>NC_092338.1:358471666-358795833 GCF_046630445.1 Rutidosis leptorrhynchoides
GTTATGGCCGTTGATAAGACAGCGTGTTGTAACGTCGTCAAAGGGACGAGGGTTACGTAATGTCCAACAGTCCCGTAACAATCTAAAAACCTCATTTCTTACCCCAATTACTGACTCCGTTACTTGTGGGAACGTTTTGTTTAATAGTAGTAGCCCGATGTTCTTGTTCTCACTTTGGTGAGAAGCGAACATTACTAACCCGTAAGCATAGCATGCTTCTTTATGTTGCATGTTAGCCGCTTTTTCTAAATCATGAAGTCCTATATTCGGATATATTGAATCAAAATAATTTCTTAACCCGTTGCGTAAAATAGCATTTGGGTTCCCCGCAATATATGCGTCAAAGTAAACACATCGTAACTTATGGGTTTCCCAATGTGATATCCCCCATCTTTCAAACGAAAGTCTCTTATAAACCAAGACATTCTTGGAACGTTCTTCGAATGTCTTACAAACTGATTTGGCCTTAAATAGTTGTGCCGAGGAATTCTGACCGACTCTAGACAAGATTTCATCAATCATGTCTCCGGGTAGGTCTCTTAAAATATTGGGTTATCTATCCATTTTGTGTTTTTAAACTGTAAAATAGACAAGAGTTAGATTCATAAAAAAAATTACTTATTAATACAAGCAATTTTTACATATATCATAAAGCATAAGCACACTATATTACATATATTACACCACACGAATACAACTATCTTATTCCGACTCGCTCGTTTCTTCTTCTTCTTCGGTTTTGGTTCGTTTTTCCAAGTTTCTAGGGATATATGATGTTCCCCTAATATGAGCCGTCGTTTTCCACATTGGTTTAGAAAAACCTGGTGCTTTAGAGGTTCCCGGGTCATTGTTACAACTTAAGGGCTTCGGGGGTTGACGATACATATAAAGTTCATCGGGGTTGGAATTAGATTTCTCTATTTTTATGCCCTTTCCCTTATTATTTTCTTTTGCCTTTTTAAATTCAGTTGGGGTAATTTCTATAACATCATCGGAATTCTCGTCGCAATCCGATTCATCGGAGAATTGGTAATCCTCCCAATATTTTGCTTCCTTGGCGGAAACGCCATTGACCATTATTAACCTTGGTCGGTTGGTTGAGGATTTTCTTTTAATTAACCGTTTTATTATTTCCCCCATCGGTTCTATTTCCTCCTCCGGTTCCTCCTCTTCCGGTTCCGATTCTTCTTCCGGTTCCGACTCTTCTTCCGGTTCCTCTTCGGGAACTTGTGAATCAGTCCACGAATCATTCCAATTTACATTTGACTCTTCATTATTATTAGGTGAGTCAATAGGACTTGTTCTAGAGGTAGACATCTATCACATAATATCAAACGCGTTAAGAGATTAATATATCACATAATATTCACATGTTAAAAATATATAGTTTCCAACAAAATTTGTTAAGCAATCATTTTTCAAGTAAACACGGTCGAAGTCCAGACTCACTAATGCATCCTAACAAACTCGATAAGACATACTAATGCAAAATTATGGTTCTCTAAGACCAACGCTCGGATACCAACTGAAATGTCCCGTTCTTATTGATTAAAAACGTTCCATATTAATTGATTTCGTTGCGAGGTTTTGACCTCTAAATGAGACGTTTTTCAAAGACTGCATTCATTTTTAAAACAAATCATAACCTTTATTTCTTAAATAAAGGTTTAAAAAACTTTATGTAGATTATCAAATAATGATAATCTAAAATATCCTGTTTACACACGACCATTACTTAATGGTTTACAATACAAATATGTTACATCGAAATTAGTTTCTTGAATGCAGTTTTTACACAATATCATACAAACATGGACTCCAAATCTTGTCCTTATTTTAGTATGCAATATCGGAAGCTCTTAGTATTCACCTGAGAATAAACATGCTTTAAACGTCAACAAAAATGTTGGTGAGTTATAGGTTTAACCTATATATATCAAATCGTAACAATAGACCACAAGATTTCATATTTCAATACACATCCCATACATAGAGATAAAAATCATTCATATGGTGAACACCTGGTAACCGACATTAACAAGATGCATATATATAAGAATATCCCCATCATTCCGGGACACCCTTCGGATATGATATAAATTTCGAAGTACTAAAGCATCCTGTACTTTGGGTGGGGTTTGTTAGGCCCAATAGATCTATCTTTAGGATTCGCGTCAATTAGGGTGTCTGTTCCCTAATTCTTAGATTACCAGACTTAATAAAAAGGGGCATATTCGATTTCGATAATTCAACCATAGAATGTAGTTTCACGTACTTGTGTCTATTTTGTAAATCATTTATAAACACATGCATGTATTCTCATCCCAAAAATATTAGATTTTAAAAGTGGGACTATAACTCACATTCACAGATTTTTACTTCGTCGGGAAGTAAGACTTGGCCACTGGTTGATTCACGAACCTATAACAATATATACATATATATCAAAGTATGTTCAAAATATATTTACAACATTTTTAATATATTTTGATGTTTTAAGTTTATTAAGTCAGTTGTCCTCGTTAGTAACCTACAACTAGTTGTTCACAGTTAGATGTACAGAAATAAATCGATAAATATTATCTTGAATCAATCCACGACCCAGTGTATACGTATCTCAGTATTGATCACAACTCAAACTATATATATTTTGGAATCAACCTCAACCCTGTATAGCTAACTCCAACATTCACATATAGAGTGTCTATGGTTGTTCCGAAATATATTTAGATGTGTCGACATGATAGGTCGAAACATTGTATACGTGTCAATGGTATCTCAAGATTACATAATATACAATACAAGTTGATTAAGTTATGGTTGGAATAGATTTGTTACCAATTTTCACGTAGCTAAAATGAGAAAAATTATCCAATCTGGTTTTACCCATAACTTCTTCATTTTAAATCCGTTTTGAGTGAATCAAATTGCTATGGTTTCATATTGAACTCTATTTTATGAATCTAAACAGAAAAAGTATAGGTTTATAGTCGGAAAAATAAGTTACAAGTCGTTTTTGTAAAGGTAGTCATTTTAGTCGAAAGAACGACGTCTAGATGACCATTTTAGAAAACATACTTCCACTTGATATAATATAATGACACTTGATCAACGTGATTATATTACAGTAAGTCATGCTGAGTTTCTAATGGAACGTGATAAAGGTTCACAGATCATACCCTTATCATGAACCATGTTACATAACTCTTTCATTATATTTAACCTCTAAACATATCAAGAAAATATTTTCTTGATGATTCGGTCTTTTTCGGATATTCTGGTAATTTGACAAATCAAGACCGTGCCATTACAATTTCCTTCTTAGAACATTAACTATGTTCATTCCGAAATTCATATCTACAAATTCTGGACCATTATCCGCTAGACTTAAGGTCGGGAAGAGAAAATGAAAGCACGAAGCTCCAAAATATAATGGAGAATATAAAGCTCGATAGTAACACCAAAATTACAAACCATGTATATCAATGCGTATAGCAATATAAAGACACGGGATAATGAAAAACACTATAACACCAAGGTAATAGTAGAAGAAAATAAATTCCTCCGGTGGCAGATGAAACAGAAGAATGAAGGATACGATAGCTAAGAAAATATCAAGAATTATAACTGGATTTAGCATTTTCACAACCTTTTGGAAATAAGAATTAAGGAAGAGATTATAGGAATGGTGAAAATAATGGAATGGAAGAGGACAATTTATAACGAAATATCAGACATAGCAATCGAGGCAGATTACGCATTTAATCAAAGAAAATCTTAATCTCCTTAATTTCTGGAGAATCAAATCTTATATAGATTATGAAAGTTTCCTTGAATTCCGAAAATCAACCGTGACTACGTCAAGAGTTAAGACGAACCTTAATTTCATCATTTCACTCTTTTACAATAACTTCTTTCATACGCCTCGAGTAATCGAATTGTTTATCCATATTACCTAATGGTAATAAAATTCTACTTATCAACTCGTATTCGGCATGAAAAATGTTCTAACTGTAAACTATGACCACCCCACTCAAATTTCGGGACGAAATTTCTTTAACGGGTAGGTACTGTGACAACCCGGAAATTTTCGACCAAATTTAAACTTTAATCTTTATATGATTCTGACACGATAAGCAAAGTTTGTAATGTTGAGTCTCGAAAATTTTGGAACTATGTTCATACATTCAATTACCCTTTTGACTATGCTCGACGATTCACGAACGAATATGTAAATTAATATGAATATATATATGTATATATATATTATAACTTGAAAACGTTAACAAAGTATTAAATGTATAATATTTTAGATTAAACGTATTTGTCTCAATATATGCTTAATATATTCATCTACGGAATTAGAAGATAATACCGACGATTGGATTAGCAGATATTTCAACAATTATAAATTCCGTAAGTATTGTGATAAGTCTTTGTTGAGAGGTCCACCTTGATTTAAGAAATCTTTCCTTTTTAACTGTATTTGATATATAAATAACTTGCAACGTGTATAGAAAAAGTATTTATATATATATATATATATATATATATATATATATATATATATATATATATATATATATATATATATATATATATATATATATATATTAAGGTTCGAAATTATTTTTGTAAACAATAGTAACACCCATTTATTGTTCCGTTTGATAAATATATATTATATACAAATTTATATTTTTCTAAACGAAAATATATATTTTACAATGTGATAATGCATAGAATTGAATTAGATATAAAACGTTTCGATATTATTAAATATATTTTAATAAACAACGAGGAGTTGATTTATAGAAGCAAATGACCAAATTACTAAAATGTATAAGTTATACTTTGAGTAATATAGTTTATTGATAATTTAAGATTATATTTTGAAAAAGGTACGAATCACGAAACGTAGAGTACAAGTTTTCTAAGCATACAAAAATGCATTCGAGAAACCGGAACTGAGACATTAGTCGAGCTTAAACGTACGAGTCATCTGACCAAAAATTAAAAGTCAACTATGCACGTGAATATAATATAATATATAATTAATTAATATAAATTATATATATATATATTATAAAAATTTGTCGACAAATAAAACAACAAAAAATTGTGAGCTGGATTTTGGGTTCATGCGATCGCATGAAAAATAGGCATAAAACCCATGCGATCGCATGACAGTCAGAACTCAGAAACATTCTATAAATTGGTCAGTTTGCTCAACGTACACACACACCCATATTCTATTTCTTACTCCCTCTGTTATATAATTATTATTATTATTATTATTATTATTATTATTATTATTATTATTATTATTATTATTATTATTATTATTATTATTATTATTAAGATTAATATTATTATTAATCTTATAGTTCGGAGTATTATTAATTAGTATTATACATAAAATACTACGACGAGGTCATGAGCATGTCACATTCAAAACAAGTTTTCAAACGGGTTTAAGCTAAGGAAACTATGGGTTATAGCTATGGAGATTATGAGTAATGTTCATGGGTATTATTCGCAAGTCTAACCTAGTGTTTATCATCTCCGTTGCGTCTACTTACTTTCCTACAATATTGAATCACAATATTGATACGTGAGCATTCATATCTTATCTTTTATATATATTAATAGTGTATACATGTCTAGTGCTCGAGTATATATGTTTATGCATGCTAGTATGCTAAATTTCGTCGTTAAACAGTTTATGATGAATCACGAATTAAATACATATATTACTAATAAAAGGTATATGATATGCATGTTTTTGGAAAGCTGACGAAAAATCAATAACTTTTCTTTTAGATATCGTATGATTTCGATGAACGAATTAAAAGATATAATCAACTGAATTATGATTAACGTTAATTGAAATTGCTTTTGAATCTGCAATTAATATTTAAATAACTTGTTTATAAGATTGATAAATTGAATTTTTAAATATTACCAGCAGAGTAAATGAATTCTTATATAAGACACGTCTCGTTTTGTTGAACAATTGTCAAAATTGATTGTTTTATCATATTTTAAAGCCTTATAAAAACTATAGTTTAATTTTACAAAAATTAGGAAACTATGTGAAATGTTAAAATGTTTCGATTGCCATGATCATTCAACTATTGTATTGAGTCAGATTGACTTTTTGAAATGACTTTTAATAACTTTTGTATGTCGATCTCGAGCATTAGGATTGTGATACACTATGACCTGACCTAGCTTGATAGACAATTATTGACCAACATATGTTCTCTAGGTTGAGATCTACGATTATTTGGTATTCCAAGTTTCGGTCACATTTCGGTGAACGACTTTATGTGCTGCTAAGGTGAGTTTCATTGATCCCTTTTTAATTGCTTTTGCAATATATTTTTGGGCTGAGAATACATGCAATTTATTTTAAACGCAATAGACACAAGTACATACTAAATTCTACACCGAGTTTGAACCGAAAACCCCTTAGCTTTGGTAACTAGTAACTGTCGGTTATAAGAACCGATGGGCGCGAATAGAGGTATATGGATCCATAGGGCTTGATATCCCCGTCCGAGCTAGAGCACTAGCCTTTTAATGGACGTATGCTATTTGAGAAGCGTACACTTTGGTTTGCGTGTATTATTAAGATGATTATACAAATGGTACAAATTATATATACGTTAAGTTTAGTTACCAGGGTGCTCAATTTCGTAGAATATTTTGATAAACGTTTCTGGATGAAACAACTGAAATCTTGTGATCCACCTTTATGTACAGATTATGCAAAACATTAAAACTATGAACTCACCAACCTTTGTGTTGACACTTGTTAGCATGTTTATTCTCAGGTTCTCTAGAAGTCTTCCGCTGTTTGCTTATATGTTAGACAAGCCATGGAGTCTTACATGGCATATTTTTCAAGGAAACGTTGCATTCACCAAATCATCACCATGTATCTTATTTTAACTACATTGTCAACGAAAGTACTATTGTAAACTATTATATTACGGTGATTGTCTATATATAGAAATCATCAGATGTCGAAAACCTTTGATTTAAATATTCATTTATGGTGTGCCTTTTCAAAAGAATGCAATATTTACAAAACGTATCATATAGAGGTCAAATACCTCACAATAAAATCGATGAATGACGTGTTCGTCCATATGGATTTGGAGCGATCGTCACAACAGGATATAGATCATCCGTTTAAATTTCACTTTCTATAATATGGTGCTTTGCTTGTTTAGTATTTTGCAACAGATCTTATGTCTACAACTTTGCTTTGTGGAGGAGATTGGATTAGACAAGCTTTTGGATTTAAGAAGAAAGTTAAGGTAAATTTTTGAATCTTAAAATGTATATGTTATGACAACTTGCCTGACGCACCCACACCAGCGGAAGCGAGGATATAATTGTTTGAGACAAACTTGCGAGAAATAATAATTAGTAAAATAAAGTAACTGATAACACGACAATTTAACGTAGTTCGGCAAAACCCTGCCTACATCCACCCCCAAGATTTCCTTTTATTCTTATAATATAAAAGATATCAATACAAGAAAAAGTACACTATAAGTTAACCCTAACCCAAGCCCCATAAAATCTAAGTTTCCCGTACACTCTTTTACGCTCCTTACAAGAATAAGCTCTCAACCTCACAAAAAACACACTCCGTTGATATTATCGCTCAACTATGTTTTTTCTTTTTGTGATATCTTGATTCTCTCTCTCTCTCTCTCTTTTGGATCACTTGATCCCACTCTTGGATGATCTTCTCATCTCTGCATGCTATGTATTTATAGATCAACATACACATGTGAAAACTATATGTGAAACCAATAACCAACTTGATATGTGAAGATGCAAACTACAATTCAAACTTTTCCTTAACTTCAACAAAGTTAGGCAAACATGTGAAAACATATAATAGTCATAGCCACTTGTTTAGCATGCAAACTTCAATTCCAATTTGACAACTTAAATGTTTGTCAAATACTTGGACTCTGTCCAACAATCTCCACCTTGACGAACATTTATCTTCTTCATCACTGAAAATACTAACACCTATTACTTTCACCATTGGCCTCCTTATCACCGCTGCACACACCTTGAATCACCTTGTCCTGAACCCCGATTCAAATAAACTAGCCAAAAATCATGTGCAGCTAACCCTGTCAACTTACCTAGTTGACACCGAAGAGGAGTCTCGAATCACCTCTTCCACCACAGTAGGATTTTTCTTCTCACCATCGTCTACTTTGGTCAAACATGTCCCAACATGTTCCCGACCAGTTTCCAGCGTGCACACTTTCAAAACCTTCGAGACACGAGTACATTTTATACTAGCCACCAGACGATGTAAACCCTCATACTTCTCTCCCTTCATCAGGACCTTCACGCCACGTGTGATTTTCATAACTCCACCTATGGCCGAATATTCGTATCCTTGAGAATCCAACTGGCTTAAGGATATTAAATTCTTGTACATCTTTGGTGCGTACGCCACACCACCAAGCGTGTAAGCAGCTCCGTGAAACAATTTTTTTCACCATGCCAACACCCTCAACATCACGTGTCGATCCACCACCTAAAGTTAGCACCTCAGCCTTCTTTAATATTAGCTTAACAAAATAAGCTTTCTTGAAACACACATGCATTGTACAACAATCTAAAATCAATTCATCTTGAGCAGAAGTAGAACTTTTGGAGATTGTGAGAACATCTCCCAAATTAACCGATTCATTAACTGTTACTACAGCTAATGAACCCCCATATTTATCTTCACCATTCTTCCAGAGTGAACAACCCTTCTTGTAATGACCCCGCTCTTGACATTTGAAGCACTGGACACCCTTCACGCCGTCTCCAGATCTAGACCTACTGTTATCACTAGATCTCTACTCGGCAAACCTTCCCCTTCCATGACCAACCATAGCAAACCTATGCTCAAAAATGGTCACTGGATATTCGTCTCTTATCCTATAATAAGATTACAGGTACTACATCCTCCATCTTTACAGTAGCCTTTCCGTAAAGAATAGTAGTGACCAAAATATCATACGAACTGGGAAGAGAGGCAAGAAGAATAAGGGTCTTATCTTCTTCCTCAACATAAACCTCAACTTTTGCAAGTTGATACACTAGACCATTAAACACGTTTAAGTGTTCAACGATTACAATCGTCATCCGTCATCTTTTTAGGCATGCCATCCTTTTTACCATTTAACGGCTTTGCCAAGCCCTACTAAACCAGGACATTCTTCACCCTTACTTGCCACAAGGCGAGATTCCCGATTCCATCAAATGGCTCCACCTTAAACTTCATACTGCTATTTCCCGCCATCTCCAAACAAAAAACTATCCGAAACACCTGGATGCTCTGATACCACTTGTTATGACAACTTGTCTGACACACCCACACCAGCGGAAGCGAGGATATAATTGTTTGAGACAAACTTGCGAGAAATAATAATTTGCAAAATAAAGTAACTGTTAACACAACGATTTAATGTGGTTCGGCAAAATCCTGCCTACGTCCACCCCCAAGAGTTCCCTTTATTCTTATAATATAAAAGATCCGGTACAAGAAAAAATACACTATAAGTAAACCCGTACCCAAGCTCCTTAGATTTTAGGATAAAATCTAAGTTTCCCGTACACTCTTTTACACTCCTTACAAGAATAAGCTCTCGACCTCACAAAAAACACACTCCGTTGATATTATCGCTCAACTATATTTTTCCTTTTTGTGATATCTTGATTCTCTCTCTCTTTTGGATCACTTGATCTCACTCTTGGATGATCTTCTCATCTCTGCATGCTATGTATTTATAGATCAACATATACATGTGAAAAATATATGTGAAACCAATAACCAACTTGACATGTGAAGATGCAAACTACAATTCAAACTTTTCTTTTGACTTCAACAAAGTTAGACAAGCATGTGAAAGCATATAATAGTCATAGCCACTTGTTTAGCATGCAAACTTCAATTCCAATTTGACAACTTAAATGTTTGTCAAATACTTGGACTCTGTCCAACAGTATATGAGTTTATATGAGTTGATGAGTATCTGTTACATTACTTGCTGATTTTGTTTTTTTAAGAAGAATTGCCAATAGAGATTATATTGCCAAATGTTAAACAATCAAGTTGAAGTTGAAGGTTAGTTCATGAATATAGAATTAACTTTTACTCCGTACAATTTTGTAATACGCTTTTTAATTAGGATGGCTAATGCAACTGACACCATCGTAAAGTACTTTCAGTAAAAGTTGAAAACAGTCAACTTATGTTGGTTGGCCCCGACGACTCATTTGTATTTATATATTTCACTTTTACTAACCAACTAATACAATTCATACATGCACTCTGTTACTAAGCCTCTACATGCCCATTCACATCACCTTAAGCTACTGTAATTTCCCATTTCATTGTTTATGGTGTTTGTAACTTTTTCTCATTTTCGTAATACATTTGTGTATTTATATAATGCAGGTTCTTTTCAAGTCTTTTCAAGTGACAAGTTTTTGTGGCTTACTAAACATGAAATGTATCTAGATGTGCATGTTATTGAACTTTGTTATAGATAGTTACTTTATGTGTAACATGTTTAATGTATTGATTGTTTTGTTCTAGTTTCATGTCTTGTTTACATTCATGTTCAAACATGTCACTTTATAACTCTATGAAAACCTATAAACCTTTCAATGGTAATTTTACTTAACATCCATTTTTGTTTTGTTTTTAAGTATTGGAATTTAATAATATTCACATAACTCAGAGTGATACCGAGCTTATCGCGAGCCGAACTCGAGCTTTGCTTAACGAGCTCGAGTTATGCTTAACGAGCCGAGCTAATTCGAGATAAACTTGTTTAATAATTATAAAAAAGTACCGAGCTTTTAACGAGCTGATCTCGAGCTTTAAAAATATATTATGAGCCGAGCTCGAACAAAAATATAAAGGCTCGACACGAGCTCGAGCTCGAGCTCGAGCTTTACAAAAATCAATCGAGCCGAGCTTGAACACTATCAAGCTCAGGCTCGACTCAGCCCTACAAGCCGAGTTTGCCGAGTTTGAGCTTAATATGTTAAGTTAGAAATGAGTCTAATTTAAACTCGAGTACTTTGATTTTTAATTGAGCAGGGCTTGAGAACTCGACTAAACTCGTTAAGACACCTATTCCATTGTATACGTCGATTAGCGGTAAACTAGAAAAAAATTCGACCGCGCGTTGCTGCGGTTGCATTCAACGTGCTATCGAATTTGGATATACGTTGTTTGGTACCTAATGTATCTAATAAATTGGGTTGTTTGTTGTACGTGTATGTATATGTATGAAATATAGCCCGAAATATTTAGTATTTTTTTAACGATGTCCGTTTCGCGTATAGTTAGTCGCGTTGTGTTCGTAAAATTATTTCGAGTTGAACGGTGGTCTCGGAAAAATATAACTCGCACCGAGCGAGAAGATAGGGTCCGTTAAAAATTCGGGTGCAATTACTTTCTTTTATTTTAATAAAATTATATATTTACACTTTCTACCCCTGTAAAAATGTAAACTTGAGGGGTCGTTGTGTAAATTGAGCCAAAGTTAAGGGACCGGTTGGAGTGTGAACTCAAACTCAAAATGACAATCCGAAACAACTGAAACAATGGATTTCGGCATGCGTTTTAGTATGTTGGTAGTGTAGTGTGAACGCAAACTCAAAACGACAATCCGAAACAACTGAAACGAAGGATTTCGGCTTGCATTTTAGTATGTAGGTATAATAATATCTACAATTTACAAAGCCTAAAGTTAAATCCTATGTGTCACTCTGACACACAAAACAGAATCTGAAGTCCACGTGGAATTTTTATAACCAATTTACGACATTTTTTTTACTCAAAATTCCACATGGCACCATCCAACCCCATCTTCTCTCTTCACCTCTTCTGCATCTCCTTTCTCTTTCTCTCACCATACTTTCGAACCCACATCTAAAATTACACCATCGATCCTTTTTTTTAGCCATTTTCTTCAACCGTCATATCTAAATCTGAATCCGCATCATTTTTCTACACAGTAACATATCGATGCAACTGGCCATTAAGCCATTAAAGCCTGAATTCTTCTCTCTTCAAAATTGAATCTGACGATTAAAGCCCACATCCTTCCAACTGGCGATTAAAGCCTAAATCCGACTTAATAGAGGACGCCACAGACACAACAAGATCGAATGGGTATGAGTTTATCACCAATCAAAGATTTAGGGTTTAATCTCACAAATCACGGTTATCAGGTGGCAAAAATTAGGGTTTGTTTTCTTCACTTTTATGCAATCGATCCTTTAATCCTATCTTTTAATCACTCAACAGCTGGCCTAAAATTAGGGTTTGTTATTGCAATTGTTGATTATTACGGAGTAATATTTTTTATTTAATCAACATCAAGTTTCGTGAAGCACCTGAGATATTTAATCGACGATTGTAGGAGAGTAACTCATCGATGGTTTCGTGTTGATTTCATCTTCACTTGGGAAACTTACAGTTCATTTATTTGTAAGCTTTTACTTTCGATTTTGATGTTAGTGTTTTACTCAGTTTATGAGTTCGTTTGCAAAATTTCTTCTAGGAACTTTATGCTGCAACCGATGTTTGTCTGAAATTGGTCTCATAAGGTATTTGAATTAGGTTGTTACTTTCATATTTAGGTTGCACTTTGGCTTTGGTTCATCTCGCAACAATTAGTTTTTTTTTTAATTTTTTATTTCTCATCACTACTTATTCGATAAGTAGGTACTGGGACTTACCGATGGTTATGATCTGTTGAATTAGTTGACTGAGCTGTTATTGTAAGTTTTTTGGATTCGAAAACACATTATTTAAAATTAGATATGGTTATGGCCGTTTTACAGATGAGATTCATTCACAGATTTCGTGTTTAATACATCTGAATTTACATTATGTGGATCTGTAAAAACTAAGACTCGGATTATGAGGATTATGTTGATTATGTAGTCTGATAGTTTAATGAATTCGCTTATAGTTGCTTTTATCAGTTCAACATTACAAGCGTACGTGGAAAATTGGGTTTCGGTCAACATCAGAAATTTTATGTTTAAGACCAAATGGGTCGGTTTTGTGCCGTGTCAAACTTTTCTGTCCTTTTGTAGCTTGAATATGCAAGTAACTCATTTATCAAATATAGTTGTTGATTATAATGTGGAGCTGCTACCATACGCTTATCCTTTGGGATCATATGTTAACGATCTTTGAACTGTGTATTCTATATTGAATTGTGTAAGGACATATGTATTTAATTGTATGTTGATTAGTATATCCTTACATATCAGAATGTTTTTTACATTGGCTAAATGAAATGATTGCAGTCCATTTTTTATCATGTTAGTTACCAGCCGAATTGAATAAACTTTAATGTATGTATTTTATCATAGGGTTCCCCTGACAACTGGTGATTGTTGAGGGCTCATGGTACTGCTATTGGTCTTCCCACCGAAGATGACACGGGAAACAGTGAAGTCAGACATAATGCTCTTGGGGCTATAAGTTATCTTTTCATTTGATATTGAGAGCCATTCATTACATTCTAATGTGTGATATATGTGTTACTTCAAGTCTGTTTTGCCTTTTTCCTTTTGGTTATAAAAATTGATGTACTTCTAATTCACAGCTTACGCCTATCCAAAGGACCCTTTCACCGATCTAAGATGGCTGCAATTTTGTATAGTTGATTTTATGTATTTTACCAACAAAATTGGTTAACATATTATAAAAATCGTTGATTAAGTGCTTCTGCTATTTAAATGTTTTCAGTGGTTGACTTTCAGAGTGGTTGCCCTCAAGTGTTAGTGGTATGTTTATTCAATGATAATGCCTTTATTACTATGTAAAATATTTCTTTGATAGTCGTTAATGAAAATCGTTCGAATTACATATATAGTACAAATATAACTTTAATTTTTAAGAGTAGTTGTTTTAGGCACTTTAAGTCGGATGGCGGTTTTCATTCTATGGTTGTTTTCAGTCTCAAACCGCTAAGTGAAGTTCCGAAAAAGGTCCTTTTTGCTTTTCTTTTACAAAATTACATTGTTTGAATTATTATAAGGATGGGTAATTTGGGCGGGTCATCTGAGTATGGAACAAAATTACACATTTAACTTTCAATATGCACTTCAATTTCAGTTACTACCTTATTTTGACCCATCAATGACATTACATACCACTGAATCTAATTTTGCTGATTCTTCAACATCATTTCTATAAGAAATTTGATTAATGTTTTAGAATGGGATTATAAGCTATAAAAACATTTGGGATTTCTATATATACTTTTAAATTTCCTTGATTAGCTTTTTAACAATTAACAGAAGTAGATGAGCTTACCTTAAGAAGTTGTCATTCCTTGACTGCTTGATTGCGTAGTGTTTCATTCGATATGTTGTTGCATACTACACTGTTGCATAGGTGATTGTGATCATATGTTTTGTGTTGAAGTATGCCTCTTCATTATAAATGTCATGTTGAAAATACAGTAAACTTATTGACATAATATATGAACAAATGAATGTACAATAACCACTGCATTGATTCATAGTTGTTAAATTAATATCTTTTTTTTAAATCTTGGTTGTAACACTAACAAAATCAATAATAGTAGTTTTCGGAATTTTATTTATCAAACCGTAATTTGCTATCAATTATAACGATTTCGATGTTTACATTTGGAGTTGTCGTGCAATGCACGGGCTCTTAGATTTAGAGTTGTCCTAATTAATTTTTGTTGATGTTTGTTGGTTCAAGTATTTTGGGCGTTTTCTCTTCACAATGTTAAGTAATGAGTTTGTTCGGTAAAAATTCACATAGGTAACTACTACTTACGATTCTCGAGTTTCAGATTCTTAAAAGATTACATAAAAAATTAATTCCGGTGACCATTTTCTAAAGAAGGTAAATTTAACCACCCTAACTGCTATAAATGCATAAAATTTGTATACAATTGGTAAAAAATGAAAGTGTGTTTCTGTGTGCACTTTATTATTTCAATTGTATGAGGAATTGATCATATAAGTTTGTTTATATTCAATGGTATAAACTTTATACAATTGAAATATAAGTGAAAATATGAAGTAGTCTAATATATGAAGGTGGATTGCTTATAAGGTGTTTCTTTATTGAATTAGGTTATTTACAACAGGGATACCAATCAAAGTAGGGGTTTCGGGTCGGTAACAATGAGTGTTGTTGAAGAAGCTGAGAAGGCTGTTAAAATGATCAATCGTTACCCGATGCAAGTTTTACAGCCCAACTATTCGTTGCAACTATCGGTGATTCCAAAACACCCGAAGAGATCGCACTGTTAAAGATATGAAAAGCTTATTACCGAACAAACACCCATTGTCAAACAGAGTGTTGTTTTCACAATCTGGTAAGGTTTCTTTATATATAGTTGTTATATGTCCACAAACAGGTGAAAGTAAGGATAATGGTCAAATAATGGTCATGGTCATGGATATATAATGTTTTTCATTTGGCTGCCATTATGTGATTTGATCTAGTGTATATAGCTGGGTCAGATTGTATGTTTTATCAAGTGATTGCCTTACTTACAATTGTTTCCATTTGGTGGGGTGAAGGCTCAGCTGAATGGGTAATTGATACGGAGTAATTTATTTCATTCATGTAGGTACGTGTTCCTATTTTAAGTACTTTTTTCATAGTATTTGAAGCCAAAAATATTATCATGTGCATAATATGTGCTTTTGAGTACGATGTACTCTGTATTAGTTAGTCGTTCCTAACACAATCTGGTAACCTTTTTTTTTTTTATATATATATTTGCATAGTTATTATTTACACCAGTATTGTTGTTTTTATACTAATCGATGAGCTTGAGTAGGTCCAGTATATGACATCGATAAATTTGTCTTGCACAGTTCTTAAACTCACTGAATTATAAAAAGCATTAGACCACTCTCATATTAAAATTGACAGGAAGTATTGTTCCATCTCACACAGGCTGAGATAGTAATTGCATAATCAATGGTTTGCATTGTATCACCGAAAGTTGGATGTGCAAGCTGGCTAACCAAATTTCAACAGTTAGTGCAATAAATATATGGTTGTATGTCAATTTAAATTAAATATGTTTGCTTATCTGATTTAGTCAGTTTATTACTGTGTCCAGTTCTGAAGTTGCAGTCCCATCTCGCACTAAGTAGGAAAGTGATTATCTTAATATTTTTGTGTTTCATGGTCTAAGATAATATAGACTTGCACTCCTTACAAGGTCATTGAGTTATCTCTCTATATATTTTGTGTATGCACATTGAATTGAATGGATTATTATCACACGAGTTATCTCTCTATATATTTTGTTGTCTACAATTCCCTTAGGTGAAAGAGATCTGATGTTCTAAGGCTTTCATTGAGTACTACATTAGGTTCCATGCAATGTTCTTTTACATCTATTCAAAGGCTAGACTACTTAGGTGTTTCGTCATAAATATGCCATCAATAACAACCAATGCTTTACATATTTTAGCAAACACACAAACTGTTTTTAGAGCTGTCGTGCAACGCACGAACTCTTAAAATCTAGTAACAATAATAAATTACTATTGATAATTTGTAAGGGAAGTGATTCGTACACCACTGGAATTTGTAAACATAAAACAGAGTCACGTGGACCACGTGACACAGCCATGTGACAATATAAAATTTGCAACACGTCTCTTTAACTTACTCACATTATATATAATAACACTAAAATTACAAAAAAGCCACTTGACTATAATTCAACGCGTGTACATAACACTTGTACAATTCGTATTTTTCCACCATATGCTTATTTCCGTCTTATATAATAATGATAAAGAACAAAACCACCACATTAAGGAAAATTAATTTGTGTCACAATCACCTACCCCATCCCCACTATACCCTGGATAAATTCTCACACCCTTAACTTCATTTCCATACCTACCTCTTCATTTCATTTACATAATCTTACAAAATTCGCAAGAAAAAAAAAAGAATTAATTGAAGCGAGAAACAAAATAAAATCAAGATGCATGGACCAGGGCCACACCACCCACCACCACCACCACACCACGGCCATCCTCCACCACCACCGCCCGTAGTTCATCACGGTCCTCCACCACCACCCGTTCATCACCACCCTCCACCACCACCGCCGGTTATTCATCCCCGCCCTCCACCACCACCATCACACGATCGTCAAGGGTGTTGTACTATTCTGTAATTTTTTACGGAGTATTAATTTTCATGTAATATGTAACGCGTGTGTTTCTCATATTGTGACTTGTGACTTGTGAGTAATGAATAATAATTTATCCAAGCTAATTATCATTTCTGTTTTTATAATTTATCATTTTCATGATATTGCTTTGTTCCAAGCTGATTAAGTTTACATCTGTTGATCCGTTTGACTACTTGACTCGCATTCTTTGTATTTAATTGCTAATCATTTAGTTCTTAACAAGAGTAATAATTAATAATGTATTTTTATATGCTATTTGACTAACCTGGTTGTATTTGAACCGGATCGGAAGCATACAAGAATTTGCGGCTTTCATTTGAGAAAAAAGAAGATAATTTGGCCTTGGTTTATTATTACTGTATTAATTAATATTATATCTGTTTCGTTTTAAAATAGCGTTCTCATTTTACTTTTTCTGAAAATGTGTCTTTTCTAATTTGTTTTAGAGATTTTAATTTCTATTTTAATTTTATAATTTTTGATATAAATCATATCAATGAAAATTACGATTTTACGATTGAAACCTAGTTCATTCGTATATATTTTATTAAATATTATAATAATTTTTATAAAATAATAAATATAAATGGAGTCAAAACTGGAAGGGAAAAAGAAAAAAAAAAACACTTTCAAAATAGATAGCTTTGGTGATGGAGGGAGCGAGTCATATGGACCAAAATTTTAGTAGATCATTTTTTTACTTAATTAATGTATAATACTAGCCGTAGTATTAAAGATAACAATCCCTACATTCTCGTACATGCTTGAGTTAGTGTAAGCGGTTCGTAAGACTAAGGAGTTAGCCACCTAATACGAACCTAGTTCATTCGTATAGTATATAATATTTTATTAAAATATTAAATATTATACGTATGCATTTGTGTAAAAAATAAAGGGAAAAATATTTGAAAATAACTTTTATCAAATTGCTATTGTATGCATCTAATTTTTGAATATTCTATTGTATGCATTCAACTATTTTAATAGTTTTATTATATGTACTGTATTAAGTAATTTATTAAAAAGGTTTCAAGTTAATATGTAGAAAAAATTTGTAATTGGTCCATAGACTTAACATACGTTAAAACTTTTTGTTATGTCTTATCTAATACCACCGGTTCCTTCTTCTTTTCATAAACATCTTCATCTTTAAGAAAACATTCATCTTTAAAGCACCTTTATCAACAATAATTGCAAAGCACATTTTTAAATATCTTCAAATTCTATTAAAAAATTTAAACTCTAAATCAACATATAAAAATTAACAATATCAAATCATAAATCCTAATAATTTAACAATATCAAATCATTAACTCTAAGAATTCAACAAACAGATGGTTAAATCATTTTTTAGTTTGTATCTTTTCATTTAATTACTACTGTAATCCTCAAAATAAAATGGTAACCATATTTAAATTCAATGAATCATGGTCTTCACTAAATCATCCTCTTCAAAAAAAAAAAAAAAAAAAAAAAAAAAAAAAAAAAAAAAAAAAAAAAATTAATCATCGTCTTCAAAATTGAATGGAAAGCCATATTTTACGTTGATCTTTTCATTGAATCTTTATTAATTATTAATATCATTAAAAATCAATCTCTTCATCATCATCTTAAATCATCGTCGGTTGTTCAGATCTGGCATAGATCGATTTGTTCATATCTTGCATCAAATCTTCAATCCTCTTTATCATCATCTTGCGAACAGAGGATGCAACCATATCTGGAATCAGATAATGATTTCGTCAGATAGTGATTATGAACAGAGGATGAACAGATAGTGTTTTTTATTTCGATTTGTTCGATTTTTGTTAATAATTTGAACAGATAATCATTCTTTGTTGATTTCGTCATTTTATTTTTTTTTTATATAGTTTATTACATCTTTGGATCGAACAAATTGATATAAAAATAGTTGATAGTTTAAGTGGATGATGATAATGCCATGTAATGAGATCATTTTTGGATAGTTTAGATGTACAGTTCGAACAAACTGATTCATAAATATTTTATAGTTTGACTAGATGATTATGCCATGTGATGAGATAAATAGGGTTTTGAGTTAGGATGAATTTGAAAGGGATTTGGGGTTCTGCTTTTATCGTAATTGAGGTTCTACAAACATAATATCTAATTTTATGACAAATTTTCTAAATAGTACAAGCTAGTTGTGGAGCCCTCGCTTCGCGTCGGGGGCTCCGTTTTGAATGCGAGTTAAAAAAAAGTCTTGATCTATTTTGTAAAAAAGAATTTTTTTCGACATAACATTGAAGGGTTGTTTCTTTTGTGAAAGTTGCTTCTTTTAGCGTTCGGGTTTTATTTTAAAAAAAAAAAGTTAGTAAAGTGGGGGTTCGATTTGTATTTTAATAAAAGTTAGTGGGTTAAGTTTGTGAAATTTGAAAAAACTTTACGTATAAAGTGGGGGTTCGATTTGTATTTTAATAAAAGTTAGGGGGTTAAGTTTGTGAAAATTGAATATTAGTAAAAAAAAAGTTAGTAAAGTGGGGGTTCGATTTGTATTTTAATAAAAGTTAGGGGGTTAAGCTTGTGAAATTTGGGAAAAAAATATACGTATAAAGTGAGGGGTTCGATTTGTATTTTAATGAAAGTTAAGAGGTTAAGTTTGGAAAAAGTGAAAAAATGAATAGTACTATTTATTTTCACTTTACCTTTTAGATATATGTATATAATATATAATATGATGACCAATGATGTCAAAAATTAACATAAATGACTAACCTTCAATATCTGACAAACATGAGGGACCAATGATGTAATTATGTCTAACTGGTGACCTGAAGTTTACTTGTTATAAGAGCATTCCCAACCATGACGTCTTTCTTCAGATTAACACACTGCCACATCAGCGCCACATCAATATTTCCTTCTTTTTTTTTTTTTTCAATCACTAACATATCACATTTTACTCCCAACCATGACATACCCACTAAATCAATTAATAAAATTAATTTACAAATATTGATACAATATGTACAAATAAATCAAACACATTCTTCGTGATTCAAAAAGCCAAATATAGACGAAATGGTTGGCTAGTGGATATTGGCAATGGATTAACAAGAAGTTCCCATTGGTGTTAAAGTTTTGGCAATAAAATTGGCTAGCATTAACACTTCCGTTGGGAGTGCTCTAATAGGTTAACTACATACAATAGAACAATTCACATAGTTGAATGCATACAATAGGTGATCTGAAAGTTGGATGCATAAAATAGGAATTTAGTGAAAATTCAATGCATTTTCAAAAAAATTTCCCAAAAATAAATATACATTTATATTTTGAAGTGAAAAATAAAAGGATAAAAAACTTTTAGAAATGAATTGGACTTGAGGTGCGTTTGATAAAACTGAATGATTAAAATTTAATGATTGATTGTTCAATAGTTCATAATCTGAAAATGATTCAAAAGTGTATGAATAAACTATAAGTTGTTTGATAATCATATAAAATTATGTAAATTAGATTTTCATGTGGCAACTAGTATATTAGATAAAATTACTTTGATAGCGTGTTACTTGAATAAGAAATCTAATATATATACTTGTTTGTTAAGTATTCTGGATATGATTTGAGCAGAATATTACAAAAAAATTTAAGCGTTTAATGGTTAAAAGAGTGTTTTAACTCTGAATAGTTTAGTACTGAATGTTGAATCATTCTGTATCATATATTTATTAAGATGTCAGAAACAAATGTATTGAATGCTTAATGATTCAAAAATTTAACTTTGAATTTTTAATGGTTAAAAGAGTGTTTTAACTTTGAATGTTTCAGTATGGGTGGTCAGTATTTGGTTTGAAACCGTGGAACTCGAAAACCAAACCGAAAAAAAACCAAACCGAATTTGAAAAATGGTTTTCGGATCGAGTCAAACCGAAATCGAATTTGAATTCGGTTTTCGGTTCGGTTTTCGGTTTTGAAAATTCTGAATTCAGTTTAACCGAAAACCGAATTCAAATTTTTTATATATTTAATTTGTATATTTATGTTTTAATGTCATTATAATTTAGAATCTAATCAATAAAATATGTTCTCACTCACATGACGATTTGGTAACTCAATTATAATTATGTTACTCAAATTATTATGTTCTTCTCCTTAATAACAGAAGCGGTAAACGTAATAATTAAGCTGTAAATATTAATAAATTATCGAATTCTTGATAATTTAATAGTACGTCATTATTTTGGGATATAAATAACTAAGACATCAGTAACGCCACAATTTAACTACCATCGTTCTCAGTTTTTTCATAATATTCAGTTTTAACCGAAAACCGGACCGAATCCGAATTTTAATTCGGTTTTCGGTTTGGTTCGGTTTTAACTTTGAATTCGGTTTTCGGTTTTGCTGAAAAAAATTTCAAAACCGAATACACCGAACCGAATAAACCGAACAAACCGAAAATCGAACCGATGAACACCCCTATGTTTCAGTACTAAATGTTGAATCAATCAACAACAATCCTTATCCTTAAAACACTTGATTAATCACCAAAACTAATCCATAAACAAACCTTACACAAAAAACAATAAACCAAAATTACAATCACACAAAATAAGTGATTGTAAATATCAAAACAATAACTAGTGCCAAAATTGATCAAATAAACTGATGATATAAAACAGAAATAGAGGTTTAAGAAATTTGATCAAAAGTAGCAGAAGAAAGAATGATCGAATAAGTGAATGAATCGGGTTGGATGTAAACCTATAAGGCTCCAATATATCGATTTTGAAAAAGAGAATAAGGACCCTCAAAGATAAACATCTTTACTCCTTGTGCTCCAAGTAGTAGAAAATGCAATCTTAGCCCTTCTATGTTCCAAACTTTATCAAAACAGGTCCAAAAATAAACCTGCCAAATATACTAGAACAAACCGCAAGTGAGAAACAATAAATGGAAAAATAAGCTTGATTAAGTTTATATAACTCAACTTTTCCCTCAAACTTATTTTTTAAACATGTCAACAAGACCCAACCCTTTGCATTAAAAAATGTGTTGAGTAGAATTCAATCCTTTTGTAAGGATATCAACAAATTGATTTAATGAATCAATCTTTACAGGTTTAATTAACCCGGGAGCAATTCTTTCCTTTATATAGTGAAAATTAATTTCAAAGTGCTTAATCCTTTCATAAAAAAACAGGATCAACAGCAATTTATAAAACATAACTATTGGCACAATACAAGTTAATAGGTAAATTAACTTGAATATTTAAATCAAGTAACAAGTTTTCAACCAAACAATTTCACAAGCAGTGGTTCCCATGGCCCTATATCCAGTCTCAGGAGAGGACCTAGATATAGTTGCTTGTTTTTTACTTTTCCAAGCAACAAGAGAATCACAGGAAAAACTAAGTATCCTGGTACAGACTTTCTGTTCAATTTACATTTACCTCAATCAGAATCACAATAAGCACGCAGAGAAAAACCATTGTCCTTCAACATTTGAATACCTTTTCCAGTTGTGCCTTTAAGATATATTAAAACCCTAAAGGAAAGATCCAAATGTGATTACAAAGGTGCATGCATTTTGTGATGACCCGGAAAATTTCGACTTAATTTGAACCAAATTCTCGTTATGATTTAATGTTTCCGACACGATAAGCAAAGTCTGTAAAATTGAATCTCAAAATTTTTTAACTGTGTTCATGTATTCATTTAACCTCGACCAAATTCCGATGATTCACGAACGATTACATAAATTGATATATATATATATATATTTATATATATATATGACAACTTGAAAACGTTAACAAGATATTAAATGTATAACGCTTTACATTTAACGTATTTGTTTCAATATATATTTAATAGGATTATCTACGGAATTAAAGGATTATACCGAACGATTGAATTAGAAGATAGTTTATCATCTATATTATGATATGGTTACGGGTCTCTGTTGTGAGGTCCACATTGATTTAAGAAACCTTTTCTTTTTAACAATATTCGGAATAAATGGTAAATTGATCTACAAGTGAGAACAAAGTATCGATTAACGAGAATTAGACAAAAGTTAGTGGAGATTCCTGTTTGATTTCCAATACATACTTTACAATAATTTTCTCGTGACTTTTGATACGGTAACTATTTAGCTTTCATATTATTTAATGTGAAAGTAAAATTATGGAATGTAGAAAACTTAGAAAATTGATATCGACAAGTTAAGTAAATCGATATTTTACATTAAAATAATTTCATACATTTAACTATCCATTGGACTTTACCTGTAGCGACCCGACAAAATCGTCATTGACGGCGCCGTCTACTTAGGTCCCGTTACGTGATCATAAGACTTTAAAACAACGTTTGACCAAAATATGTCGCATTCATTTCAATTATAAAGATGTTTCAAAGTTTACAAAGTAGTTCAAGTCTAAACATGTTACAACGTTTAAAGTACAATTGAAACCCATGCGACACAAATTAAGTTAAGTCAAAAGACGCTCCACGTATGCATGTATACTCGACATCCAAGCAAGTATCAAAAATAATGTGCGGAAGCATGTATCACCTAGCGTTCAAGGACCTGAGAAAACATATAGAAAACTGTCAAAGAAAAACGTTGGTGAAATCATAGGTGTAATAGTAACGTTGTTTTTGAACCACAAGATTTAATATAGTTGATTATTGATGTGCGAAAAGTGGTATATGAATTGTTGTATGGAAAATACCGGTTTTAAAGATTACACACACTAACGGGCAGTGTACCCGATTGTGTAGTAGTATAGATAATGGTAAAATCCGTGTATCGTTCCAATGATAGTTGTATTAGTCAAACTAGAATTATAAACTATATTATGATTAACTAAGCAAATGAAGCTTAAAGGTACAAGTTTTATGTTTTGTGGCTTATTTAACGATTAGCCAAATCAGAGAAGAGTAAAAGTAAAAACAATATTTTTGGTCTTTTAAATTTATAAGTGCAAGGAAAGCAATTAAGATAGTTTTGATATCAAAGAGATGAAATATGCTCATCTAGACTTTTTACCCTCGATGTGAATGTTTATTTAGGATTAAGATCTGATTGATTGGTTATGCACGAGAACTAATTGATCGGTTTACCAAGAGTAGTCTTGAATAAACACTCAAACGGGATTACACGACGCAAGTGATGTTCTTGTCATCTAAGACCTCCTATTTGTAATCAACTAATTCAACTAGTCTAAAGACTTGAAGAATGATCAAGTCAATGATGTGTTGATCATGATCCACTCCTATGTCAACTAATGGTTTAGCTTAGTTCATTCCCTTGATCTGGTTAAATGTTCAATTCACCCAACCCAAGTAAACAATTAAGTGTGGTAATAAGATCCCTATAAACGTCACTAGATAAGGCAAATTACTAACACCTATTAGTTATATGGAATTGAGTAGTGAAAATATGCATGACAGATTCTAGGGAATTGATCGTTCACCTAGACAACTACACATATCAATTAAGCTATCTGAGAGTATCTACAAGAGTCGTTCTTACATTCCTATATAGATTAACCATTTGAACGCAACTTACCCCTTTTGGTAAAAGATGGGCAAACACTTGTCACTAGGTGTAAATCAATATACTAAATCAGCAAGATGGTGTTTCTTAGTTGAACAAGTATACTAACTAGTTGAATCGAAAAGATTAAACTTAACAAGAATGGTTCTTGTATTCAAACATCAAACTATCGTGCATGGTAACTATCAATCAAAAGTAAACATTCAACATCTCGGTTATTTATCTAGATGAACATAAAAGGAACTAGCCAACAATCATGCTAGAAAACTTAAACATAACAGTAACAAAGATAGAATTCATTGTAAATACAAGATTGACCTTTTTAGAGTAATCTTGGATGAAGCCCTTGAATGATCCTTGAATCTTCAATGATTTTAGTGTTTAGATGCACTTTGATAAGCTCAAGAACTGTTTTGAATGATATGTTTTCGTCTCTGAACAGAAAGAAAACTGGCACCCTTGGAATGAAGCTGGAAAGAGGTTTAAAAAGGATGAAAAGTAGCTGGAAAGCACTGTGCGCGGCGCGCACATAAGGGGTGCGCGGAGCGCACTACTCACCTACCACACTTTTACTTTCCAGTTCACGATCGCACTTCAATTAGAACGTTTCAGGTATTTGTGCGCGGCGAAGTGCGCGGCGCGCTCTGTTGAACTTGCGCGGGGCGCTCTCTGGTTTCCATTTTAATCAAATGTTCTGATCAAAGTCTTGAGTGCGCGGTGGTGTACGCGGATAGTGCGCGGCGCGCACTGTAGCTTTCATTTTTCTGTTTCTTCGTTTCTTGTTCTGGTTTTGATCTTTGAGTTGTTTCATTCATTATCTTCAACATTTCTTCAAGTATTCAATGATTCTATGCTTAATTACAATACAACGGAATAATAATGGAAATATTACATATTCGTATGAAATAACCGACGATAGGACTTGATATTGTGACTAATGATATGTCTATTTTGAGTAATATCAAAATCCCCCACACTTAACTCTTGCTTGTCCTCAAGCAAGTCTTGTTCTAATCATGCGTATACAAAACACAAAAATATATGAATCAAAAACATTGTTTGAAGTACATTATACACAAATCACACGAATCACGCAAAACACACACAAAGACTCACGCTATATGGTACACAATTTTCACACGATTCACACGAAGTACACAAAACACACACATTATTTTGTAACACAACTCACGCTATATGAACACATGTTTACACAATTGGAATACACACTCGTGAGGGTACAACACACAATTTATGAAACACACGCACATATTTGGATTGCTTGGGAGAGGTGAACTTCGATGAAAGTTCTTTAAAAATTTGGATCCTTAGGGAAAATTGGATCTTTGAGAAAACGTTTTAAGATTTTGAAAATGTCATTGCTAGTTTTTTTTAACTAGACACGTTTTTCGGTTTTAACCTCAAATTCCGGTTGAGGGTAACTGAAAACCGAAGTCTCAGTCGGCGATTAGCAAGCTATTCGCCCCCATGATTGTAGTATCATGGAACTCTTAACCGGGAGCCCCCTGACGCGATATAAATATCGGTCTTTTATGTCAATTTTGTACAATTACGATCAAGGGTGATCAAGGGTTAAAACTGCAAAGACTAAGCTATCGCGCGGGACAGATCCTGCTCCAGCTTATACACCGTAATCGGTCTTGCACTGGATAGCGACTTGGATTTACCCTACCAATTTTATTTTCGGGTTTGAAAGTTCAAGACTTTCCCTTCCCACTGTACCTTATATCGTGAAATGATATTAGTATGAAATGACATAGTTTAGGAAGTTTGCTATATCAAGTAAGGCGAAATTCGGAAGACTTTACTTCCTTCAAGGATGAACTAGATGCATCCTTTCGTTTAGTGACTTTTATTCCTTTTTCAAGCCAAACGTACTTTAATCGTTTTAATTTTGCAAAATTTGTGATAGTAATTCGAAAAAATTGGTAAAATCCCCCACACCTGAGATTAAGTAAGGCCCTCATTACTTAAATCTTATTACTTAAATTCACGAGGGCATTTGTGTGAAAAGAGTTCGAAAAACCTTGATAATAAGCCTGATATCGTGAAACTTAGGTGAGCGATGGCGCTGAACTTAATGCCAGCATAAGAATATCGTTCATTCCTTGATCTCTATCACAAATTCCAAAATGTTTGTACGTTGCTGAACTTAATGCCAGCATCACTAAACCTTAACAATAAGAAATAAACAAGCACACAAAATTTAAATAGATAAAAATGGTGTTTTTAACACAACCACTACAAACATTAGTCTACAATACAAATATTCAAATAATTACAAACCAAAGCTTCTGAAAAATCACCAAATTGTTACCAATCATCAAATAAGGTACATTTGCCCTCTAATCATCACTAGAGAAATTACCAAAAGGCCATCCGGAGTAGGTTCCCGAACCATCATTTCGAGGTCTCCCGCACGGGTATTGGTCCTCAAAGCGCGTCTGTGCATCCTGCATAGCCGCTTTCTCATCGTATAAGAGAGGACTCGGAACTCTGTTCGGTGTGTTATAATAGGTCGGGTTTTGGTAGGAAGTGGCATAATAATCCTGTGGGTGTTGCATATACAAACTAACATTATGGCGAAGCCAATCGCCCCTGTAATTCCCCCACCTTTGATCATACCTTGAAGCCCTATTATGTTCTCGTTGTTCTTCCTGAAATTCGTTAAATTGTCGCCTTTGTTCTTCATATTGGTCATCTCTGTGTTGATAACCAACCTGAAAATCATGAAAACCGGAAATCACTTCCTCCAACTCTTCTTCCCGTGTCCTTTGCGTCTGCCTACGCCTTCTCCTTTGAAACTGAGGTAATTCTTCTTCACTTTTAGGTTCCTCCATGTGAACCTCCTCCTGCACATTTTCTCGTCCGACACCGCTACCACCTGCTTCATGATCGTGGGCACGGGGTGGGTTTTGAGGTGGTTCCATCCTAGGAACAAAGGGAATGAGCCGATTGTGTTGGTTGAGCTGCAAAAATTGGGCATTGATATAGTATATACTTCCCAAAGGTTCCATCATGTCCGGATTTGCTACTAGCCGGTCAAAGTTAATTCCAAACGAGCTCGCTATTCGAGTGATATAGTGACCACCTACAATAGGGTTTATATTTCTTGTCCCTGTTTCGTTTAGATATTTTGCCACTGTGGTTGGAATATCAACTGGACTTTTATTGTAGATTTTGTCCATCAGAAAAACGTCTAGCCTCGTTACCTTGTTGTTTCCTTCCCCAGCAGCGGCGCCAAAAACTTGATGTGCGAAAAGTGGTATATGAATTGTTGTATGGAAAATACCGGTTTTAAAGATTACACACACTAACGGGCAGTGTACCCGATTGTGTAGTAGTATAGATAATGGTAAAATCCGTGTATCGTTCCAAGGACAGTTGTATTAGTCAAACTAGAATTATAAACTATATTATGATTAACTAAGCAAATGAAGCTTAAAGGTACAAGTTTTATGTTTTGTGGCTTATTTAACGATTAGCCAAATCAGAGAAGAGTAAAAGTAAAAACAATATTTTTGGTCTTTTAAATTTATAAGTGCGAGGAAAGCAATTAAGATAGTTTTGAAATCAAAGAGATGAAATATGCTCATCTAGACTTTTTACCCTCGATGTGAATGTTTATTTAGGATTAAGATCGGATTGATTGGTTATGCACGAGAACTAATTGATCGGTTTACCAAGAGTAGTCTTGAATAAACACTCAAACGGGATTACACGACGCAAGTGATGTTCTTGTCATCTAAGACCTCCTATTTGTAATCAACTAATTCAACTAGTCTAAAGACTTGAAGAATGATCAAGTCAATGATGTGTTGATAATGATCCACTCCTATGTCAACTAATGGTTTAGCTTAGTTCATTCCCTTGATCTGGTTAAATGTTCAATTCACCCAACCCAAGTAAACAATTAAGTGTGGTAATAAGATCCCTATAAACGTCACTAGATAAGGCAAATTACTAACACCTATTAGTTATATGGAATTGAGTAGTGAAAATATGCATGACAGATTCTAGGGAATTGATTGTTCACCTAGACAACTACACATATCAATTAAGCTATCTGAGAGTATCTACAAGAGTCGTTCTTACATTCCTATATAGATTAACCGTTTGAACGCAACTTACCCCTTTTGGTAAAATATGGGCAAACACTTGTCACTAGGTGTAAATCAATATACTAAATCAGCAAGATGGTGTTTCTTAGTTGAACAAGTATACTAACTAGTTGAATCGAAAAGATTAAACTTAACAAGAATGGTTCTTGCATTCAAACATCAAACTATCGTGCATGGTAACTATCAATCAAAAGTAAACATTCAACATCTCGGTTATTTATCTAGATGAACATAAAAGGAACTAGCCAACAATCATGCTAGAAAACTTAAACATAACAGTAACAAAGATAGAATTCATTCTAAATACAAGATTGACCTTTTTAGAGTAATCTTGGATGAAGCCCTTGAATGATCCTTGAATCTTCAATGATTTTAGTGTTTAGATGCACTTTGATAAGCTCAAGAACTGTTTTGAATGATATGTTTTCGTCTCTGAACAGAAAGAAAACTGGCACCCTTGGAATGAAGCTGGAAAGAGGTTTAAAAAGGCTGAAAAGTAGCTGGAAAGCACTGTGCGCGGCGCGCACATAAGGGGTGCGCGGAGCGCACTACTCACCTACCACACTTTTACTTTCCAGTTCACGATCGCACTTTAATTAGAACGTTTCAGGTATTTGTGCGCAGCGAAGTGCGCGGCGCGCTCTGTTGTGCGCGGCGCGCTCTGTTGAACTTGCGCGGGGCGCTCTCTGGTTTCCATTTTAATCAAATGTTCTGATCAAAGTCTTGAGTGCGCGGTGGTGTGCGCGGATAGTGCGCGGCGCGCACTGTAGCTTTCATTTTTCTGTTTATTCGTTTCTTGTTCTGGTTTTGATCTTTGAGTTGTTTCATTCATTATCTTCAATATTTCTTCAAGTATTCAATGATTCTATGCTTAATTACAATACAACGGAATAATAATGGAAATATTACATATTCGTATGAAATAACCGACGATAGGACTTGATATTGTGACTAATGATATGTCTATTTTGAGTAATATCAATTATCCAAATCGTTTGTATTCCAAAAGTATGTTCGCGAGCACCCAATTATCAAGACTTAACTGTTTTGTACCCTGTTACGTAGTGTTAGAACATACACTATACTCGAAAATATATTTCATCCGCTAACGGCAGCGAACCGTCCGAATGAGGGCTCGTCAAGCCCAATGTGATCACATAACATAAGTTCACGTTTACACCCTGCAAGTGTAACTAATGATAATTGAATTGAGGCTTTTTGTTCTAACTCGCTGCGGAATGATTATTTTCGTACTTGTGTTCAAAGCATAAAAGTATGATACGTATATGTTTCTCAACCCATAGTTTAAAAGTAAAAGTTGTTGAAAAGGTGGGACTATGATCTCAACTTGAGTGCAAGCATATAAAAGTATTTCGCAAGTAAACGTGTGCAAGAATGAATGCTAGTCTTGACCTAAACAAGTAGGTCGTATCAATAACTGTAAACACGATTGGTCAATGTGTTCAATTAGTCCTATGGCTCGTTACGACTCGATTAATGTAGCATGTGAATCAAATTGTCAAGTTTCATGCAAGATTCAAGTATAAAAGCATGTTAGAACGATTGCATAAGTATTCAGTTAAGTTTGGATAAAAGTCAACTTTGGTCAAGTCAAAGTCAACGAAAAAGTCAACACGTTCGGGTCGGGTCTCGGACAATTTTTCTGAGTTTTAAAATCATATATGAGCATGTTAGAATAAGTTACATGTTAATCGGAGGTGCGTAGCATAGTTGGAATTAAATGTAAGTTGCAAATTTGGACAGCCATTTTTCAAAGCTTTAAGCCGCGCCGTGGCTGGAATGCCCGCGCCGCGGGTTAAAACTTGTTTTGGGGGTCGAGGCTTTTAATGGTCCCAGACCATCTGGGTTAGTGTTAAGCCACGCCGTGGCTTGGAGACCCGCGCCGCGGTTGGCACCTGATCGAAATTCGGGCCTTTTTTCAAGTGCCATAACGAGCCAAACTTCAAACAAACATAATTAATGACCCGTAAACATTTAAAACACGCACCCTATATCGTTAGAAAGGTAATTTAACGAAGAACACAACTAAACATATTTCATTGTCAAAAAACGTCATTTACAATAATCAAAACCAAATTGAAGGTTCAATTAATGCTCATCATAAATGCTTTCAAGTTCATAAATACATTTGGTGATTCGGGAATTAAATGTACATATATAATACGCCGTTTCGTAGGTAATTACGCATACAATACAACTAAATACTTACAAACAACATTGCAAGTCATTTAATGCATCCAAAGTTCATTTTACTTCTATCAAATCCTAACTCAAAATCATAAATTTAGCATTTATGTTTATGGAGTCTTTCTAAGTCAACCTACACATTAAATTGAAGCTAGTGATGCTAGTAACACATTTAATACATGAACTTTTAACATTTAACAACATTTAAGCAACCAAATCTTAAGATCAAACACACCAAGTTTCAAGTTCATGCTAGTTTCTTAAAATAACAAGATCGAGCATATAATTCACATATTCATGTTAGACTTGAGCCATAGACACTAATTAATACTTTTATAAGTTAAAAACATCAAGAACACAAAATCTAGTGTTTTTAGAAAATTACCCAAATGCAATAAAGTTGGTATGGATTTGAAGAGGAAGATGCAAGGATTCCAAATATGTAATTTGTTTGAATTGATGCTTGCTAGATCTTGAATAGATGATGAATCTTGTTGAGTGAGTTGAGAGAAAATGGAAGTATCAAAAGTTAGAAAAGGGAGGTGAATGGATGAGTGGAGGAGAAGGGTTTGACTAGTTGACCTAGTCAAACCTTTTGTCCTTTGGCAAGTTTAGTCCCTCAAGTTTCAAAGCGGGTGCGTGAATTACTTAAACGAGATAATTTAAAACGCGTTTTAACGGAAGATGTTATAATCATATAACTGACTTTAAATAATTAAACGGAAAGTAAACGGAAAAAAGCGGGATGTTACATTACCTACTCCTTAAAAGAAATTTCGTCCCAAAATTTAAGTAGGAGTAGTAGTCGTTGTTTCTTCCTCGGGATCTTGCGTTTCCGAATCTACGAATAAATGAGCGTATTTCTTTTGCATGTGATCTTGCCTTTCCCAAGTAAACTCGGGTCCCCTTTTGGCATTCCAATGGACCTTAACGATCGGAATTCTACTTTGTTTTAGCGTCTTGACGGAGGTGTCCACAATTTCAACCGGTTCCTCCACAAAATGAAGTTTGTCATCTATAGTAAGTTTCTCGAGAAGGATGACGAGTTCGGGTTCGGCAAAACACTTCTTCAAGTTTGATACATGGAAAGTAGGATGAACGTAGCTCAATTGAGGTGGAAGGTCTAAACGATAAGCAACGGTTCCAACACGCTCCAACATTTCGAAAGGACCAATATACCGCGGATTTAGCTTCCCGCGTTTCCCGAAACGGATTACACCTTTTCAAGGTGCGACTTTTAACATCACGCGATCTCCGACTTGGAATTCGAGGTCGTTGCGTCTCTTGTCGGTATAGCTCTTTTGACGACTTCGGGCCGTCCTAAGACTATCTCGGATTTGAACGATCTTCTCGGTTGTTTCATGATTGAGTTCTGGTCCGGTGATTTGTGTGTCGCCTACTTCGGCCCAACTAAGAGGAGAACGACATTTTTGGCCATATAACGCTTCGAATGGTGCGACGTTGATACTCGTATGATAACTATTGTTGTAGGAGAATTCGGCGAGAGGCAAGTGCTTGTCCCAAGTTTTTCCGAAATCGATAACGCAAACTCGTAGCATGTCTTACAAGGTTTGAATTGTGCGTTCACTTTGTCCGTCGGTTTATGGATGATATGCAGTGCTCATGTCTAAACGTGTTCCCAACGCTTCTTGTAAAGTGCTCCAAAATCTAGAAACAAAACGGCCATCTCGGTCGGAAATAATCGATAAAGGCACACCGTGATAGGCTACGATCTCTTTAATGTAAAGTTGTGCAAGTCTTTCCATGTTGTCGGTTTCCTTCTTGGCTAAGAAGTGCGCGGATTTCGTGAGACGGTCAACAATAACCCAAATAGCATCATAACTGCCTACCGTCTTTGGTAGTTTGGTGATAAAATCTATTGTTATCCTTTCCCACTTCTATTGTGGGATTTCGGGTTGTTGAAGTAGTCCGGATGGTCTTTGATGTTCGGCTTTGACTTTGGAACAAGTTAGGCATTTTCCAACATAAGTAGCGATGTCCCTTTTAATGTTCGGCCACCAATATTGTTCCTTGAGGTCGTGGTACATGTTATTGGCACCGGGGTGAATCGAATATCTTGACTTATGGGCTTCGTCTAAAATAAGGCTTTGTAGGTCCCCATAACTAGGTACCCAAATTCTTCCGGCGAAATATCGGAGTCCGGTTTCTTTAACTTTGAATCGAGAGGTGAGGACGTTCAAGTGTTCGAGAGAGATGTTTTCATCCTTGAGAGCCTCGTCTTGGTCGAAGATGTGTTGGAGGCTTTTGTGATCGGTGAAGATAATACTCTTGGTTCCATAAAGATAGTGTCTCCACATTTTAAGTGCAAAGACAACCGCTCCGAGTTTGAGATCATGTGTCGTATAGTTCCGTTCATGAATTTTCAATTGTCGAGAGGCATAAGAAATGACTTTCTTTCGTTGCATCAATACACACCCAAAACCATGTTTCGAGGCATCGTAATATACAACAAAATTATCATTGCCTTCGGGAAGTGACAAGATAGGAGCGGTGGTTAGCTTTGTCCTCAAGATTTGAAATGCGGATTCTTGCTCGGTCACCCAAATGAATTTTTTTCCCTTGTGAGTTAACGCGGTTAGAGGACGTGCAACCAAAGAGAAGTTTTCGATGAATCTAAAATAGTACTCGGCGACACCCAAGAATTGACGAATGTGGGTAGGAGTAGTAGGGGTCTCTCATTTGCTAATGGCTTCAATTTTTGCGAGATCGACCTTAATGCCTTGGTCGCTTACGACATGACCGAGAAATTGGACTTCCTTCAACCAAAATTCACACTTGGAGAATTTGGCATAAAGTCGTTCTTGTCTCAAGAGTTCAAGCACGAGTTGGAGGTGTTGTTCATGTTCTTCTTCGCTTTTAGAATAGACCAAGATGTCATCGATGAATACAATAACGAACTTGTCGAGATACGGTTTGCACACTCGGTTCATAAGATCCATGAAAACTGCCGGTGGGTTAGTTAGAACAAATGGCATGACAAGGAATTCGTAACTACCATAGCGAGTCCGGAACGCGGTTTTGGAGACATCTTCTCCTTTAACCCTTAATTGATGATAACCCGAGCGGAGATCGATTTTTGAATATACACGTGATCCTTGTAGTTGATCAAAGAGGTCGTTGATGCGTGGAAGAGGATATCGGTTCTTAACCGTTAATTTATTTAGTTCACGATAATCGATGCACATTCATAGGGATCCATCTTTCTTCTTAACGAATAAAATTGGAGCACCCCATGGTGAATGGCTAGGTTGGATAAAACCACGGTCAAGTAGTTCTTGGATTTGACTTTACAATTCTTGCATTTCGAATGGAGAAAGTCTATACGGTGCACGTGCTACGGGTGCGGCTCCCGAAATAAGATCTATTTGGAATTTAACCGGTTGATGAGGTGGAAGTCCCGGCAATTCATCGGGAAATACAACGGAAAAGTCACTAATAATTGGCAAATCATCGATATGCTTCTCGTCGGTTTCAAATTTCTTAACGTGGGCTAGAATCGCGTAACAACCTTTACGAAGGTACTTTTCAACTTTAAGGCACGAGACGAGGTTGAGTCCGGTGCAACTCTTATCGCCATAGACAATCAAGGGTTCACCATTCTCGATAGGAATTTGAATTTCTTTGAGATCATAAAGGATGTGAGATTTCATTTTGGCTAACCAATCCATACCAATTATTACATCGAAGCTCCCTAGTTCTATAGGTATCAAGTCAATTTCAAACTCTTTACCCAATAAGTTTAACGTACACCCCGGTAATATGTGTTGGCACTTAATAGTTTCCCGTTGGCCACTTCAATGGTATAAGTAGTATCTAGTGGGAGTGGGGGAGTGCTAAAAGAATGAGTCAAAGTCTTGGTTACAAAACTCTTATCGGCACCCGAATCGAATAAACAAGAGACATAAGAATCGTTGAGAAGAAACGTACCCGTGACTAGTTCATTGTCATCCCGGGCTTCCTCGGTGTTGATGTTAAAAGCTCGACCGCGTGTATTGAGGTTAGCTTTCTTCTTTGGGCACGCATTCCTATAATGACCTGGTTGGACACATTCAAAACAAACACCCGGTCTTGGTGCATTTGGCCCCTTTTGAGCAACGGGAGCGGCGTTTCTACAATCGTTGGCCACATGGCCACTCCTTTGACATTTATTGCAAAATGGCTTGCCACATTCACCATAATGATGTTTGTGGCACTTGTTGCAAAATGGTTTATTCCCGACATAACCTTTCTTGTCGTCTGAGGTTAAAGGCTTTTTGGTGAAGGTGTTGTTGTGGTAGTTGCTTGATGGAGTGGCTTCCCATTTTCTTTTGTTGCAACCCGATCTATCCTCGGCCTTAGGTGCAAGTACTACGATTTCGGCCACCGTTTCTATCAATTTTCGGGCCATATTCAAAGCTTCTTGATGATTAGTGGGTTTGGATGACATTACTCCGTGTTTGATGCTCTTTGGAAGACCATCCATGTAAAGTTCAACCCTTGAAGACTCGAGGTTCACAAGGTTTGAGCACATCAAGGCTAATTCGGAAAATCATTGATTATAAGCCTTGAGATCGTTTCCGACCGCTTTTAGAGTTCTTAGCTCTTGTTCGAGCTTTCGGGTTTCTTCACGAGGGAAATATTCGATGATCATCTTTTCCCTTAAATCGGCCCAAGAGAGGGCGTGGGCTTCATCGGTACCCACCGATTGCACATAGGTGTTCCACCAAGTGAGAGCGACACCGGCGAAAGTGTGAGTGGAGTACTTGACCTTGTCTTGGTCCCGACAACTGCTTATGCTAAAGACGGCTTTCGTTTGCTCAAACCATCGGGTGAGCACAACCGGTCCCCCGGTTCCATCGAAGGTGTGAGGTTTGCATCCCATGAAAGCTTTATAGGAGCATCCCTCGTTTGAATTACCGGCTCCATTGTTGTTGTTGTTGTTGTTGTTGTTGTGGTTGTTGTTATTGTTGTTGTTGTTGGAAGAGTGACCGGCCATGGCCGCGTCCACGGTGGTGGCTATCATTCGTTGTAAAGCTTGTTCGGGTGTTTCATGGCGTGGTACATGGCGAGGAGGCATTGTTCCTTCAAAACACAAGAATATCGTTGATTAGTAATTTCAATAATACTAACCGTGATATGGAATGAGGATAAAGAGAAATTTTCCCTTGACTCGCCTTAAATTCTTTATGTCATAATGTCGGAACGTTCATATGAGTCACCGTAATATAATCCCAGAAATTATATTACCCTAATTCATATGTGCATTCGACATTATTTCACGAAGTCAAGGTGGCGTGTCAATCAAATTAAACAACGTGATATTAAGATGGAATAAAAGTTAGATATGAATAGAAGAGTTCGAGTATAAATGCACAAGTAGTCAAGTAATTCCTACTTCAAGTCTATATGCCGGTTGTAGTCTAGACTCACTAATGTACCCTACGACTCGGGGTTGACACCAATGAACTTTAAATCCCTACAACCAACGCTCTGATACCATCTGTAGTGACCCTACAAAATCGTCATTGACGGCGCCGTCTACTTAGGTCCCGTTACGTGGTCATAAGTCTTTAAAACAACGTTTGAACAAAATATGTCGCATTCATTTCAATTATAAAGATGTTTCAAAGTTTACAAAGTAGTTCAAGTCTAAACATGTTACAACGTTTTAAGTACAATTGAAACCCATGCGACACAAATTAAGTTAAGTCAAACGACGCTCCACGTATGCATGTATACTCGACATCCAAGCAAGTATCAAAAATAATGTGCGGAAGCATGTATCACCTAGCGTTCAAGGACCTGAGAAAACATATAGAAAACTGTCAACGAAAAACGTTGGTGAAATCATAGGTGTAATAGTAACGTTGTTTTTGAACCACAAGATTTAATATAGTTGATTATCCAAATCGTTTGTATTCCAAAAGTATGTTCGTGAGCACCCAATTATCAAGACTTAACTGTTTTGTACCCTGTTACGTAGTGTTAGAACATATACTATACTCGAAAATATATTTCATCCGCTAACGGCAGCGAACCGTCCGAATGAGGGCTCGTCAAGCCCAATGTGATCACATAACATAAGTTCACGTTTACACCCTGCAAGTGTAACTAATGATAATTGAATTGAGGCTTTTTGTTCTAACTCGCTGCGGAATGATTATTTTCGTACTTGTGTTCAAAGCATAAAAGTATGATACGTATATGTTTCTCAACCCATAGTTTAAAAGTAAAAGTTGTTGAAACGGTGGGACTATGATCTCAACTTGAGTGCAAGCGTATAAAAGTATTTCGCAAGTAAACGTGTGCAAGAATGAATGCTAGTCTTGACCTAAACAAGTAGGTCGTATCAATAACTGTAAACACGATTGGTCAATGTGTTCAATTAGTCCTATGGCTCGTTACGACTCGATTAATGTAGCATGTGAATCAAATTGTCAAGTTTCATGCAAGATTCAAGTATAAAAGCATGTTAGAACGATTGCATAAGTATTCAGTTAAGTTTGGATAAAAGTCAACTTTGGTCAAGTCAAAGTCAACGAAAAAGTCAACACGTTCGGGTCGGGTCTCGGATAATTTTTCTGAGTTTTAAAATCATATATGAGCATGTTAGAACAAGTTACATGTTAATCGAAGGTGCGTAGCATAGTTGGAATTAAATGTAAGTTGCAAATTTGGACAACCATTTTTCAAAGCTTTAAGCCGCGCCGCGGCTGGAATGCCCGCGCCGCGGGTTAAAACTTGTTTTGGGGGTCGAGGCTTTTAATGGTCCCTGACCATCTGGGTTAGTGTTAAGCCGTGCAGCGGCTTGGAGGCCCGCACCGCGGTTGGCACCTGATCGAAATTCTGGCAATTTTTCAAGTCATAACGAGCCAAACTTCAAACAAACATAATTAATGACCCGTAAATATTTAAAACATGCACCCTATATCGTTAGAAAGATAATTTAACGAAGAACACAACTAAACATATTTCATTGACCAAACACGTCATTTACAATAATCAAAACCAAATTGAAGGTTCAATTAATGCTCATCATAAATGCTTTAAAGTTCATAAATACATTTGGTGATTCAGAAATTAAATGTACACATATAATATGCCGTTTCGTAGGTAATTACGCATACAATACAACTAAATACTTACAAACAACATTGAAATTCATTTAATGCATCCAAAGTTCATTTTACTTCTATCAAACCCTAACTCAAAATCATAAATTTAGCAATTATGTTTATGGAGTCTTTCTAAGTCAACCTACACATCAAATTGAAGCTAGTGATGCTAGTAACACATTTAATACATGAACTTTTAACATTTAACAACATTTAAGCAACCGAATCTCAAGATCAAACACACCAAGTTTCAAGTTCATGCTAGTTACTTAAAATAACAAGATCGCGCATATAATTCACATATTCGTGTTAGACTTGAGCCATAGTGATAATGCTAAAAACGAACATATATTTCATAGCATTATCCTTCAAGAAACACAAGCTTTTAGTTGCAATTGTTCTATTTACAAGTGATATTCGTTTAAATAATAAAAGATGAAGACAAAAGACATATTCGACGATTTGAAGATGCAAATGACCAAAAAGCTCAAATGTACAAAGTACAATCCAAGTGGTTCAATTTATTGATGAGAAACTTCTAAAAATGACAAGGGTACAAGTCATAAAACGCAAAGTACAAGATATCTAAGCGTACGAAAAGGCGTTCGAAAATCCAGAACCGGGACCTAAGTCAACTATCAACGCACAACGCAACGAACCTAAAATTACAAATTAACTATGCATATAAATATAATATAATATATAATTAATTCTATAAAATTATATATATATATTATATTTATATATTAAAAACAGTCGGCAAGCTAGGATCCAAAGTATGTGAGCTGGAAATGGAACCTCCGCACTCGTGGAGCTGTGAAGCACAAAAGCTCCGCACTCGCGGAGCTGTACAGTGAAACGTGGGCCTGTAAAAGGCCGCGCATTCTGATCGATTTCAACAACCTTTTTCTATCTATCTATCTACGATATATTTATATTTTATTATTTTAATTTTAATTTAAGTTTAATAATAATAAGGTTATAGTGGCGAATGTTGTAAGTTTGTAAGGCGAAATTCTGTCCGTGTAACACTATGCGATTGATACTCATTGTAAGTTATGTTCAACCTTTTTAAATTAATGTCTCGTAGCTAAGTTATTATTATGCTTATTTAAATCGAAGTAATCGTGATGTTGGGCTAAATATTAAGATTGGGTAATTGGGCTTTGTACCATAATTGGGGTTTGGACAAAAGAACGACACTTGTGAAAATTGGACTATGGGCTATTAATGGGCTTTATATTAACTAAACGATACCTTGTTAATTTAATATAAAGATTACAATTTGACGTATCGATATATTACCACATACGCTTATCGGGTACGGTGGGCGGGATATCTATAAATACCAATAATTGTTCATTTTACCGGACACAGGAATGGATTAATAGTCAATGGACTCGTTGAAATAGGAGTAGATTACATTCAAGGGTAATTGGTGTAATTGTTAACAAAGTATTAAAACCTTGGATTACACGCAGTCGATAGCCTGGTGTATTCATTAAACAAAGTATTAAGACCTTGTTACAGTTCGAGTTCCCAATTAGTTGGAATATTTAACTTCGGGTATAAGGATAATTTGACGAGGACTCTCGCACTTTATATTTATGACTGATGGACTGTTATGGACAAAAACCGTATGGACATATTGAATAATCCAGGACAAAGGACAATTAACCCATGGTAATAAACTAAAATCAACACGTCGAACATCATGATTACGGAAGTTTAAATAAGCATAATTCCTTTATTTTATATCTTATCGCATTTTTAATTATCGCAATTTTATTTACTGTCATTTTATTTATCGCACTTTTTAATTATCGTACTTTTTAATTATCGCAACTTTATTTATCGTCATTTTATTTATCGCACTTTAAATTATCGCACTTTTATTATTGTTATTTACTTTACACTTTAAATTAAGTCATTTATATTTTTAATATTTTACATTAGGTTTTAATTGCGACTTTAGACATAAAATCGACAAACCGGTCATTAAATGGTAAAAACCCCCTTTTATAATAATAATACTACTTATATATATATATATATATATATATATATATATATATATATATATATACATATATATATTTATACAAATATAGTTTTAAAATATAGCGTTAAACTTGGCTAGCTCCCTACGGAATGAACCGGACTTACTAAAAACTACACTACTGTACGATTAGGTACACTGCCTATAGTGTTGTAGCAAGGTTTAGGTATATCCACTCTATAAATAAATAAATAACTTGTGTAAAATTGTATCGTATTTAATAGTATTTTGTAATAAAAATATAACTATTTCGTACCCCTCTGCTTTAACATCAAGTATTTTTGGCGCCGCTGCCGGGGAAAATTCAACACCAAAGCGAAACGCTATAAAAAAAAGATTTTTATTAAGTTTTAATCTATTTTTGTAAAAATATAAGTTTTAAATATTAAAAACAAAAATATAAAAACATATAAAAAAATATATCTATTTAGGTGTTTTAATTAAAAAGTTTATTTTTTTAGAATTATAATAATCTAATAAGTAATTGTTAAAATATAAGTTTTATTTAAGTTATATTTTATAAAAACTAAAAATTTAAAAAAATTAAAAGTAAAAAAGGAAAAAAAAAATCAAATTTAAAAAATACTGAACTGGGCCAGTTTATTTTCGAAACCCAAAATAAATTTTAAATTAAAAACTGAACTGGGCTGAACTGTTTAAGCCCAACCAACGAACCCAATATTATTAAATTCTGCAGTCGCGGAGCTTTTCAGGTACAGGAAACCGCAGTCGCGGAGCCTGTTCTGGCAGGAAACCTAGTACGCCATTAATTACGGGATTAGGGTTTAATAATTTAATTTTTATTATTAGGGTTTGTATATTTAATTAGTATTTGTATTTAGTTTTAATTTATATTTTGAATTATTAAGTTTTAATATTATTATTAATTATATAGATTAATACTTTTATAAAATAAAAATATAATAATAATATTTTTATAAAAATAAGTAATTTTATCATATTTTTTTAAAAAAAAATTGTATATTTTAATCGTTTAATTCATAATTTGTATATTTATCATTCGTAATTAGTTTTAAGATATAGTTTTTGCCGTAGTTATTTTTATTTCTAGATTTTTAGGCTTTGCCGTAAAATTCCTTAATTGCTTTTCCTTTAGATTAAGATTTAGACACCTTAGAATTTTACGACGTCGCTTATCGTTTTAATATTTTATAGATTTTAGTGCCTAATTAAGTTATTGCCGTTTTAGATATAGAATTCCTTTTTAGCTTTAATACCTTTAGACGCAACTTTTAGTCTTAAGTTTTTTAGAATTTTAAGTTTCAACGCTTTACTTTCTTATTATTATTTTTCGACCTTTTATTTTTTGACGTTTTTCGACGCGCTCTTTTTCGTTCTTATTTACGCTCTAGTTTTTAGGACATAGAATTTTCTATTTCTTCTCTAAAATTTCAAAACGAAAAATTATTTTAAGCGGTTAAATTGATAGACATCCAAAATTTTCCGGTTCGTAGTAATAGTTGAATTTGTTAGTGGCGAGTTGTGGGCTTCCGATTTAAAGGGTCCTGGCTATCTGCTGCATCTATTGGCTATTTGAAACGTGGGCAAAATCAGAAAAGCCTTTTAATTTGATAACTTATATAATTTTTATTTTTATAACTAATAGGATATTCAGTGAATGCACCGAGCAAAACGTTCACCACCTTTCATACGTTCACCACCTATAACTCGATCAAGACATCTAGCCAATAGTGTCGCTGTTGATTTTTCTTTAGAATCGTCATCTAGTAGACCAAGTACTCCAATTTAAATTTCTGATAATCCATTTTTTGAACCCGACCTCACAATTGAGAATCCGGAGGATATTCAAGGACAATTCAGAGATCATGAACCACTAATCATTCCTCCTGAACCACAAATCACTCAACCAAAAATTGTCGAGGAAGAAACCATTAAGTCAGAATCCTCTAGTGATTTAGATTCAACAAATTCAATCATGGAGAATCTGGAACCTCTAAGTATGGAAGACCGAATGAGGGCTAAACGCACTGGCCAAGGTCATGCAATTACTCAACCAGACATTAATGCGCCAGATTATGAAATAAAAGGACAAATCCTACACATGGTAACTAATCAATGCCAATTTAGTGGTGCGCCGAAGGAAGATCCAAATGAACATCTTCGAACCTTTAATAGGATCTGTACTCTATTCAAAATCAGAGAAGTTGAGGATGAACAGATATATCTCATGTTATTTCCCTGGACTTTAAAGGGAGAAGACAAAGATTGGTTAGAATCGTTACCTGAAGGTTCGATTGATACATGGGATGTCTTAGTTGAAAAATTTCTTAAACAATTCTTTCCGGCATTTAAAGGCGTGAGACTTCAAGGAGAAATAGTTACGTTTACGCAGAAGCCAAATGAAACATTATATGAGGCATGGACAAGATTTGGAAAGTTATTGAGAGGATGTCCGCAACATGGTTTAGACACTTATCAAATAGTACAAATATTCTATCAAGGATGCGACATCACTACACGCAAAGACATCGATATAGCAGCTGGTAGTTCCATTATGAAGAAAACCGCAACTGAAGCTTACAAAATTATTGATAACACTGCTTCCCACTCACATGAGTGGCACAAAGAAAAAGATATCGTTAGATCATCTAAAGCAGCTAGAGCCAATTCTAGCCATGACTTTGATTCCATGTCCGCAAAGATAGATGCTTTCGAGAGACGAATGGAAAAGATGACTAAAGATATTCACGCAATACGAATTAGTTGTGAGCAGTGTGGAGGACCACATTTGACAAAAGATTTTCTCAGTATTGAACAAACAATGGAACAAAGAGAGAATGTTTCATACATGAACCAAAGGCCTGAAAATAATTATCAGAATAATTATCAACCGCCAAGACCAATCTACAATCAAAACCAGAATTATAACCGAAATGTTCCATACAAAAACCAACAAGGTCCTAGCAATCAACAAGTATCTAATAATACTTACAACCAGCAAAGACCTATTTTTCCAATTAAACCACCACAAACCGATGATAAAAAGACAAATTTAGAAGACATGATGTCGAAGCTAGTTGAATCTCAAACGCAGTTTTTCACATCTCAGAAACAAACCAATGAACAAAATGCTCAAGCATTTTGAAATCAACAAGCTTCAATTCAAAATCTGTAACAAGAAGTAAGCAACCTAGCAAGGTTGATAGGTGAAAGAAAACCGGAAAGTCTACCTAGTGATACAAATGCTAACCCCCGGAATGAAACAGCTAAAGCCATTACCACAAGAAGTGGTATTACACTTAAACCACCTGAAATACCTGTAATTTCTGATGACTCTACTCCTACTACACAAGAACCACAATCTGAGCAAGATAAGGAAACAGAACCGGTAGTTGAAAAGGTTAATGAAGATAACACAGTTAAGGCTAAGCCTTATGTTAAACCATACCAACCACCGCTTCCTTACCCGAGTAAAATGAGAAAAGAAAGACTTGACGCCGAGCAATCTAAATTCTTGGATATGTTTAAACAGATAAATGTCAATCTTCCTTTCATGGATGTGATATCAGCAATGCCAAGGTATGCCAAATTCTTGAAAGATCTAATCACAAATAGAAAGAAAATGGAAGAACTCTCGGCTGTTACTATGAATGCTAATTATTCTGCAGTGCTGTTGAATAAGATACCAGAAAAACTCTCTGATCCAGGAAGTTTCACAATTCCATGTTTTCTGGGTAGTCTTAGTTCAATAGAAGCATTGACAGACCTAGGTGCTAGTATAAATTTAATGCCATATTCATTATACACTAAACTAGACCTCGAAGAATTGAAACCAACACGAATAAGCATACAACTAGCAGATCGATCAGTAAAATATCCTTGAGGGATAATGGAGAACATGATAGTTAAAGTTGGTACTTTAGTATTTCCAGTTGATTTTGTTATTCTGGACATGGAAGAAGATTCTCGAGTTCCTCTTATATTAGGAAGACCATTTTTAAACACGGCTAAAGCAATAATAGAGGTGTTCGGTAAGAAACTGACCCTAAGTATAGAGGACGAGAGTGTTACCTTTTCTGTTGATAGAGCCATGCAACAACCGCAATCTGCAGATGATACATGTTATTATATTCAAACTATAGATTCACATGCAGAATTGTTAGAAGAATTTCCAGAATTACAAGGAACATGAGAATGTTCTTTAGGAGAAGGAACTGAACTAATTGATGAAGCTGAAATGTTAGCCGCACTCATGGCTAATGGATATGAACCAACAATAGAAGAAATTCAAATGTTAAAAGAAGAAGACAGATATCGATATAAATCATCGATAGAAGAACCACCGACATTAGAGTTAAAACCACTTCCAAACCATTTGGAATACGCTTATTTACATGGTGAATCTGAATTACCTGTAATAATATCGTCTTCTCCTACAGAAAATGAAAAATCTCAACTCATTTCTGTGCAAAAAGCTCATAAACCAGCTATTGCATGGAAGATTCATGACATTAAAGGCATAAGTCCTTCGTATTGCACACATAAAATCCTTATGGAAGAAGGTCATAAAACATATGTGCAACGCCAACGAAGACTAAATCCTAATATGCAAGATGTTGTTAAGAAAGAAATTATTAAACTACTAGATGCAGGTTTAATTTATCCAATCTCTGATAGTCCATGGGTAAGCCCAGTTCAATGTGTACCTAAGAAGGGTGGCATGACTGTCATCACAAATGAAAAAAATGAGCTTATTCCTACAAGGATTGTAACGGGATGGCGTGTTTGTATTGATTATAGAAAATTAAATGACGCCACCAGAAAAGATCACTTTCCCTTACCTTTCATTGATCAAATATTGGAAAGGTTAGCCGGGAATAGTTACTATTATTTTCTTGACGGTTTTTTCGAATACTTTCAAATTCCAATAGCACCCGAGGACCAAGAGAAAACTACATTCACGTGCCCTTATGGAACTTTTTCTTACAAACGCATGCCATTTGGAATTTGTAAAGCCCTTGCAACCTTTCAAAGGTGCATGATGGCAATTTTTTACGACATGATAGAAGAATGCATGGAAGTATTCATGGATGACTTTTCAGTCTTCGGTGATACATTTGAATCATGTCTAATTAATCTTGAACAAATGCTTATTAGATACGAGCAATCAAATCTAGTTCTTAATTGGGAGAAATGCCATTTCATGGTTAGAGAAGGCATCGTTCTTGGTCATAAAATTTCAAAGGAAGTAATAGAAGTGGATAGAGCTAAAGTAGATGTAATTACTAAACTTCCACATCCCACCAATATTAGAGGAGTTAGGAGTTTTCTAGGGCATGCCGGTTTTTACTGATGTTTCATAAAAGATTTTTCTAAAATTGCCACTCCTATGAATAAACTCCTAGAAAAGGATGCTCCATTCATTTTTTCGGATGAATGTATCAAATCTTTTAATATTCTTAAAGAAAAACTCACTAATGCGCCGATCATGATAACTCCAAATTGGAATTTACCATTTGAACTCATGCGCGATGCAAGTAATTTTGCAATGCGAGCCGTTTTAGGACAAAGGATTGAAAAACGATTTCAACCTATTTATTACGCTAGTAAGACGTTACAAGGAGCACAAACGAATTACACAACTACTGAAAAAGAACTCCTTGCTATTGTCTTTGCTTTTGACAAATTTCGTTCATATCTAGTTTTAGCTAAAACGGTGGTCTATACCGACCATTCTGCTCTTAGATATCTATTTTCAAAACAAGATGCTAAACCAAGATTAATCCGTTGGATCTTACTCTTACAAGAGTTCGATATTGAAATCCGAGATAAAAAGGGAGCAGAAAATCTCGCCGCTGATCATCTTTCTCGTCTTGAAAATCCTGAATTAGAAGTTCTAAACGAATCAGCCATACAAGATAACTTTCCTGATGAATATCTTTTGAAGATCGATTATAATGAAATTCCATGATTTGCAGACTATGCAAACTACTTAGTATGTGGATTCCTTAAAAAAGGATTGTCGTACCAAAAACGAAAGAAATTCTTTAGTGATATAAAACACTATTTCTGGGAAGATCCACATTTGTTTAAAAGTTATCCTAATGGAATAATCCGCCGATGTGTATTCGGAGATGAAGCTAGTCAAATCTTAAACCATTGTCACACAGGACCAACAGGAGGGCATTATGGGCCTCAACTCACAGCAAGAAAAATTTACGATGTTGGATTCTATTGGCCTACAATTTTCAAAGATGCACACCTTCTTTGTAAATCCTGTGATGCTTGTCAAAGGGCCGGAAAAATAAGTCAACGTGATGAAATGCCACAAAATGTCATTCAAGTATGTGAAGTATTTGACGTTTGGGGTATTGACTTTATGGGTCCATTTCCAAAATCTCATAATAATCTCTACATTCTCGTTGCCATTGATTATGTATCTAAATGGGCGGAAGCACACGCTCTCCCAACTAAGGATGCACGAGTTGTAGTCAACTTCTTAAAATGTCTTTTTGCTAGGTTCTGAACACCGAAAGCTTTAATAAGTTATCGGGGTACTCATTTTTGTAATAATAAACTTGAGAAAGTTCTCAAAAGATATGGAGTAACTCATAAAATCTCAACCGCTTATCATCCACAAACAAGTGGACAAGTTGAAAATACCAACCGAGCTTTAAAACGTATTCTAGAGAAAATCGTAGGATCAAATCCGAAGGAATGGTCCATGAAATTGGAGGATGCACTCTGGGCTTTTAGAACAGCCTACAAAACTCCAATTGGCACCACACCTTTTAAACTCGTTTACGGAAAAGCATGTCACCTTCCAGTAGAAATTGAGCATAAAGCATTTTGGGCTTTGAAGACATGTAATCTTGATTTACATGAAGCCGGACGTCTACGGTTAAGTCAATTAAATGAATTAGAAGAATTAAGACATGAAGCATATAAAAATTCGTTAATCTATAAAGAAAGAACGAAGAAATGGCATGATAAAAGAATCAGAAGTTTAAAAGAATTTAAAGAAGGAGACAGAGTTCTTCTTTTCAATTCACGATTCAAACTATTTCCTGAAAAATTGAAATCAAGATGGTCTGGACCATTCATAGTCAAAAGAGTTTTCTCATACGGAACAATAGAGTTAATAAATTCAAATGGGATTGAATTTAAAGTTAATGGTCACAGAGTTAAACATTATATACATGGTCCAATGGAAGTTGATAATGAAGTCAATCATAATTTCACCACTCAAGAAAACCCTAAGAATGAAAACATAAATATGTTATCAACAACATATGAAAAACTAAAATTGGAAGACGGGGAAGCTTCAAATTGGAGCGATGAAGAAGAATTCCTATACAAACCTCCCATTCCAAGAAACGAAGAAAAATGTGAACAAGAAGTTCAAGTAGAAGTGAAAGAAAAAGAAAAGATCACTCGAAAAAGGTTAACAAACCAACTCTACTTACTAAAGTAGGAGACCCTGGTGAATTTATCATTTCTTGCTTGCTTAATGATGGTGCTATGTATAATGGACTCGCAGATTTAGGAGCAGGTGCAAATGTTATGCCTCTTTCCTTATACAAAAGATTAGGTGTGGGTAAATTAAGACCAACCAGAATAGGTGTTCAATTATTTGATCAAACCATTAAACACCCGGTTGGAATAACCAATAATTTACTTGTTAAAGTGGGAAGTTTGACCTTTGTTGCAAACTTCATAGTTATTAATATGGAGGAAGACCTTGATATCCCTCTAATTTTAGGTCGCCCATTTTTAGCAACCACCGAAGTGTTCATTGATTTAAGAGAAGGTAGAATGACACTTAGGGATGGTGACAAATCGGTTACCTTTGTGAACCGATTATTTAGATCTCCACCAACCAAAACTGTTGAACCAATAAAAATGCCTAAGTGTGGGGAAGATGAAGAAATACCTAATGATGAACCGATAACAAAGAACCACGTTGTTGATACGAAATTAGATGAACCCGTTTTCAACTGTTCAACGGAGAAACTTTATAAACGGATTCAAGATGCTAGGATTAAGGGGAACTTTAAGTATGTAACCGATTAGTATCCAATTTTTCACCTAAAGAAAAGGCAATGTTAGTTGAATTTGTGAAAGTTACAGAGGAAATCAACAATTGGCTTGAAGCAAAAGTCAGAGATATACAAGTTGTTGATAGTCAAATTGAAAACAAAGTTAATCACAATTTCGACACCACAGCTAACTAAGTGTGGGGAGAATCAAGTCTTTTTAAGGATAATATATATTTCTGTTAGATTTAGATTTTCTGTTTTCGTGTAGTTCTCGAGAATGGAATCCGAATGGTCTTTCCCTAGCAGACCCTAAAGAACTAGTCTTCTCCATCCATTCTGAATTTTTATTTTTTTTAGATTTTACGAGATGAAGAATTCCTTTGATCTGAACCATGGTCTACTACTACATGCTATGATTACTAAACGTAATAATAACATCTTTCCGAGTGAACTAGTATCATTCATAAGAGGCAAAATGGACGAAGTAAGGAAAGAACTCAGGAAAGATCATCATAAGACACATTTTGGTAAAGGAAAATCAAAATCTGTAACAAAAAGAAGAGCACGATACCTTGAAAGATGTCATAAATGCGGAAAATGGTCACACGAAGGTAAATGTTCGAACAATCAAACATATTCAAATACCGAATTTGTTACTCTATGCAGAGAAGGACCGTTCATATGTTTAGAAGAAAAGTTATTGAAGAATCGAGGTTACGCTTATGTAGCTATGGAAAACCAAATCACACAACTCTCCTATGAGTCGGCTAAAGCAGGTCTCTGAGAATTCTATCTCACAGGTAAGTATGTACAGTTTTTATTTTATTTTATTTTATTGCTTTTAACCTTTTGATAATAAACGCTGAATCGTTCTCTATAAAGTATTAAATTGATATTCAATAAAATTAGGTATGCAAAACCGAAATTATTGATATCATACAAAAATTTATTACATCACTGCGAAATTTACCGTTTATTCTTAAGGTATAAATATCTTTAATCAATCAATCCAAAATATTTCCGAAATTCGTCAGGAGTAAAACTAGGTAATATAGCCGAAATTACTTTACCCAAAAGAGGGGTGTATATTTTTGATAATATTTGATTGATTAAAGTGGGATAAAAGACCAAAAAGATTTTTAATTTTATTTTTACCATATTTTTAAAATTAATATTGTAAATTTTTAAAATCAATATACTTAAGTTTGTAAATATTTTTTTAAAAAAACTAATATTTTCAATATAAGTTTATAAAATTAATGTATAAAAATATTAATAATATTAATATGAATTTTTAATTTTATGCATTTTAAATTTAAGTTTGGTGTGAATTTAAAAACAAAAATTTACTTTATTTCATTAAGTTAAAAAAATGATTTCTAAAATTCGTCGTGAGTTGAAGACTAGGTCGTTGAACCGAAATTGCTTCACCCGAGGGCGAGACGAGAAATTTTATTATCATTATTTTTAATTTTATTGATTTAAAGTATGCCAAAAACATTTAAAAAATTAAAAAACCCAAAAATCTTTGCTTTTAAAACAATAGCTTTAAAAACAACAAATTTTAAATTTTGTCGAGGGACGGACTAGGTAAACATACCGAAACTACCTAAAGTAAAAGGAAACAAAATTTTAAAAAAAATTATTCATTTAAATTATTTTAATAAATAAAGGTTTTATATAAAAAAATATAATAAAAATATCATGTATGTTTGTAGTTTAACTAATGTACAAAACAGGGTAAAACATCGCATTTTCAAAGACTGGCATTAAGTTCAGCAAAAGCAACTAATTTTGACGACAAGATGCAAAATATATATGAAATAACAACAGACGGAATGAACAAATGATGTGCACCATTTATGATTCAACACAAACAACAATATGTTTGGAAACTTTGATAAAATTTAATCATTTTTCTACGCTAATCACCCTCAATAATTTAAATTGTTACTGATTTCTTGCAAATGAGGGCATTGCAAGATCTTAAGTGTGGGAAGGGGTTAAATTCTTTCGGATTTTTAAAATTTTAAACACTTGGTTACCATTAAAAATACTAGTAATGCAGTAGTTGTATTAGAATCTAGTGCTCTCTGATAATAAAGAACAACCCTAGTCTTATATACTGACTACCCAATTCTAGTAAATTTTTTTTAAATTTTCAAATAAATGAATTCAAAATCATGTTTATACATATTTATGAACGATAAAACTAGGTGTTAATACCGAAATTATTGTTACCTCGTAAAAGACATAAATTGATAAACAACCCAAAATGCTTGAATTCATTTAAAATGGAATAGAGGAGAATAAAAAGGCAAAGAAAGGAAAATAAAAGCCAAGTGTGGAAATTTTTACCAAGTTATTTAAATCACATATCACATATTTTTGTACAAATAATTGAAGATACTTTTGTTTTGGACAATTTTATCAGTTTTACCCGATTTTTTATAATATATTTGAAAAAATGTGCCACTTGATTTAAAAGGAAGTAAAATCTTCCGAGAAAAAGACACGCGCTTCTTGATTTAGGTCAGGAAGTTGTCGTCCAGACCAGTTGTAGAGTCTACGAAAAACCTTGAAAAGTTTTCTCGAAAATCAGCTGAAAATCCACGGTCCTCAGGATCAAACAGGGTCGCTAAGTGGTCAGACTTATCCTAACCATGAGAGGATCTGTCTCGTACAATGGGGGGGCATCGTGAAAATTAGCTTATAATACTAATGAATCAGATCCCCAGAAAGGATAATTTCCTTAAAAGATCAAAAATCAGCTTTTAAGCCTGATATTACTCAATCCTTGAGATTGACTTTAAAGATTGAGAATTCAAACTCATGGAATTCAATGATATCTAAACTCGAGCTTGAACGAGAAAATATTTTGATCAAATTACAAACTGATTTGTTTTCTGAAAACCCATTTTAACGCGTTCATTACCATTGAACGTAAAATCCTAAACATTCACCGGAATTCATTAGGTCACCTGAACCAAATCGGGTGTCAACCGTAAGAACGATGGTTGCATAGCATGGTCAAAGACAGGACCTTGTGCCAGACCGAAAAACTATAGGGTGATCTTTACTTTTGCTCCTACCAAGGATAGTAATTGCATCCGACACGATATAGACCATAATCAAAAGCATGTCACGGGATATTGCCTTAACAGTTGCTTGTTCAACGCTTTCCTTTACAACCGGACGGTAGTTTACCAAAAGGTAATATACGGAGCAAGTATACTGGACGTGTTGCTTTCCCAATACAAGGTTAGCAAGTGGGTGACACAAAACCATAAGTTTTGAGCTAAAATTTTCAAATCTGAAACCCACAAAACCCACAAAAATAATTTGCAAACTCCGGTGAAGGGTTATTCCGGAAAACTTATCTAGGGTAAAAGCTAGATTGAATTTTCAAAAGATCAAATATTTTCATAAAGATTCAATTTCCTAAAGGATCTAAATTTTTATAGTCATGTGGGACTGTAAACCACATCGTTACTACCATTGTTCATACCGCCGTATTAAAATCACTGATGTACAAAGTGTGAAGAATAATGAAGTGATTCTAGTAAAGTTATATTCAAGTTCTATATTGCTTGAGGACAAGCAACGCTCAAGTGTGGGAATATTTAATAATGCTAAAAACGAACATATATTTCATAGCATTATCCTTCAAGAAAGACAAGCTTTTAGTTGCAATTGTTTAATTTACAAGTGATATTCGTTTAAATAATAAAAGGTGAAGACAAAAGACAGATTCGACAATTTGAAAACGCAAATGACCAAAAAGCTCAAATGTACAAAGTACAATCCAAGTGGTTCAATTTATTGATGAGAAACGTCTAAAAATGATAAGGGTACAAGTCGCAAAACGCAAAGTACAAGATATCTAAGCGTACGAAAAGGCGTTTGAAAATCCAGAATCGGGACCTAAGTCAACTATCAACGCACGATGCAACGGACCTAAAATTACAAATTAACTATGCACATAAATATAATATAATATATAATTAATTCTATAAAATTATATATATATTATATTTATATATTAAAAACCGTCGGCAAGCTAGGATCCAAAGTATGTGAGCTGGAAATGGAACCTCGGCACTCGCGGAGCTGTGAAGCACAAAAGCTCCACACTCGCGGAGCTGTACAGTGAAACGTGGGCCTATAAAAGGCCGCGCATTCTGATCGATTTCAACAACCTTTTTCTATCTATCTATCTACGATATATTTATATTTTATAATTTTAATTTTAATTTAAGTTTAATAATAATAAGGTTATAGTGGCGAATGTTGTAAGTTTGTAAGTCGAAATTCTGTCCGTGTAACACTACGCGATTAATACTCATTGCAAGTTATGTTCAACCTTTTTAAATTAATTTCTCATAGCTAAGTTATTATTATGCTTATTTAAATCAAAGTAATCGTGATGTTGGGCTAAATATTAAGATTGGGTAATTGGGTTTTGTACCATAATTGGGGTTTGGACAAAAGAACGACACTTGTGGAAATTGGACTATGGGCTATTAATGGGCTTTATATTAACTAAACGATACCTCGTTAATTTAATATAAAGATTACAATTTGACGTATCTATATATAACCACATACGCTTAATCGGGTAAGGTGGGCGGGATATCTATAAATACCAATAATTGTTCATTTTACCGGACACGGGAATGGATTAATAGTCAATGGACTCGTTGAAACAGGGATAGATTACATTCAAGGGTAATTGGTGTAATTGTTAACAAAGTATTGAAACCTTGGATTACACGCAGTCGATAACCTGGTGTATTCATTAAACAAAGTATTAAGACCTTGTTACAGTTCGAGTCCCCAATTAGTTGGAATATTTAACTTCGGGTATAAGGATAATTTGACGAGGACTCTCGCACTTTATATTTATGACTGATGGACTGTTATGGACAAAAACCGTATGGACATATTGAATAATCCAGGACAAAGGACAATTAACCCATGGTAATAAACTAAAATCAACACGTCGAACATCATGATTACGGAAGTTTAAATAAGCATAATTCCTTTATTTTATATCTTATCGCATTTTTAATTATCGCAATTTTATTTACTGTCATTTTATTTATCGCACTTTTTAATTATCGTACTTTTTAATTATCGTAACTTTATTTATCGTCATTTTATTTATCGCACTTTAAATTATCGCACTTTTATTATTGTTATTTACTTTATGCTTTAAATTAAGTCATTTATATTTTTAATATTTTACATTAGGTTTTAATTGCGACTTAAGACATAAAATCGACAAACCGGTCATTAAACGGTAAAAACCCCTTTTATAATAATAATACTACTTATATATATATATATATATATATATATATATATATATATATATATATATATTTATATATATATATATATATATATATACAAATATAGTTTTAAAATATAGCGTTAAACTTGGCTAGCTCCCTGCGGAACGAACCGGACTTACTAAAAACTACACTACTGTACGATTAGGTACACTGCCTATAGTGTTGTAACAAGGTTTAGGTATATCCACTCTATAAATAAATAAATAACTTGTGTAAAATTGTATCGTATTTAATAGTATTTCGTAATAAAAATATAACTATTTCGTACCCCTCTGCTTTAACATTACATAGACACTAATTAACACTTTTATAGGTTAAAAACATCAAGAACACAAAATCTAGTGTTTTTAGAAAATTACCCAAATGCAATAAAGTTGGTATAGATTTGAAGAGGAAGATGCAAGGATTACAAATATGTAATTTGTTTGAATTGATGCTTTCTAGATCTTGAATAGATGATGAATCTTGTTGTGTGAGTTAAGAGAAAATGGAAGTATCAAAAGTTAGAAAAAGGAGGTGAATGGATGAGTGGAGGAGAAGGGTTTGACTTGTTGACCTAGTCAAACCTTTTGTCCTTTGGCAAGTTTAGTCCCTCAAGTTTCAAAGCGGGTGCGTGAATTACCTAAACGAGATAATTTAAAACGCGTTTTAACGGAAGATGTTATAATCATATAACGGACTTTAAATAATTAAACGGAAAGTAAACGGAAAAAGGCGGGATGTTACATTACCCTTCGATTCAAGAACAAACTGTAATTTAAAAACATGAAACCCATTATACTTTATATGTGATTTTACTTTCTTAAATGAAAACGTTTTATGATATAACAATTTCTATTATTAAAACCTTTTAATAAAATAATTTTGAATATAAGTAGTTTTGGAAAAATTAAACTTTATAATATTATTTGATTTAGTCTCAAACGTACGAAAACGTTTTTCGATATAGTAGAATTTGATTATACTTGTTTTGTAATAAAGATGTAAATGATATTATTTAATATATTTTAATAAATGATGAGAAAAATATTTAAAGAAGCAAATGACCAAAACACTCAAATGTATAAGTTACACTTAGAATAATATAATTTATAGGTGAATTAAGTATAATTATTGATAAAGGTACACGTCGCGAAACGTAGAGTACAAGTTTTCTAAGCGTACGAAAGGACGTTTGAAAAACCAGAACCGGGACATAAGTCGAGCGTCAACGTACAAGTCATCGGAGATAATACAAGAAAGTGCAGTCGAGTATTGAAATGGCGCCGTTTGAAGCACTTTATGGTAGAAAGTGCAGGTCTTCGATTTGTTGGAGTGAAGTGGGGGATAGACAGATTACGGGTCCAGAGATAATACAAGAAACTACCGAGAAAATTATCCAAATTCAACAACGATTGAAAATTGCTCAGAGTTGACAAAAGAGCTACGTGGACAGTAAAATAAAAGATATAGAATTTGAGATTGGAGAAATGGTTATGCTTAAGGTTTCACCTTGGAAAGGCGTTGTTCAATTTGGTAAACGGGGGAAACTAAATCCAAGGTACATTGGAGCATTCAAGATTATTGATCGTGTCGGACCAGTAGCTTACCAACTTGAGTTACCTCAACAACTCGCGAATGTACATAATACTTTCCACGTCTCGAATTTGAAGAAATATTTTGCTAAAGAAGATCTCACTATTCCATTAGACGAAATCCAAATCAACGAAAAACTTCAATTCATTGAAGAACCCGTCGAAATAATGGATCATGAGGTTAAAAGACTCAAGCAAAACAAGATACCAATTGTTAAGGTTCGATGGAATGCTCGTAGAGGACCCGAGTTCACCTGGGAGCGTGAAGATCAGATGAAGAAGAAATACCCGCACATATTTCCAGAAGATTCGTCAACACCTTCTACAGCTTAAAATTTCGAGGCGAAATTTATTTAACGGGTAGGTACTGTAGTAACCCGAACTTTTTCATAATTATATATATTAAATGATATCTAATATTAACATGATTAAATATTTCCAACATGTTAATAAATCAAACTTGTTAAGACTTGATTATTTGTTATGAGTTTCATGTAGACAATTGACCACCCAAGTTGACCGGCGATTCACGAACGTTAAAACTTGTAAAAACGACTTGATGATATATATATATGGACATATATATGGTTAACATGATATTATGTTATGTAAGAATCTCACTAGGTATATTAACAATGTGTGATATACATAAAAATGAGAATATTAAATTATGAAGCTCGAAATGATATACATAACGATTATCGTTATAATAACGTCTTACTAAATACATATGTATTGTAATAAGATATTGATATACTATATTTAACATGATAAAATGATAATTAAGTATATCATTGAGTGTATTAACAATGAACTATACAAGTAAGATGAGACTACTAACTTAAGGATTTCGAAACAATATATATATGTAACGATTATCGTTGTAATAGTATTTTAATATATATATATATATATATATATATATATGATGTTAAGATATATTCATACACCATGTTATCATATTAACATAATAATTTAACATCTCATTTAAGTATAATAACAATGAATTAATTACATTTAACAAGATCGTTAACTTAAAAGTTTCAAAACAACACTTACATGTAACGACTAACGGTGACTTAACGACTCAGTTAAAATATATATACATGTAGTGTATTAATATGTATTAGTACACTTTTGAAAGACTTCAAGACACATATCAAAGTACTTCTACTTAGCAAAAATGCTCACAATTACATTCTCATTCATTTTTATCAACAATTCTACTCGTATGTACCCGTATTCGTACTCGTACAATACACAGCTTCTAGATGTATTTACTATTGGTATATACACCTTTAATCATTCATTCTTAGCAGCCATCTTAGAGTCAAAAACATGTGGAACCATTATTTAACAACTTGTTTGACTAATGAGCTAAAAAACAAACTTAAGGATTTTTTTTCATTATAACAAGTAATCCCGTTTTTATGATTTCACCCCATTTTTCCATTCCATTTTCTCATACCTACACTCCAAATTCTCTCTCAAAATACTCCTAACATCATACTTGATCATCTCCAAGCATTTTCACCATCTTTTAGCTTCAATTAAAAGCTTTAATCATCATAAAAACAACCATTCAAGAACACTTCAAGAAATCTTTCAAACTTGCTAGCTTACTTCCAATCTTGCAAATCCATTTCAAGTGATCATTCAATCTCAAGAAATCTTTCTTATTTATAGTAAGATATCTTTCTAATTCAAGGTAATACTCATACTCAAACTTTGATTCAATTTCTATAATTATAACAATCTTATTTCGAGTGGAAATCTTACTTGAACTTGTTTTCGTGTCATGATTCTACTTCAAGAACTTTCAAGCCATCCAAGGATCCTTTGAAGCTAGATCTATTTTTCTCTTTTCCAGTAGGTTTATCCACAAAACTTGAGGTAGTAATGATGTTCATAACATCATTCAATTCATACATATAAAGCTATCTTATTCGAAGATTTAAACTTGTAATCACTAGAACATAGTTTAGTTAATTCTAAACTTGTTCGCAAATAAAGTTAATCCTTCTAACTTGACTTTTAAAATCAACTAAACACATGTTCTATATCTATATGATAAACTAACTTAATGATTTAAAATCTGGAAACACGAAGAACACCGTAAAACCGGACATACGCCATCGTAGTAGCACCGCGGGCTGTTTTGGGTTAGTTAATTAAAAACTATGATAAACTTTGATTTAAAAATTTTGGGAAAATGATTTTTCTTATGAACATGACACTATATCCAAAAATCATGGTTAAACTCAAAGTGGAAGTATGTTTTTCATAATGGTCATCATGACGTCGTTCTTTCGACTGAAATGACTACCTCTTATAATATTGACTTGTAACCTGTATTTCTGACTATAAACTTATATGTTTTCTGTTTGGATTCATAAACTTAAGTTCAATATGAAATCATAGCAACTTGAATCACTCAAAACGTATTTGAAACGAAGAAATGACGGGTATACAATATGTATAATACAATATAAATTAGTGGCCAAGTCTTAATTCTCGACGAAGTAAAAATCTGTGAAAGTGAGTTATAGTCCCACTTTTAAAATCTGATATTTTTGGGATGAGAATACATGCAGTTTTATAAATGTTTTACGAAATAGACACAAGTAATCGAAACTACATTCTATGGTTGAATTATTAAACCGAATATGCCCCTTTTAGCTTGGTAGCCTAAGAATTAGGGAACTGGCCCCTAATTGACGCGAATCCTAAAGGTAGATCTACGGGAGCTAACAACCCCCATTCTGGAATTTGGAATGCTTTAGTACTTCGAGTTTATCATGTTCGATGGGTGTCCCGGAATGATGGGGATATTCTATATGCATCTTGTTAATGTCGGTTACCAGGTGTTCACCATATGAATGATTTTTGTCTCTATGCAGTTTGCGAAATGCCTGATATGAGATGTGTTATAAAAATGAAATCTTGTGGTCTATTATTATGATTTGATAATATATAGGTTAAACCTATAACTCACCAACATTTTTGTTGACGTTTTAAGCATGTTTATTCTCAGGTGATTATTAAGAGCTTCCGCTGTTGCATATTAAATTAAGGACAAGATTTAGAGTCCATGATTGTATGATATTGTGTAAAAACTGCATTCAAGATCTTAGTTCGATGTAACATATTTTATTGTAAACCATTCTGTAATGGTCGTGTGTAAACGGTATATTTTAGATTATCATTTCTTGATAATCTACGTAATACTTTTTAAACCTTTATCGATAAAAATAAAGGTTATGGTTATTTTAAAAATGAATGCAGTCTTTGAAAAACGTCTCATATAGAGGTCAAAACCTCGCGATGAAATCAATTAATATGGAACATTTATAGTCAATATGAACGGAACATTTCAGTTGGTATCAGAGCTGGTTTAAGCTATGTCGCCAGCTTAATCGTAGAGGGGGTTCTCACAGTATTATCTGTGATGAAGCACTGGCTCTTACTCCTCGCGGTCCGAATATGATTGGTTTTGCCGAGAGGCATGGCCGTAAAATCATTGTCTGAGGTACACTCAGTGGTCTCCAGGTGGTTAGCTGGGAAGGCACTGGGTGGGACGTGTGGTGTCCCTAACTGAATGAAAGTTGGTATCAGAGCGTTGGTCTTAGAGAACCAGAAATTGCATTAGTGTGTGTCTAACCGAGTTTGTTAGGATGCATTAGTGAGTCTGGACTTCGACCGTGTTTTCTTTAAAAACGATTGCTTAACACTTTTTGTTGGAAACTATATATTATTAACATGTAAATATTATGTGATATATTAATCTCTTAACGTGTTTGATATTGTGTGATAGATGTCTAGCTCTAGTACAAATTCCATCGACTCACCTAATAATAATGAAGAGTCGAATATATTTTGGGAAGATTCACAAATTCCCGAAGAGGAACCGGAAGAAGAGGAACCGGAAGAGGAGGAACCGGAAGAAGAGGAACCGGAAGAAGAGGTTCTGGAGGAGGAAATATTAGGAACCACAGAAAAATAGATAAATAAAAGAAAATCCTCAACCAATAGACCAAAGTTAATAATGGTCAATGGTGTTTCCGCCGAGGAAGCAAAATATTGGGAAGATTACCAATTTTCTGATGAATCGGATCCCGATGAGGATTTTGATGATGTTATAGAAATTACCTCGACCCAATTTGAAAAAGCAAAAGAAAATAATAAAGGAAAGGGCATCAAAATAGAGAAACCTGATTCCAACCCCGATGAACTTTATATGTATCATCAACACCCGTATTTCTTAAGTTGTAACAATAACCCGGGAACCTCTAAGCCACCAGGTTTTTCTAAACCATTTGTGAAGACAACGGCTCGTATTAGAGGAACATCATATATCCCTAGAAAATTAGCAAAACGAAACAGGTCCGAAGAAGAAGAAACTAGTGAGTCGGAATAAAGAGTTGTAATCATGAGGTGTAAAATATGTAAAATAAGTGTGCTTGTATTTTTCTTGTTGTATGTGAAAATTGCTTGTATTATTTGATAATTATCTTTTACGAATCTTACTCTCGTCTATTTTTACAGTATAAAAACAAAAAAATGAATGTTAAGGATAGACAACAAAAAATTTTAGAAGACCTATCCGGGGACATGATTGATGAAATCTTGTCTAAAGTCGGTCAGAATTCGTCGGCACAATTATTTACGGTGAAATTAGTGTGTAGAACATTTGATGAACGTTTCAGGCATGCCTTAGTTTATAGAAGGCTTTCATTTGAAACATGGGGTATATCACATTGGGGAGACCGTAAGTTACGCCGTGTTTTCTTTAAAGCGTTAAATGCGGGGAACCCAAATGCAATTTTACGCTACGGGTTGAGAACCTATTTTGACTCAACATATCCCAACCTAGGACTTCATGAGTTAGAAAGAGCTTCTAACATGCAACATAAAGAAACATGTTATGCTTACAGGTTAGTGATGTTCGCTTCTCACCAAAGTAAGAAAAAGAACATCGGATTACAACTGTTAAATAAAACATTCCTACAAGGGACGGATTTAGTAGTTGGGGTGAGAAACAAGGTTTTTAGATTATTACGGGGCTGTTGGGAATTACGAAACCCTCGTCCTTTTGACAACGTTACAACATGCTGCCTAGTTAATGGTCATAACGGTTATTTTCCACAAGACCAAGGATGGGAAGTAGTCTTAGTAAAACCAGAATGCATGACTTGTTTCTGGACTTATGAATTACGTGTTTTTATTGCCTTTGCTGAACGACTTGCGTATTAACTAGGATTATTGTCACAACTGTTTTGTATCAAAGTTGTTGTGTGCTATATTTCATGCTATATGTATAATAGCAGTATTGTAAGTTTGTAAAATATTGTATAATATATTGAACGCGAAATATTATTATAATCAGTTTTTCATATAGAATTGTAGTAGTTGAATTGTATATTAGCTACTAAGTATGAACTTAACGGATAGGTACTACCCGAATTAAAACTATAAAACGCTAATATGAAGAAAAAGCTTTTATAAATGAGTTCATACTATGTTACAAAATACTATTGACTACTCTTAATATTCTATATGATTAACTTAATTCTTTTGGGCTATTTTTGAAGGAAATGGCACCTACGACTCGTCAGAATTTGAACATGAGCGAGGAAGACTTCCGTGTTTTTCTTGCAGCAAACGTAGCCGCAGTACAGACTGCAATGCAAAACAACAACAATAACTCTGAATCTAGCAATACAAATAACGCCACAAGAAATCGTGTAGGATGCTCCTACAAAGAATTCATTGCCTGTAAACCTCTGGAATTTGATGGAACCGAGGGTCCAATCGGATTGAAACGGTGGACCGAAAAGGTTGAATCGGTTTTTGCCATAAGTAAGTGTACTGAAGAAGACAAAGTAAAGTACGCTATGCATACCTTCACAGGTACTGCGTTAACATGGTGGAATGCCTATCTAGAACAAGTGGGATAAGATGCTGCGTACGCACTACCTTGGTCAGCATTCAAACATCTGATGACTGAGCAGTATCGTCCTAGAAGTGAGGTCAATAAGCTCAAAGTAGAGCTTAAGGGATTATGAACACAAGGATTCGATATTACCACATACGAACGATGATTCACGGAGTTATGTTTATTGTGCCCAAGAGCGTTCGAAGATGAAGAGGAGAAAATCGACGCATTTGTAAAAGGGTTACCAGAAAGGATCCAAGAAGATATAAGTTCACACGAGCCCGCTTCCATACAAAAGGCGAGTCGAATGGCTCATAAATTCATAAATCAGATTGAGGAAAGAGTTAAAGAGCAGACGGCCGAAGAAGCCAACACGAAACAAATCAAAAGAAAGTGGGAAGAAACCAGTGACAAGGGTCACAATTTTAACAATCAACACAACAATCACAACTTCAATCGCACCAATTATCGCAATAATAAACGCAACAACAATCGTTCCAACAACAACTACAACAACCATCCTAACAACAATAACCACCACAGCAATCGTCCCAACATCAATAACAACCGCAACAACAACAATTCATATAACAATGATAATCAGAAAAAGCCATGCCAAAGGTGTGAACAGTACCACCCGAATGAGTTCTGCATGACATTTTGCACCAAGTGTAAAAGAACTGGCCATGGTGTAAGAAAGTATGAGGACTACGGCCTAATGAATAACAGAAATAAAAGAACAGATAATGAAAAAAGAGGTAATGCCGCCTTTGTTTGTAATGGATGTGGAAAATCGGGCCACATTAGGAGTAATTACCCGAACCCAGAGAAAAATAATGGGCAAAGTCGTGGAAGAGTTTTCAATATTAATAAGGCAGAAGCGCAGGAAGACCCGGAGCTTGTTACGGGTACGTTTCTCATTGATAATAAATCTGCTTATGTTTTATTTGATTCGGGTGCAGATAGGAGCTATATGAGTAGAGATTTTTGTGCCAAATTAAGTTTTCCATTGACGCCTTTGGATAATAAATTTTTACTCGAATTAGCAAAGGGTAAATTAATTTCAGCAGATAATATATGTCGGAATCGAGAAATTAAACTGGTTAGCGAAACGTTTAAGATTGATTTGATACCAGTAGAGTTAGGGAGTTTTGATGTGATAATCGGCATGGACTAGTTGAAAGAGGTGAAAGCAGAGATCGTTTGTTACAAAAATGCGATTCGCATTATACGAGAAAAAGGAAAACCCTTAATGGTGTACGGAGAAAAGAGCAACGCGAAGCTAAATCTTATTAGTAATTTAAATGCATAAAAACTAATAAGAAAAGGTTGCTATGCTGTTCTAGTACATGTCGAGAAAGTACAAACCGAAGAAAAGAACATCAATGATGTTCCCGTCGCAAAAGAGTTTCCCGATGTATTTCCAAAAGAATTACCGGGATTACCTCCACACCGATCCGTTGAATTTCAAATAGACTTGGTACCAGGAGCTGCACCAATAGCCCGTGCTCTATATAGACTTGCACCTAGCAAAATGAAGGAACTCTAGAGCCAATTACAGGAACTTTTAGAGCGAGGTTTCATTCGACCAAGCACGTCACCGTGGGGAGCCCCTGTTTTGTTTGTCAAGAAGAAAGATGGTACATTCAGGTTTTGTATCGACTACCGAGAGTTGAACAAACTTACCATCAAGAACTGTTACCCACTACCGAGAATCGATGACTTATATGATTAATTACAAGGTTCTTCGGTTTATTCGAAGATTGATTTACGTTCCGGATATCATCAAATGTGGGTGAAGGAAGATGATATTCCGAAGACTGCTTTTAGGACGCGTTACGGTCATTACGAGTTTATGGTTATGCCGTTTGGTTTAACTAATGCACCAGCTGTGTTCATGGACCTCATGAACCGAGTGTGTGGGCCATATCTTGACAAGTTTGTGATTGTCTTCATCGATGACATACTTATCTACTCAAAGAATGATCAAGAGCACGAGGAACATTTGAGAAAAATGCTAGAGTTGTTAAGGAAAGAAAAACTGTACGCTAAGTTTTCAAAATGTGCATTTTGGTTGGAAGAAGTTCAATTTCTCGGTCACATAGTGAACAAAGAAGGTATTCAGGTGGATCCAGCAAAGATTAAAACCGTTGAAAAATGGAAAACCCCAAAAACTCCGAAGCATATACGCCAATTTTTAGGACTAGCTAGTTACTACAGAAGATTCATCCAAGATTTTTCCAAAATAGCAAAACCCTTGACTGCATTAACGCATAAAGGGAAGAAATTTGAATGGAAGGATGAGCAGGAGAAAGCGTTTCAATTGTTGAAGAAAAAGTTAACTACGGCACCTATATTATCATTGCCTGAAGGGAATGATGATTTTGTGATATATTGTGACACCTCAAAGCAAGGACTCGGTTGTGTATTAATGCAACGAATGAAGGTAATTGCTTATACGTCTAGACAATTGAAGATTCACGAGCAGCATTATACGACACATGATTTGGAATTAGGCGCGGTTGTTTTTGCATTAAAGACTTGGAGACACTACTTATATGGGGTCAAAAGTATCATATATACCGACCACAAAAGTCTCCAGCATATATTTAATTAGAAACAACTGAATATGAGGCATCATAGATGGATTGAATTGTTAAATGATTACGATTTTGAGATTCGTTACCACCCGGGGAAGGCGAATGTGGTAGCCGACGCTTTGAGTAGAAAGGATAGAGAACCTATGAGGGTAAAAGCTATGAATATAATTATTTGTACTAACCTTACTACTCAAATAAAGGAGGCGCAGCAGGGAGTTGTAAAAGAAGAAAAGTTGAAGAATGAAATACCTAAAGGATTGGAAAAACATCTTAATATTCGGGAAGACGGAACCCGGTATAGGGCTAAAAGAATTTGAGTACCAAAGTTTGGAGATATGAGAGAAAAGGTACTTAACGAAGCACATAAAACCAGATATTCAATACATCCCGGAGCGGGGAAGATGTACAAATATCTCAAGAAACACTTTTGGTGGCCGGGTATGAAAGCCAATATTGCTAAATACGTAGGAGAATGTTTGACATGTTCTAAAGTCAAAGTTGAACATCAGAAACTATCGGGTCTACTTCAACAACCTGAAATCCCAGAATGGAAATGGGAAAACATTACCATAGATTTCATTACTAAATTGCCAAAGACTGCAAGTAGTTATGATACTATTTGGGTAATAGTCGATCGTCTTACCAAATCAGCACACTTTCTGCCAATGAGAGATGATGATAAAATGGAGAAGTTGGCGCGATTATATTCAAAGGAAGTTGTCTCCAGACATGGAATACCAATCTCTATTATCTCTGATAGGGATGGCAGATTTGTTTCAAGGTTTTGGCAGACACTGCAACAAGCATTAGGGACTCGTCTAGATATGAGTACTTCTTATCATCCACAAACTGATGGGCAAAGTGAAAGGACGATACAGACCCTTGAAGACATGCTACAAGCATGTGTTATTGATTTCGAAAATAGTTGGGATCGACACCTACCGTTAGCAGAATTTTCCTACAACAACAGTTACCATTCGAGTATTGAAATAGCGCCGTTTAAAGCACTTTATGGTAGAAAGTGCAGGTCTCCAATTTGTTGGAGTGAAGTGGGGGATAGACAGATTACGGGTCCGGAGATAATACAAGAAACTACCGAGAAAATCATCCAAATTCAACAACGATTGAAAATTGCCCAGAGTCGACAAAATAGCTACGCGGATAGTAAAAGAAAAGATATAGAATTTGAGATTGGAGAAATGGTTATGCTTAAAGTTTCACCTTGGAAAGGCGTTGTTCGATTTGGTAAACGGGGGAAACTAAATCCAAGGTACATTGGACCATTCAAGATTATAGATCGTGTCGGACCAGTAGCTTACCAACTTGAGTTACCTCAACAACTCGCGGCTGTACATAACACTTTCCACGTCTCGAATTTGAAGAAATATTTTGCTAAAGAAGATCTCACTATTCCATTAGACGAAATCCAAATCAATGAAAAACTTCAATTCATTGAAGAACCCGTCGAAATAATGGATTGTGAGGTTAAAAGACTCAAGCAAAACAAGATACCAATTATTAAGGTTCGATGGAATGCTCGTAGAGGACCCGAGTTCACCTGGGAGCGTGAAGATCAGATTAAGAAGAAATACCCGCACCAATTTCCAGAAGATTCGTCAACACCTTCTACAACTTAAAATTTCGGGACGAAATTTATTTAATGGGTATGTACTGTAGTGACCCGAACTTTTCCATAATTATATATATTAAATGATATCTAATATTAACATGACTAAATGTTTCCAATATGTTAAGCAATCAAACTTGTTAAGACTTGATTATTTGTTATGAGTTTCATGTAGACAATTGACCACCCTAGTTGACTGGCGATTCACGATCTTTAAAACTTGTTAAAACGACGTGATGATATATATATATATATGTATGTATGTATATATATATATATATATATATATATATATATATATATATATATATATATATATATATATGGACATATATATGGTTAACATGAGATTATGTTATGTAAGAATCTCACTAGGTATATTAACAATGTGTGATATACATAAAAATGAGAATATTGAATTATGAAGCTCGCAATGATATACATAACGATTATCGTTATAATAACGTCTTACTAAATACATATGTATTGTAATAAGATATTGATATACTATATTTAACATGATAAAATGATAATTATGTATATCATTGAGTGTATTAACAATGAACTATACAAGTAAGATGAGACTACTAACTTAAGGATTTCGAAACAATATATATATGTAACGATTATCGGTGTAATAGTATTTTAGTATATATATATATATATATGATGTTAAGATATATTCATACACCATGTTATCATATTAACAAAATATTTTAACATCTCATTTAAGTATAATAACAATGAATTAATTACATTTAACAAGATCGTTAACTTAAAGGTTTCAAAATAACACTTACATGTAACGACTAACGGTGACTTAACGACTCAGTTAAAATGTATATACATGTAGTGTATTAATATGTATTAGTACACTTTTGAAAGACTTCAACACACATATCAAAGTACTTCTACTTAGCAAAAATGCTCACAATTACATTCTCATTCATTTTCATCAACAATTCTACTCGTATATACCCGTATTCGTACTCATATAATACACAGCTTCTAGGTGTATTTACTATTGGTATATACACCTTTAATCATTCATTCTTAGCAGCCATCTTAGAGTCAAAAATATGTGGAACCATTATCTAACAACTTGTATGACTAATGATCTAAAAAACAAACTTAAGGATTTTTTTTTCATTATAACAAGTAATCCCGTTTTTATGATTTCACCCCATTTTTTCATTCCATTTTCTCATACCTACACTCCAAATTCTCTCTCAAAATACTCCTAACATCATACTTGATCATCTCCAAGCATTTTCACCATCTTTTAGCTTCAATTACAAGCTTTAATCATCATAAAAACAACCATTCAAGAACACTTCAAGAAATCTTTCTAACTTGCTAGCTTACTTCCAATCTTGCAAATCCATTTTATGTGATCATTCAATCTCAAGAAATCTTTTTTATTTATAGTAAGATATCTTTCTAATTCAAGGTAATACTTATACTCAAACTTTGATTCAATTTCTATAACTATAACAATCTTATTTCGAGTGGAAATCTTACTTGAACTTGTTTTCGTGTCATGATTCTACTTCAAGAACTTTCAAGCCATCCAAGGATCCTTTGAAGCTAGATCTATTTTTCTCTTTTTCAGTAGGTTTATCCACAAAACTTGAGGTAGTAATGATATTCATAACATCATTCGATTCATACATATAAAGCTATCTTATTCGAAGATTTAAACTTGTAATTACTAGAACATAGTTTAGTTGATTTTAAACTTGTTCGCAAATAAAGTTAATCCTTCTAACTTGACTTTTAAAATCAACTAAACACATGTTCTATATCTATATTATATGCTAACTTAATGATTTAAAATCTGGAAACACGAAGAACACCGTAAAATCGGACATACGCCGTCGTAGTAACACCGCGGGCTGTTTTGGGTTAGTTAATTAAAAACTATGATAAACTTTGATTTAAAAATTGTTCTTCTGGGAAAATGATTTTTCTTATGAACATGAAACTATATCCAAAAATCATGGTTAAACTCCAAGTGGAAATATGTTTTTCATAATGGTCATCAAGACGTCATTCTTTCGACTGAAATGACTACATCTTATAATATTGACTTGTAACCTATATTTCCAACTATAAACTTATACATTTTCTGTTTAGATTCATAAACTTAAGTTTAATATGAAACCATAGCAACTTGAATCACTCAAAACAAATTTGAAACGAAGAAATGACGGGTAAAATAAAATTGGATAAATTTGCTAGTTTTAGCTACGAAAATTTTGTAACAAATCTAGACTAAATATATCCTAACTAATTTATATTGTATTATAGATATTATGAAATCTTGGGATACCATAGACACTAATACAATGTTTTGACATATCATATCGACCCATCTATATATATATATATATATATATATATATATATATATATATATATATATATCGGAACAACCATAGACACTCTATATGCAGTAATGTTTGAGTTAGCTATACAGGGTTGGGGTTGATTCCAAAATAATATATATACTTTGAGTTGTGATCGAGTCTGAGACTTGTAGACACTGGGTCGTGGATTGATTCGAGATAATATATATTGCTTTATTCTGTACATCTAACTGTGGACAACTAGTTGTAGGTTACTAACGAGGACTGCTGACTTAACAAACTCAAATCATTAAAACGTAATAAAAATGTTGTAAATATATTTTGAACATACTTTGATATATATGTACATATTTATTATAGGTTAGTGAATCGACCAGTGGCCAAGTCTTACTTCCCGACGAAGTAAAAATCTGTGAAAATGAGTTATAGTCCCACTTTTAAAATCTGATATTTTTGGGATGAGAATACATGCAGTTTTATAAATGTTTTACAAAATAGACACAAATAATCGAAACTACATTCTATGGTTGAATTATTAAACCGAATATGCCCCTTTTAGCTTGGTAGCCTAAGAATTAGGGAATTGGCCCCTAATTGACGCGAATCCTAAAGGTAGATCTACGGGAACTAACAACCCCCATTCTGGAATTTGGAATGCTTTAGTACTTCGAGTTTATCATGTCCGATGGGTGTCCCCGAATGATGGGGATATTTTATATGTATCTTGTTAATGTCGGTTACCAGGTGTTCACCATATGAATGATTTTTGTCTCTATGCAGTTTGCGAAATGCCTGATATGAGATGTGTTATAAAAATGAAATCTTGTGGTCTATTATTTTGATTTGATAATATATAGGTTAAACCTATAACTCACAAACATTTTTATTGACGTTTTAAGCATGTTTATTCTCAGGTGATTATTAAGAGCTTCCGCTATTGTATATGAAATTAAAGACAAGATTTGGAGTCCATGATTGTATGATATTGTGTAAAAACTGCATTCAAGATCTTAGTTCGATGTAACATATTTTTATTGTAAACCATTATGTAATGGTCGTGTGCAAACGATATATTTTAGATTATCATTTCTTGATAATCTACGTAATACTTTTTAAACCTTTATCGATAAAAATAACGGTTATGGTCATTTTAAAAATGAATGCAGTCTTTGAAAAACGTCACATATAGAGGTCAAAACCTCGCGACGAAATCAATTAATATGGAACATTTATAGTCAATATGAACGGGACATTTCACCAACCCCATGCGATCGAATAGGGTGTAGGTGGCTGAATTTTGTATAAATGCAACTCGATTTCTGGTTCTGCTGGCGCAACTAACTATCTATCTCTCTAAAACATATATACTCCGTAGTTATATATTTATTTTATTAAACTTATTATTATTATTATTAAAGATTATTATTATTATTATTATTATTATTATTATTATTATTATTATTATACTAATATTAGTAGTATTATTATTATTATTAGTATTATACATAAAATACTAAGACGGAGTAATGTTCGAGTGTTTTCAAAACAAGTTTTCGAATGAGTTAAAGCTAAGGAAATTATGGGTTATAGCTATGGAGTTTATGATTATTATTCGTGAATCCGAGACCAACCATGCATTCGTCGTTGTCATTGCATCTACATATTTTGCCTACAATATTGAACCACAATATTGGAATGTGAGTTTATAGATCCCTTTTGCAATCTATATTTTTGGGCTGAGAATACATGCACTTTATTTTAAACGCAATGGACACAAGTACATACTTAATTCTACACTGAGTTTGAACAGAAAATCCTTTAGCTTTGGTAACTAGTAACTGACGGTTATAAGAACTGGTGGGCGCGAGTAGTTGTATATGGATCCATAGAGCTTGACATCCCCGTCCGTTCCATGTATAGAGAACCTATCCTGAACTATAAAGCGGACGTATGCTATTTTAGTTTAGTACACGTTGGTTTGTGTGTTTTGTACATGTTGGTTGCATGTATGTTAAAACAGAGGTACTTATTATATATACGTTAAGTTTAGTTACCAGGGTGCTCAATTTCGTAGAATATTTTGATAAACGTTTTGGATGAAACAACTGAAATCTTGTGATCCACCTTTATATACAGAGTATGCGCAATATTAAAACTATGAACTCACCAACCTTTGTGTTGACACTTTTAAGCATGTTTATTCTCAGGTTCCTAGAAGTCTTCCGCTGTTTGCTTATACGTTATAAAAGCTATGTGCATGGAGTCATACATGCTTTATTCGAGAAAACTTTGCATTCACAAAATCATCACCATGTATCTTATTTTGACTACATTATCAATGGATGTATTATTGTAAACTATTATTTACAGTGATTTTATATATGTAGAAATCATCAGATGTCAAAAACCTTGGAATTAGATATTCATTTATGATGTGCCTTTTCAAAAGAATGCAATATTTACAGAACGTATCATGTAGAGGTCAAAACCTCACTATAAAATCAATGAATAACGTACCACGTCAATAGCGATTTTGACGGGTCGTTATAGTTGGTATCAGAGCTTGAGGTCATAGGGAACCAGAATATGCATTAGTGTGTTTAACTGGTAATTGTTATGATGCATTAGTGAGTCTGGACTATGACCATATTTGTTTTTACCAATTTTTGCTTATCATTTCTTGTTGAAAATTACATACTTATCATTCTTAAGTCTAGACACGTTTTCCTGCATTTATTGCATGTACAGACGAATTGATATCTTAGCATATCTGTTACTGTAAACTTTGCCTGACATCTTTCGAAGATTCCTCCGTAATTTATGGGATTTTGGTATTATATATACATATGTAAATTATGTATTGAAGAATACCAATCTAAATCTTATAATCTATTTCATATCAAAAATCATTTCCCTGATTATACAAGATAGATCCTGCATCTAGTTCAAATTCCCTAGATTCCGATAGCTCTTCCGATATGAAATTCTACATGAGCTCCGAAAGCAGTGTAACCGGAATGGATGAACCAGTTAGCCATCATCTATTCTGGATGAATTGAGGATGGATTCGTAATCTACTTAATCATTGGAGACAAGAAGAAGGTGATCCCTTCCATCCACTACATTTCCCTCTGGGCGAAGAACCTGAAGCACTTACCAGCGAACCAATCTGTAACACCATTTTCACCCTTATTTCGAGAATAGCTCGCAACGATTACGTAATATCTACTATTCTAAATCTTATTCATCCGCTCGTCCGAACCGCCAGTCATCCCGGTGTAATAGAAGAAGTCAACGAGGTTCGCGCTCGAGTAGCGGCTTTGGAGAGTATGATGCACAACTTGCAGGCATCGCAAGCAACACCGGCATCAACAGTACCACCATCATCAACACCAACAGTACTATTACCACCACCAACAACAACGTCCACATCATATGCCTCAACATCACAATCTGTACCTCGAGCATCAACGTCATACGCACCGTAGATACCAAGGAGTACCAACAACAATAAACGATGAAGTATTGATTCATAATTTCATTGGAGAAATATTCTACGGCGATTATGTAATATCTAAAGTTTTAGAGATTACTTATTCTAGTTCTAACCGTAAATCAGATGAGTGAATGGATAAAGATGATAGAAGGGAGAGTAGAAACCTTGACAAGAATGGTGCAAGCTAGACTTATTATACAAACGCCCCCAGCGGTATCACCAGCATCACCATCAGTATCACCAACACCAGCAACACCTGTAGCACCACAAGCTCCACCAGCTCCATAACCACCGATGATATCGACAACACAATCACCAATGGTTATATTGAAATAACGAGTTATGGAGTATTAACTTATTATTTTCAAAGAATTTATATATTATATATATATATATATATGAATTTTGGAAACCATAATATATCTTTTCATACTAAGCTATTACGTATGAATTTTTAAGGGTAAGTACTACTCGGTTAATTCATATTACTAATATGCTATGATGTACGACTTAACCATCGTTAACTACAATCTCTGTTTCAACTCAATGAATTCCATATCCTAATAAACCAAGTGTATTACTCAATTACATGTTTGATGTTACACTTTCATTATCGATGTATTCAAAACTTACTAGAAAAACATCATTCGTACCTTGCGAAATTCACAAGAATTCCACGAGCATCAACATCCTTCACCGAGGAATATCAATAAGAATAAATAACGAAGTATTGATTACCTTAGTAAAATAATCCGTGAAGACTATGTAATCACTAATGTTTTAGAGATTATTCATTTCTAGTTCCAGCCGAAAATCAAATGAGCTTAATATTATATTAACTCATTAAATCTGTATTACATCTGAAGAAAATATACATACATATATTTTCATAACGACTGTAATAAAAATTCTTTTGTACAATATATTACTTGTGAAATTGTTTTTTTAACGGGTAGGTAATACCGAGAAATATTAAAGTTCACAATTAATATGTTACACTGTACATTCTTCAATTTTGATTCAAAAATCATTAACTATACTCACTATCTTCACAGCGATACACAATCATTTCATACAAATTCAATTACATATTCTTATTTTGACAGAACAGAATCCAAGTCAAGATTTAACAGGTGACATCACTCTTAGATTCTTACATCTTTCAAAACTATACTTTGACTTCAAAACTGTACTAGAACATCACTTTTATTCATAAAATCAAGAAAAATATTCGTATCATTCAAAATTCTAGAACATCATATGTATATTAACGATTACAATCTGTGTTCAAACCCTTCATGATTCTTGAAAACACCTCAATTAAGAAACAATCGAGAGGATGATCCAGCCACACGTTATCTACGAAAATAAAGATTTATGCATACAGTCATGCACCTGAATAACTCTCGGAACCTAAGTAAAAGTTTAACAAGTATCAGTGCTAGATCCATTAGCGTTGTTATTACCGAAAATAACCTTATAATTCTTTTTCAAGGTATCCAGTGTTGTCACCCTTCCAACAAGTTAACTTCGACTTTTTAGATCAGCCTTATTATAACCTTGATATATACATTCTTGTTACCAGAGAACCTTTTATATTCCACCATATTAACAGTAAACGTACCAGCAACTTCTTTAATCTGTGACTTAAGTCTCTCCAAAAAATCACTATATTTATTCATTGAAACCCTATCAAGTACTCGTCTACATCTTCTAACGATAACTGTCATACCAAATACTGGGAAGCATCAATCATCATATTCGAATTTCGCAGCATCAACAGTTATATATATACATATAGCTTCTATCCCCTAGACTTACGTACTTCAATTCTGAATTTCTGAAAAGCACCCCATTTTACGAATCAATTCTTGGAATTTTGAAAAGCTGATGAAGCAGCAAAAACTGTAAACGACCTTAACAGTCAAAAGTTTGATGATAAAGAATAGCGTGTTGAAAAAGCTCGAAAAATGAGAAAATTTGGTACTGAAAAACGGATAGAGCAAACCATGAAGGAGGCTGTGGACAAATCACAAAGACTAAATCTACCTTCAAAGAATTCAAATGATTCAGTGTCTGTTTAAGTCTTTAGCGAACACCTCACTCCTTATTCTAAACCTTTGCAGACAAATTTCCTGCATCATCTTTTGATTCTAGATATTTTAAAATTATAAAACATCATCGTATCTTTCGGTATAAATATCCTCGAGATTTTTTGAAGATATCTTCATAGCTATCATTGCCCTAGATTATTTATCTCTTTGCGCTATCTGTGTTACATCATAAAGGAAACTGTTTTAGTTTCTAAACTTCTGAAACCTTCGAGTTTAGATTATGAATGTTTCTGGAAAAGTGTTGGAAATTGAAGCATGAGTTAATATAAAATAATGACGTCCGACCAACGTGGTTATATTACAGTAAGTCATGCTGAGTTTCTAATAGAATGTGATAAGGGTTCACAGATCATACCCTTATCATGTGCCATGTTACATAACTCTTTCATTCTATTTAACCTCTAAACATATCAAGAAAATATTTTTCTTGATGATTCGGTCTTTTCCGTGATTTTCTGGTAATTTAACAAGTCAGATCGTGCTATTACCATTTCTTTCTTAGAACATTAGTTATGTTCATCTAAAACTTCATACCTACGAATTCTGGACCATTACTTGCTTCACACAAAGTCGAGAAGAGAAAACAATAACACAAAGCTTCGAAATATAATGAGGAGTATAAATCACAGCAAATAGAATAGATCATTAACCGTAGATGTCAATAATTATGGAAAGACAGATGCAAGGAAGGATTATGAAAACCACTACCCCAAGAGCGAAGTAGAAGTAAATAGATTCTTCCAGTGGGAGTTGGAATAGAAGGATGATTGTGGTGATAGTCAGAATGAGATCAAGGATCAGAACTGGATGAAGCATTTTCACAATCTTTTAAAGGTATGAAATGAGGAAGAAGATGTAGGAGTGATGAAAATAATGGAACGGAAGAGGTTGATTTATAGCGAAATAACGGACATATCAATCAAGGCAGATTACGCATCTAATCGAAGAAAATTCTAATTTCCTTAATTACCGAAGAATCAAATCTTATTACAAAGATTTTCTCCAAATCCCTTGAATTCCGAAAATCATCGTGACTACGTCAAAAGTTAAGACGAATCTCTATTTTCTTCATTTCACTCTTTTGCAATAGCTTCACTCGTACTCTTCGCATAATCGACTTGTTTTATCCATATTACCCAATGATGATAAAACTCTAATTTTCAACTCGTATTTGTCATGAAAACATACTTATTGTCATCCATGACGATGTCAATAAAATTTCGAGACGAAATTTCTTTAACGGGTAGGTACTGTGATGACCTGGAAAATTTCGACTTAATTTGAACCAAATTTGTAACAACCCAAACCAACCCTCGACCAAACCCCGTGAAAATACAAACAAAAAAAAATTTGCTGTACAGTGACCCCGCGCGCCGCGCCCCCTATCTGGCGCGCCGCGCCAAAACGGCCTGTCTCCGGGCTTTTTAAATGCGAAAAAGATAGACTCGTTCCTGACACTTTCAGACGTAACGCTTTTTACAACACATTAATATAAGTAAAACTAACATGATTAATTAATTAAAACGAGCTTTACATCGCGGGGCCCACATATGCCCAAATACCCCTTTTAATACAAAATACAACTTCGACCCAATGAGTTTAAGTTCCAACAAACTACGAGCATGATGTTGGGGATAAACTACCCAATCCTAGGTCGAATCCAAGCAAGCATCAAAATGGGAAAATCATCTAATCCCGAGCATACCCTTGCCACGTCCGCCTTCGAACCTAAAAATGTAAACAACGAGAGGGTAAGCTAATGCTTAGTGAATGCAATACTTATACGCATACATACATAATCCAATTACTTGCATACACCTACACAACAACACAATAACATTAGTAAACCGCAATAACAAATAAACGATTAATCGTACGTACAACAAGTCAACATCATTAGCATAGAGATCTCAACAATAATACATGCCAAAAACGAATACGTACAATGCTAATAAAATTACACATCCCAATATACCCAATGTCGACATTCGACTCGATGGTGGCCGACGAAGAGTAGTAGGTCAAAATCGTTAACTACTCACCACCCATCGCACGCGTAAGTGGCCGACGAAGAGTAGTAGGTCAAAATCGTTAACTAGTCACCACTACGCACTATGAGGCCGACGAAAAGTGCAACCGAAACGTTAACACTTACCTCAATCACAAGGATGGCCGACGAAAAGCGGAACCGCTTACCATCCCACGATAAGTGGCCAATGAAGAGCGAACCCCTAAACGGTTAACACTCACCACTTACCCAAACACACATGTGGCCGACGAAGAGCGATAGGTCAAACGTTAATCACTCGCCACAAACTAAATATACACATGTGACCGACGAAGAGTGATAGGTCAAACATTAACCACTCGTCACATATCCAAACGCACACATGTAGCCGACGAAGAGTGATAGGTCAAACATTAACCACTCGCTACATATCCAAAACGAATATAGCCAACGAAGAGCTATCCACGCGGATATCACTCACTATATTTTTCCCAACTCAAATGTGGTCCACGAAAAGTGAATCCTAACGGATATCACTTACCACCCCGCACACAAGCAACCAAATTATATACATAAGCGTATAAATATTCCACTCACCTTGAAATACTTGAAGAACGTATCCCGCGATCTTAACTTCTTCCACCGACTTCACGCAAATCACCTACGCAAAGTATACATGCAAATAAGCTACTTACAATGCTTGTTCGACTTAAACAATACATATGTTCTCCTAGAACATCCTATTGACCAACTTTGACCAAAAACCATTTTTCGCTCGAAAACCTTCATAATCACAAATGACTTGTGATTATGCCTCAACAACATCATTTAAACATGGTTTGGTCATTCGATCACTCATTTAAACACACGACCCGCCCATTTGGTCCTAAAGTGTGTTTTACACCCTATTAAGCATAAAACAATACTCACAAGTCCAAAACTTATGAAATCACTTCCCGCGTTCCCGAAATAGCTAATCTTAACTCTTTTAGCCATTAAACGCCATTTATAGGGTTGTTTACTCAAAAACCCATTTTGACCTAAAACTAGTCAAAACACCAAATTGTAAGTTTACACCCCTAATCACCAACAATCCAAGTAGCTAGTGATTTCATCAACTAATTTAGTTTTACAAACCCACAATATCATCATCCAACCCTAGACCCACCAATATTAGGGTTCTTGCACTAAAACTTAACCCGTTTACCCCAAACTTCCAAGAAATGGGTTTTACATCTACTTTAACACAAACCCTAGCATAATAAATGAATTAACACAACTAAATCCGAATTAGGGTTTTACCTTTTGAAGAAAACGAAGCTAGTACAACAACAACACAAGTAATGAGCTTAAACTTGAAGAATCCAAGCTTCTTCTTCCTCTTCTCAAGCCTTCTCACTCTACTCTCACTCTAGAACTTGGGGTTGAAGATGAGAGTGTTTGTGGACTTGAAAATGATCCAAAAGTGGATCTAAAACTGATCTAAAAGCCACAAATCCGTCCACAAGTGAAAGGACCATAATACCCTTCATGTAGACACTTAAAATGCTGAAAAAAACGCATCAGACCCATTCGGCGCGCCGCGCCAAAAGGTCGCGCGCCGCTCCACACTGCAGGTCAGATTTCAGAAACTTGTTTTGGCCATAACTTTTTGACCGTAGCTCCATTTTCGATGAACCAAATATCGTTGGAAACGTAATAAGATATTCTTTCCAATGGTAAGGCTTTGAAACATCAACTCAAACTTTATTTGGGGTTGAAAAGATACGTACACACTTTGTACCTCAAACAACGTCCAGTTTTCTTCGACGTTCGAGCAAGCAACACGTACCTGCTTCGTACACTTCGTATACGCATCGTACACCATAAATACATTATGTACAATAAATATTTGGGTCTTACAACTCTCCCCCACTTAGAATCGATCATGTCCTCGTGATCCTTGTCACTTAAATTAGCAAGTACCAAAATCCATGGTCCTTCGACATACGTCCAAACTCGATGTCCACAACATTTCCCCCAAATTCGAAGATTTCATACAAATCCTTTAGGCGACCTTACACAAAGTTACCTTTCTGTTTAGAATCATCCTCAGTGATTCGCCAATTCTACCAAACCGAGTACTAAGTCTCGCTTCGTCCCCAAACCGGGACAAACTCATGCCTCGACCGAATGACATAAGTAAGCTAACGTTCCATACCTCATATCAAGTTAGTAACCCCTTTAGCGTACCCTTATCATGTACATCGCTAAAGTAACCGCACAACAATAACATGGCCAACAAGCAAATACAACGGAGCCGACGAAAAGTGAATCCTCACGATTGGATACCACTTGCCCCACATCCTTACGCGTACGTGGCCGACGAAAAGCGATAAGTCAAACGTTAACCGCTTACCACTACGCAACAAGAGCCGACAAAAAGCGCATCCTCACGGATCACACTTACCTCTTCTCACACATGGCCAAACAAAAACGATTACTAACGGAAAACGCATTCATACACCAATAAGTAGCCGACGAAAAGCGAATCCTAGCGGATAACACTTACTACTTATCACATCTCAACCGTGGCCAACGAAAAGTGAATCCTCGCAATTGGATAATACTTGCCACAATACATATAAACAAATTAAGTATATGCACATACTTAGAATCATTCCACACATCCAGGAATTCCCGCACACAAAATATCCGCACGCGCGAATATCGCCATCACAACCGAGCAAGAACCACCTATATCGCACATAGGCACAAAACAATAATTCTCTAGAAGAGAATCCGACACACACACTCCTTAACCGGGGATTTCCTTGCTCGTCAAACACGTCCATTATCTCTCAACGAGATTTCCCACATTACCACCTCGAGTAGTAATTCACATCCAAATCAATAAATACAATTCAACCAAAATTGTATTCCACCACAAATCGACCAATCTAGGCCTCGACACCAACTCCGGATCTAATCATGAGCATTATCCGAAATTTTCACACCAAAACCTCCTCGTGCGGGAGTGTAACTCCCCCACTTGGAACTACGTTCCATAACTGCATCTTGCACAACCGTACAATGCTACCAAAGGTAGACTTTACCAATAATTGGGTTCACACGACCCATCACCATATCTTGCTCCAACCTTGAGCATACTAAGGATCTTAACATACCCTTAAACACTTCGAACGAAGAGTTCATCACAAATTACCCAACTTCATTCTTGCAATCCCACGATTGCCACAACTTGTTAAAGTTCCACCTAGTCACTCATGTACCTAAGGGTTTCTCTCCGGTACCCTAAGTACAATGTAACCACAATACCGTCGGAGTCGAATGTTACGCTTGCAGGTATGAAAGAGGCACCTGACATCGCGTCACATAGACTCCACTATCAACATTCATCGAGACCAAAAAACTCAACCTCGAGGGTTCCATTCATCCGATGTCACCCATCGCAACACTAAAGTGACCTTAAGTCATCCGTACCCGACGAAACTTATGTTTCATCAATTACGACACAAAAGCGACTACGCGCTACCAAAACAACACCAAAGCCCGTTCTCATGGCTTGGTAAAATATTTCGCCCAACACTAAGGAATGCTTGGAATCACCAAGTCTTACGCCCTTAGCTCGTCAATCCGACCATCGTCATAGGGTACTTCCATAAGGAACGCTGCCCCTCATCACACTATGCACTAACACAAAATGCATTTAAACAAAGTCATAAGTACGTTTCAATAAGATAATCGAAAGGTACCTGAACATCGTCGTCAGGTTCATGCATTACCAACCAAATCCGGACACGCCGACTTTCGGTGTCCCTCCTTTCGACAATTAAAACACGTAACCTTGTTAGACTTCGCATTCGTACATTCACGCGATAAATGACCTCGTTCGCCACAATTATAACACGTGGGCACAAAACCACCGGTGCCACTCCTTTTCATGCTCCCGCGGCCCTCGGAAATACTCTTACTTTTCTTGTTCGAATGCATCGTAGTCTCGGACTTCCGTTTACTAACATCAGACACACTTGGCTTCGACACCTCCGGTTCGAAACCCCGAGCCAATTCGAATAGCTCCTCAAAAGACTTAGCCATTCCCCGACTAATTTTACCCTTCAATTCATCATTCATCGTACGGTAAAAATCTTTCATCAACTTGTGATCGTCACCAACATACTCCGGACAAAAACGAGTCTTTGCCAAGAAGGTAGACTTGAGAGTAACCAAGTCCATCGAACCTTGTCGCAAATTGTGTAACTCGTCCTGGATTTTATCAAGGTCGGAAGAAGTTCGGTACTCGTTAAAGAACTCCACTTTGAACTCATCCCATGACAAGCTCATACATTGTTCCTCGCCATACAATTGAATCTTGTCATCCCACCACAACTTGGCTTCTTCACATAACATGCTAGACCCGTACCTCGTTTTCTTCTCGGGAGGACATTCACTAGTACGAAAAGCCCCCTCGATATCGGAAACCCAACATGTACTCTTCAACGGATCCCTCACCCCATTAAACATAGGAGGTTGAGCATCCTTGAAGTTCTTGTAATGGAAGTCCCGCCTTCCATGTCCACCGTTACCATCGCTCCCTTCACCACGAGGGTAAATGTTTCTAGCCTCGAATGCCTTTTCGATCGCGGCATCCACTCGTTCGTCGATTAGTTCGGTTACTTGCCCATCAACCGATTCCTGGAACACCTTTCTAACATCCTCGAGAAACTCCACTTTATAACGTTTAATGATGGCCTCAACCTTAGCCGTGAACTCGGAGTCGTTTCTTTGATCACCATTATCATGTCTGTTCCTCGTCTTCATTCTAAGAAATGAACTTGGTTAGGAACGCAACACAAGTAAATCACATACACCGCCACGAACAATAATCACATCACATAAGTATGCCAACGTTCGTGCATCCCATCTAGTCCAATACTTGTTGTACATCACTTGCATGACTTGGCTTGCAACCGTAATAATGTTCGCGACGCATTATTACGCTCACACGCCGTGCCGAACTCATGAATACAACAACCATTTCGCTAGATATTCAACACAAAACAACACAATTAGTATCAACATAAACAACACATAGTTAAAGCACCTATTCTCAAAGGCACTAACTAGAAACCCGAACCGACCCGTAATCCTACAAGTCCCGCATAATAGCACACACAAAAAGTCTAAGTCTAGGCGCCTATCTCAAGTCACCTAAATCCCTTAGACCATGCTCTGATACCACTTGTAACAACCCAAACCAACCCTCGACCAAACTCCGTGAAAATACAAACAAAAAAAAATTTGCTGTACAGTGACCCCGCGCGCCGCGCCCCCTATCTGGCGCGCCGCGCCAAAACGGCCTGTCTCCGGGCTTTTTAAATGCGAAAAAGATAGACTCGTTCCCGACACTTTCAGACGAAATGCTTTTTACAACACATTAATATAAGTAAAACTAACATGATTAATTAATTAAAACGAGCTTTACATCGCGGGGCCCACATATGCCCAAATACCCCTTTTAATACAAAATACAACTTCGACCCAATGAGTTTAAGTTCCAACAAACTACGAGCATGATGTTGGGGATAAACTACCCAATCCTAGGTCGAATCCAAGCAAGCATCAAAATGGGAAAATCATCTAATCCCGAGCATACCCTTGCCACGTCCGCCTTCGAACCTAAAAATGTAAACAACGAGAGGGTAAGCTAATGCTTAGTGAATGCAATACTTATACGCATACATACATAATCCAATTACTTGCATACACCTACACAACAACACAATAACATTAGTAAACCGCAATAACAAATAAACGATTAATCGTACGTACAACAAGTCAACATCATTAGCATAGAGATCTCAACAATAATACATGCCAAAAACGAATACGTACAATGCTAATAAAATTACACATCCCAATATACCCAATGTCGACATTCGACTCGATGGTGGCTGACGAAGAGTAGTAGGTCAAAATCGTTAACTACTCACCACCCATCGCACGCGTAAGTGGCCGACGAAGAGTAGTAGGTCAAAATCGTTAACTAGTCACCACTACGCACTATGAGGCCGACGAAAAGTGCAACCGAAACGTTAACACTTACCTCAATCACAAGGATGGCCGACGAAAAGCGGAACCGCTTACCATCCCACGATAAGTGGCCAATGAAGAGCGAACCCCTAAACGGTTAACACTCACCACTTACCCAAACACACATGTGGCCGACGAAGAGCGATAGGTCAAACGTTAATCACTCGCCACAAACTAAATATACACATGTGACCGACGAAGAGTGATAGGTCAAACATTAACCACTCGTCACATATCCAAACGCACACATGTAGCCGACGAAGAGTGATAGGTCAAACATTAACCACTCGCTACATATCCAAAATGAATATAGCCAACGAAGAGCTATCCACGCGGATATCACTCACTATATTTTTCCCAACTCAAATGTGGTCCACGAAAAGTGAATCCTAACGGATATCACTTACCACCCCGCACACAAGCAACCAAATTATATACATAAGCGTATAAATATTCCACTCACCTTGAAATACTTGAAGAACGTATCCCGCGATCTTAACTTCTTCCACCGACTTCACGCAAATCACCTACGCAAAGTATACATGCAAATAAGCTACTCACAATGCTTGTTCGACTTAAACAATACATATGTTCTCCTAGAACATCCTATTGACCAACTTTGACCAAAAACCATTTTTCGCTCGAAAACCTTCATAATCACAAATGACTTGTGATTATGCCTAAACAACATCATTTAAACATGGTTTGGTCATTCGATCACTCATTTAAACACACGACCCGCCCATTTGGTCCTAAAGTGTGTTTTACACCCTATTAAGCATAAAACAATACTCACAAGTCCAAAACTTATGAAATCACTTCCCGCGTTCCCGAAATAGCTAATCTTAACTCTTTTAGCCATTAAACGCCATTTATAGGGTTGTTTACTCAAAAACCCATTTTGACCTAAAACTAGTCAAAACACCAAATTGTAAGTTTACACCCCTAATCACCAACAATCCAAGTAGCTAGTGATTTCATCAACTAATTTAGTTTTACAAACCCACAATATCATCATCCAACCCTAGACCCACCAATATTAGGGTTCTTGCACTAAAACTTAACCCGTTTACCCCAAACTTCCAAGAAATGGGTTTTACATCTACTTTAACACAAACCCTAGCATAATAAACGAATTAACACAACTAAATCCGAATTAGGGTTTTACCTTTTGAAGAAAACGAAGCTAGTACAACAACAACACAAGTAATGAGCTTAAACTTGAAGAATCCAAGCTTCTTCTTCCTCTTCTCAAGCCTTCTCACTCTACTCTCACTCTAGAACTTGAGGTTGAAGATGAGAGTGTTTGTGGACTTGAAAATGATCCAAAAGTGGATCTAAAACTGATCTAAAAGCCACAAATCCGTCCACAAGTGAAAGGACCATAATACCCTTCATTTAGACACTTAAAATGCTGAAAAAAACGCATCAGACCCATTCGGCGCGCCGCGCCAAAAGGACGAGCGCCGCTCCACACTGCAGGTCAGATTTTAGAAACTTGTTTTGGCCATAACTTTTTGACCGTAGCTCCGTTTTCGATGAACCAACTATCGTTGGAAACGTAATAAGATATTCTTTCCAATGGTAAGGCTTTGAAACATCAACTCAAACTTTATTTGGGGTTGAAAAGATACGTACACACTTTGTACCTCAAACAACGTCCAGTTTTCTTCGACGTTCGAGCAAGCAACACGTACCTGCTTCGTACACTTCGTATACGCATCGTACACCATAAATACATTATGTACAATAAATATTTGGGTCTTACAAAATTCTCGTTATGATTTAATGTTTCTGACACGATAAGCAAAGTCTGTAAAATTGAATCTCAAAATTTTTGAATTGTGTTCATGTATTCATTTAACCTCGACCAAATTCCGACGATTCACGAACAATTATATATATATATATATATATATATATATATTACAACTTGAAAACGTTAACATGATATTAAATGTATAACGCTTTACATTTAACGTATTTGTTTCAATATATATTTAATAGGATTATCTACGAAATTAAAAGATTATACCGAACGATTGAATTAGAAGATAGTTTATCATCTATATTATGATATGGTTACGGGTCTCTGTTATGAGGTTCACATTGATTTAAGAAACCTTTTCTTTTTAACAATATTCGGAATAAATGGTAAAGTGATCTACAAGTGAGAACAAAGTGTCGATTAACGAGAGTTAGACAAAAGTTAGTGGAGATTCCTGTTTGATTTCCAATACATACTTTACAATAATTTCCTTGTGACTTTTGATACGGTAACTATTTAGCTTTCAAATTATTTAATGGGAAAGTGAAATTATGGAATGTAGATAACTTCGAAAATGGATATCGACAAGTTAAGTAAATCGACGTTTTACATTAAAATAATTTGATACATTTAACTATTCGTTGGACTTTACCATTTGATTCACGGACAAAATGTAATTTAAAAACATGAAACCCATTATACTTTATATGTGATTTTACTTTCTTAAATGAAAACGTTTTATGATATAACAATTTCTATTATTAAAACCTTTTAATAAATTAATTTTGAATATAAGTAGTTTTGGAAAAATTAAACTTTATAATATTATTTGATTTAGTCTCAAACGTACGAAAACGATTTTCGATATAGTAGAATTTGATTATACTTGTTTTGTAATAAAGATGTAAATGATATTATTTAATATATTTTAATAAATAATGAGAAAAAGATTTAAAGAAGCAAATGACCAAAACACTCAAATGTATAAGTTACACTTAGAATAATATAATTTATAGGTGAATAGTATAATTATTGATAAAGATACACGTCGCGAAACGTAGAGTACAAGTTTTCTAAGCGTACGAAAGGACGTTTGAAAAACCGGAATCGGGACATAAGTCGAGCGTCAATGTACAAGTCATCGAAACTAAAATTACAAGTTAACTATGCACGAGAATATAATATAATATTTAAATAATTACATAGATTAAATATATATTTATATATAATATTAATATAATGTGTCGGCACAAGGAATTAAATGGATATGAGCTGGCAAAGATGGCCATGCAATTGCATGGCTTTTATCCACAAACCCCATGCGATCGCATGGGGTGTAGGTGGCTGAATTTTGTATAAATGCAACTCGATTTCTGGTTCTGCTGGCGCAACTAACTATCTATCGCTCTTAAACATATATACTCCGTAGTTATATATTTATTTTATTAAACTTATTATTATTAAAGATTATCATTATTATTATTATATTAATATTAGTAGTATTATTATTATTGTTAGTATTATACATAAAATACTACGACGGAGTAATGTTCGAGTGTTTTCAAAACAAGTTTTCGAATGAGTTAAAGCTAAGGAAATTATGGGTTATAGCTATGGAGTTTATGATTATTATTCGTGAATCCGAGACCAACCATGCATTCGTCATTGTCATTGTATCTACATATTTTGCCTACAATATTGAACCACAATATTGGAATGTGAGTTTATAGATCCCTTTTGCAATCTATATTTTTGGGCTGAGAATACATGCACTTTATTTTAAATGCAATGGACACAAGTACATACTTAATTCTACACTGAGTTTGAACAGAAAATCCCTTAGCTTTGGTAACTAGTAACTGCCGGTAATAAGAACTAGCGGGCGCGAGTAGTTGTATATGGATCCATAGGGCTTGACATCCCCGTCCGTTCCAGGTATAGAGACCCTAGCCTGAACTATAACGCGGACGTATGCTATTTGAGTTTAGTACACGTTGGTTTGTGTGTTTTGTACATGTTGGTTGCATGTATGTTAAAACAGGGGTATTTATTATATATACGTTATGTTTAGTTACCAGGGTGCTCAATTTCGTAGAATATTTTGATGAACGTTTTAGATGAGACAACTGAAATCTTATGATCCACCTTTATATACATAGTATGCGCAATATTAAACTATGAACTCACCAACCTTTGTGTTGACACTTTTAAGCATGTTTATTCTCAGGTTCCTAGAAGTCTTTCGCTGTTTACTTATACGTTATACAAGCTATGTGCATGGAGTCATACATGCTTTATTCGAGAAAACTTTGCATTCACAAAATCATCACCATGTATCTTATTTTGACTGTATTGTCAACAGATGTATTATTGTAAACTATTATTTACGGTGATTGTCTATATGTAGAAATCATCAGATGTCAAAAACCTTGGAATTAGATATTCATTTATGGTGTGCCTTTTCAAAAGAATGCAATGTTTACAAAACATATCATGTAGAGGTCAAAACCTCACAATGAAATCAATGAATAACGTACCGCATCAATAGCGATTTTGACGGGTCGTTACACATATATTGACTAAGAACATAAACAAAAAAAGATATATCATGTCTAAAGAGAGAAAAATATGTCAGTCTCCCAACTAACTTTTGATGCTCAGTTATATTCACAATTATTTATCCTTTTTACTTGGATTATAAGCAACACACAAATTCTGTTCAATACGAGTGGAACAGGTTTGCAACCGAATAAACTATAATTATTAAGAAGCTTTAAACAATACTTTCTTTGAGACATGAAAATACCATTCTCATTTTCTAAATTTTCAATACCAAGGAAATACTTTAATTTTCCCAAATCTTTAATCATAAACTTGGTTTTCAAGAAATTTTTGAACAGATTAATCTCTTCAATATTATTTCCAGTAACAACAATATCATCCACACAAACAAGTAAAGCAATAAAAACATTGGATGGTGATAGTTCTACTTTAACTTTTAATAAATCCACTTAGTTCTATGCTTTGACAGTTTGTACAGTACAATCAAAGAATGCACTATTTTAGTGGATTTATCAAAAAATCAAGTGAAAATATCACCCTTAAACATTATCTTTGTTTTAATATAAGAAGAATAATCAGATTTGCTTTGAATAAAATCATTTTCAGCTAAGGTAGAATTTAATTCTTCATTCCATTATCTTGGTGCCTATTTTAAACCATACAAAGATTTATTCAGTTTCCATAATTTGTTACCATCAGAATCACTATAGTAAACCTTAGGAAGACTTCTATAAACCTCTATAGAGAAAAGCATTATTAACATCAAGATGAAACAAAGGCAAATTATTTTGCACATCAAAACACAAATCATCAGAACTATGATTAGACTAATTCACAACTTTTTCAATGCCATATATAACTTTTCCTTCAACAACAAAATCATCAAACTTGCTAGTCATAGTTGTGCTTCTAGAAGATCTTCTTAAGCTTTCATTGACAACAAGAATATTTGGAACATGTGAACCTTCATTATTTGTATCAAAATTTCCCTTAGGAGAAGTATCATGGCTCATTGATGTTGTTGTAGAACCATGGTCATTTACATGAATATTATCACTAGTACTATCTCCATCGCATACATCTCTTCCTTTATCATTGGGTCTTTCAGTTTTAAGATCATCAAAAATTATAAAATTTTCACTATTAAAAAAGTTTTTGCGATTCAAAACATTTTCATCAGAAATAACATTTTAGTTTTTATAGGAAAAACAATTTCATAAAATTTAGAATCCATAGAATATAAAACAGTTTTAGACTCAATATCAAACAACTTATAACCCTTTTTTCATTTGAAAAACTAATAAGAGCACACTTTAACGACCTACTTTGAAACTTATCAGAAGGATTTAAAGTAGTAGCAAAACATAAACAACTAAAACACCTTAAGTGGGAGAGATTAGGTTCACTATTAAAAATTATCTCACGAGGAGACAGCAGTGGGTGTCCTATTAATCAAGTAACAAGCGGTTACCACACAGTTACTCCACATATTAAGAGGTAACCCCCTTGAATCATAAGAGCCCCTGCAACATTAAGCAAGTGTATATGTTTCCTTTCAACAATTCCATTCCGTTGTAGAGTATAAGCACAAGTAGTGTGATGAATAATTCCTTTATTAGAAACAAAATTATTATATTTGTATTTAAGAATTTGTCGCATTATCACTTCTAAAGACTTTAACCTTTTATGAAAATTGAGTTTCAATCAAATTTACAAAGATAAACACAATGTCAAAAACTTCATCCTTAGACTTAAGCATATATATCCACACAGCTCTTTAATAATCATCAACAATAGTTAACAAATATTTGAATCCCTCTCTACTTTGTATCCTAAAAGGTCACCATAAATCAAGATGGATTAATTCACCAAGCATTTTAGACTTATGTTCACTTAAAGAAAATGGATCCCTGATTTGCTTAGCTTGATGATAAATGTCACAAGGTTCATTTTTAAGAAAATCTTTTAGATTTAGTTTCCGTTTTAAAACTTTTAACACTTGAATTGAAGGGTGACCAAGTCTAGAGTGCCAAATTTTAGTATAAGCATAACAATTACTCATATAAGAGATAGAATCAAACAAGCATAGACCATTTTGTTGTCTACCAGTCCCCTTTATTATCCCCTCTTTCAAATCCTGAATATAACATTTTAAATCATCAAAACTGATAATAAGTTTACTATCTTTAGAAAGTTTATAAACATATAAAAGACTAAAACAATACTCAGGAACAACAAGAACATCATAAAGAATAAGTTGATTAGTTAATTTCAAATTACCATTAGGGTGACCCACAATAAGATTCAAATTTGAAATATCAATAAGATCTATCAAATGTTTTTCAGACATAGTCATATCTTGGTTTACACCATAATCAATAATCCAACTTTAATAAACAAATTTATTTTGAGAACAATTGTAATTAAAGAATTTGTCAAAGTTTAAGTTGAATTTTTTACTATTATTAAACAAATTACCTGACACATTAGCAAGACTAGAAGAAGATGAAGGTTTGTCATTTATAAGACTAAGTAACTTCAACAACTGTTCATTATAAAAGGAAATAGGAGAAACATAAGGAGAAGATTGACCTTCTTCCACAGAACTAGAAACACTATTATTAGCAGAAGATTTCCAATTATTAGAATTAGAGGGTTTCCAATTATTATAAGTATTATTCTTTTTAAATCCAGATGGATACCCGATAATTTCATGACACCTATCAATAGCATGCCCAAGTTTATTACATTTTTTACATTTAAAATTACTATTAGGACCTCTATTATTACCATTATTAGAATTAGAATTTAACTTGTTATTAGAAGTTTGAGCAATAAAAGCAGAAGTCTGAAGTTTTGAAACACTATCTTTATTAAACAAACCCCTGTGAGACTTCCATCTAGAAACAATAGCATAAGCAGCTTTAACATCATATATAGGATCTTCTAACTACAAGTTACTCCAAACAGCCATATAACAATCATTCATGTGCATCAGTTTAAGTACTTTATTAAGATTTGTTAAATGGGCAGCAGCATCATAAGTACAAGCAGGTATAACAACCATAGCATCATATGGTTTCCAGAAACCATTAAGACAATGATAGTAATCAGATAAAGACAAACCATTTTATTTTAGAGAGTTGATTTTATGATGCAAATCAAAAATTGCAGAACCATCTACTTTATCATTAATTTCTTTTAATGCAGTCCAAACATTATAAGCATTTTCAGAAAAAATTAAACCGGAATAAAGCTCATCAGTTATAGAACTAAGTAACCAAGATTAAATAACAGAATTACATCTATTCCATTGATTAGCCAAAACATTATCATCGATATTCTTAACACAAGTGCATAAACAAATTCAACTTTGTTTTTAGTACCAAGAGCAAGCATAATAGATCTACTCCATATTTTGTAATTTACAGTACCTTTCAACTTAATAGAAATTAAAAAAGTAACAGATGTCTCACTAGAATGAAAATAAAGAGAATTACAAAAAATCTAACTTATTAATCAAAGTGTTGGTCCCTTGATTAACAATAGGAGTATTGTAGAGATGGGGGGGGGGTGAATACAATTCTTTTTGATTATCTTAACAGTTTAAGCAAATTAGTATTCATGTAAGTAAATTAGATAGGAGTCAAAGGTAATTTTAAATGGTTAATCTTTATTGATATAAATCACAAAGAATCACAACTATCCTTGGTGGAATGATAGTTGGTTGATACAGATTTACCTAAGTTATAGCTATCGAGGTTATCTAAAGCTATTACACGTTTAGACTCTTAATAAATAAAACCCACACCAATAGTTGTTACAATAGTGAATACTTCTATTTATAGTAGTCCTATTAATCATGTAATTGTTCTATTGTCCACTGGTACATAGGATGTCTGTACTTGTATGGACAACTGCATCAGAGATCGTGCTCTCTTCTTTCCTCTTTGGTAGCTATTTGCAGGAACACCCCAATTCAGTTTGGCATCACTATTTAATTAAACAAATAGAATGTTGTGTTTCCTAGGCGTTGACAAAGAATAACACATGTCTGCACATGCGTTAAACTTCTGCATTCCCACGTGGTCTTGTAAGGTCATTTGTCAGCCGCCGACGTGTGTCCTTTTTTGTTCAACTTTATCTTCGACTTCTGTTGAATAGTACAATTGATGTAGACCACTCAGGAAACCACTATGCTTGTAATGGAGTATAGCTATCTCGTGTAGTAAGCTACTTTTCGGCCATGCTGGTTCTTCTATGCTGAGTCACTTGATATTCTTGAATTACTGGGTAGACATCCTGTTCTAATTGAAGAATACTGTCTACCTTGTGCTGGTAGACTAGGCAGTAAACTAAACACTGGATATAGCAATATATGTTGTCTATATATGAACAAACCTGTGCTGGCTGCACATAACATTATAGTGTACATATATGTTGTTTTGTCATAATTAAATCCTTAATTGCTTTGAGGACTCAACAATCTCCCCCTATTTAATGATGACAAAACTTATGACATAAAGAGTAAAACACTTAAGCCAGCGCTAAAGGACCTAATGAAAATAGGCAGTAAAATTTGTCCCTTTTGGGTTATTTTGAGATCTTTTACTGAGTTATCTATATCTTATAAATTGATATGATTTTTTAAGATAAACTCATTTCACATTCATTACAACAGATATATACAAAATTTACAAGACAGTATAATGAATCATGAAATAACAAAAGATACAGTTTTAACATAAGAAGACTATCTATCTTTATCTTTATCCTTCTCTTTTTCTTCATCAGATAGCTCTTCTTCTTTAACTTTCAAGGCTGCCCAGGCTTCAGGGAATAGTACAGGTAAGTCTGCAGGATCAAATACTAGTATTTGAGGAGGTAGAATGATGAGATCTCTTCTGTATGGTCCAACACCAATAGATTTCTTTCTTTTAGGCTTCTGAGCTAGAACTTCTTCTACTTTCACTACTGGTGCATTTTCATACTTGACTGCTTTATCAAAAAACTCTTGTAGTTCAGGTTTTAGTGTATCTCTGAGAGCACTTTTACCTTTACCAATGAAGTACTGCAGTATTTCCATCCATTCACTGAATCCAAAGGTTCTTAGATTAGTGTAATCTACCCTCTCATAGACATCATTGTCCCTGCTGACACTGAAGGACCTTCTGGTACCTTTATGGACTTTGATGATCTTACCAGGATTAGATCTTCAGGTCATCACATCAACATACTTACTCCTGAAGAAATGATCAGATAGCTCTTTTGGTTCTTTTAGTTTTTATAGAAGCTTCAGTAGGTACCTTCTCAGCAGATTCTAGTTTATCCAAGGCCTTGTCCTGAGCTTTGACTATGGCTTTTGCTAACTTGAGAGATGCAGCCTCTTGTTTTCTGTCAGCAGCCAGTTTAGCTTCTTCTTCCCTAAGCCTCAGCCTTTCAGCATACTCAACATCATCCCTTCTTTGCTGTTCAAGCTAAACACTTGTGAGATATTCATTTACAGTGATGTTTAGGGATTTTACTGTTGCAATCAATCGTCTGCCATCATCAGTAGTCATGGCATCACAATATTGCCTTAAATCCATACCCAGCTACAAAGCCTCATAGAAGAGGGCTTTCTCCTCATCATTGTGGAGTCTCTGACCACTATTCGTCAAATACATACCAATATCAATGTTGAAATTCATGGCATCGATGTAGAATTGTTGGTCAAGAGGATGATACAACATTCTAATTTGGCGTATTCTTTCTGGTCTCCCTGCTGCTTGCATGTTCAGCAAATCTGCAATAGAGATTTTAAGCCTATAAGCCTCCCTTTCTTCTGGATTCATCTTTCTAATATCAGGCTTTATTTTTGCAGCTAAGTCATATTCTCAAGTGGTATGTTTATCATGTGGTTTAGGGGAAGATAGAGGATATACAAAAGGTGATTCTACTGTGCCAGAAGGACCCACTGGTTCATAAAAGTGAAGATCACCCAGTAAACTATCAAAATAAGTAAGTGATTCTGCTGGTAGTGGTGATTGGACAAAAGTTGAGTTGCCACTACCCTTTACAGTATAATTTGCAGCAACAACAGAATCGTTATCAGTATTAACTCCCAGCTCATCCTCCTTTGCTGGGTCTTCAATTCTTCTTTCACCCAGCAGCACACTTATGGCTGGGTCTTTTATCACAGCACTCCTTGCTGTGTCTTCAGTACCAGCTGACTGATTAGTATCAGCTGGTACAGCTGCCACATTACCTTCACCAGATGCCTCGAATAAGGGCTCTTTCCTTAGGGGCTGGTTTTTCCTCTGGGTAGATTTTACCCTTTATTTATCAATAGGCTTGGGTTCAGCTGGTGGTTCTTGTGTGAATAATGGTTCTTATGGAGGCAGTAGGGGAGTTATTGCAAGATACTCCCCCCAGCAGTAGACAGATATGTCTCTACTGGCTTCTCTTCATCATCATCAAGGTTGATGATCTCTACTGGCTGTCGTGATGCATCTGGCTGAGCAGAAGAAGCAAGTTGAGTAGATTGGCTGGTTTTCATCATACCATCCAGCCATTTCATAAACACATCAGCTCTTTCTCCCCTGACCTGTTAGAATCCACGTACTTTTGCATTTCTTTAGGAGTCATTTAAGTCCTGCTGTATCTTCTAATGCATCTTCATTTTCCTTTTCATATTTCTTTCAATGGTTTGAGAGACAACAAAGGATTCAGCCAAAGCTAGTTTAGAGACATCACTAGGCTTACTTCCAGAACCAATATCATCCACAGATGTGGCAGGCATTCTGGGTTGAGATTCACTAGCAGCCTTGACACCTACTTCAGTATGAGCATTGCTAGACTTAGGGCCAATATTACCTTGATCAATACCATCACCACCATAATCACCACCATCTCTCCTCTGCTGTTTAGGAGCTTTCTCATGTTCATGCTTCCCCTCAGATTATTTTCTCTTCTTATGACATTTAGGTTTCTTCTCCCTCTTTTTTTGATCAGCAGGGCCAGAAGTAGAGCCAGGGAGAACAATCACATCAAGATCGCTGTCTGACTCAGGTACTGAGTACGCAAAGTTGTTTCACTCAGCATCAGCAGGAGATGGGTAAGCACCAGGGTCCAAACCATATTGTCTAAGACATAAATTTTAAGATCTGACTTCATTCCTAGCAACACCCATGGTCATTTGATTTACACTGGCTCTAACATCAGCTTGAAGAGCAGCCATGCATTGCATTGTCAACCAAAGTAACATAAGCAGAAGCAGGAATCATGGTAGCCATCTGCTATTCCTGTGACTCCAATCTCTCTTCCAACACCCTGTTTTCTTCGTTAAAAAATCTGTTCCTTTGATTGGCAGCATCCAAATCTGCTTGAAGTCGGGTGATATGGTTAGTATATTCATTGTGAGAGATGATTTTCTCTGCTTAAGCTGATCTTCTTCTTCATAATGGCAGCGAATGGCATCAACTACTAGATCTGCAAAGGCCGTAACTTGACACAGCTGTGTTTCAATAATAAAAGGTGGTAATACAACCAGCTCGTCGAATAGCCTCAGCCATGCAGTCAACTAGCGTTTCCCTGATGGTCTTGGTGATGTCAGGTGTGATTCTGGAAATAGTTCAATAAACAACCAGAGCAAAAAATCCAGCTATCTCAGAAGCATCAACTGTACTGGTTGAGGGTTGTTTAGTAGTAGCAACAATAGGAGTAACGTCGTGGGGTGGTGGAGGTGGAAGGCCAGAATCTGACTTATCACCATGATCACCATCATTTTTACCTTCACCTGAAGGTTTAGAACCACTGGTATCCTTTGCAGTATCATCAGTTGCATCATAATTTAGATCCACCGGTTTGTTCTTGGAGCCAGTCACATTATCATGAATGACTGGATCTTCCTTACCAGCATCTTTATCAGCATCACCATTAGATGAAGAAGATGATGAGAAAGAAGCTGATGAATCAGAAGGTACTGGCAAATCAAGAATATTCTGCATGACAAACTTACCAGTATCTGGATCACGAACAAACTTGAGAGGCCTCCATGTACCAGGCCATGGGGAAGCAGCATGAGCCATACCAAAGACATGGTAGTATGGTTGCTCGTTAATGTTCTCAAGTGTAGCCAGCCTCTCATAAACTTCTTCTCTGGCTGGATGGTCCAACTGTGATAGTAGTTCAGTCAGCTCCTCATCAGGTAATTTGATGGCCTCAACAAGAGCAGTTTGTGGATCAATCGTCAGTTGGTCCACTAGATGAGCAACTTTAGGAGTAATGGATACTCCCTTGAAAACAAATTTAGGAACAACCTCTTCTGGATCTGGTACCTGGCAAACATACTTAGGTTTTTTTGCAGAAACTTCAGCCTTAGAAGATGCAGCAGTAGCAGTAGCAAAGGTACCAACATCCATTTATGGTTCTTGAGAACCAGTAGCAATGGGTGATTGTGCAGAAAGTTGAGTGACAGTATCCGCAGCACCTTGAAAGAAGGTATCCGGTTTTGTATCAAAAATATTAAGATTACCAGCAGCATCTACAGCGATGAATTCTTTGGATTCAATAGCAGCAACATACGGAATACCAGTAGAACCAGTAAGATCAGAAATGAGAACCTCCTTAAGAACCTTATAAATAACCTCTTCAAGAACAGGAGGAGGTTTAAAAATAATCTCATCAACTACTTTAGAATCAGTAGTTGAGGCAGTAACACTGGGGATAACAGGAGGAGTAGCAGAAGCAACAGTAGTATCTATCTCCTCATTAACAGTAAAATTAGTGGAACCAGCAACCACTTCATCCTCAGTAGTATTAGCAGCAGTAGGATCAATAATAACTGTATCAGGACCAGTACTAGCAGTATTAGAAGGCTCCCAAGTACCAGCCTCAGCACCAGTAGGAATAACATCTGCTACCCTGCTAAGATCTAAAACAAATTAACAAGTTTTGTTAATAATAGCAGAATCAAATAAATTTGACTCAACAATTGCATCTGATGTTGGTCTCTGGGGACAAACATGTGTTTTAGTTAGCCCTTCGATTGAGACAGAGTGTGGTATCTGTAAGTGCAGTTGTGACTCTGCTGACTCATTGGCAAAACATGATGACACAGATAGTGTAAGAGTTTTAGCTGGTTTTGATTTATTTGTGTGACTCTTATCATGATCCAAGTTATAAGTGGGCTGAGCAGTAGCATGAGCTGGTTCAACACGATGAGGACCCAACTCAAGTCTGCTTTGGGGGTCAAGTATGTTCTCTGCTGGTTGTACTGTCAGCAGAGGATATTTCCTGAAGAACAATTTTGAAAAATGTGGAAGTACCTGGTTAGAGGAGTATGATTTCCTACTCCTCTTAACACTAGTTTTAAAACCAGTTAGCTTAACAACATTTAAGTCAGCAGATAAGATGTTTTGAATTATGTTATTTATTTCTGCTATTTAAACTAGAGACACACCAGGTTCCATAGCAGCATCCTTTTCAGGAGCAGCAGTTGAGACTGGTGTAACCTCCCCTGTGGTATGCTTGGAGCCAGCTTTTGCACGTTTGGATTTGCCTGTTACCAAGAAATAGATGAGCAACGGATTCCAATACTAGAAATGGGTAGTCAGTATATAAGACTAGGGCTGTTCTTTATGATCAAAGAGCACTAGATTCTAATGCTACTACTGCTTTACCAGTATCTGCGACGGTGGATACTTCGCAGACACCGCTCAGCACATTGGCCATGATAGTATTCCGTTGGCTATTTTATTTTATTTTATTTTAGTTTTATCTTTTTAAATGCATTGTATAAAAGTTATATATCTAGTGGAAATGTTGTCTTTCTCTTTTTGTTCTTCATGCAGAATTTTATCAAATAGACTGGTCTTTTCCAGCACTAAGAGAACCTGACCGTAGGAAAGCGCAGCACTAGGAAAGCAATCTAACCATAGGGAAGTAATCTTTCCCCAAATCTCTTTCAATAATCACGCACTAAAATCTCTAAGTGTGGGATCATCCCCACACCAAGCTCAGAGATTCTAGATGCACTGTCCTTAATTTATTAAATATTAAAATATTATATTTCAGAGAACATTAGGGACAATGTTCTTCTAAGTGTGGGGTATTGGGTAAAGGTTTAAGGACAAGTAAACAAGTAACCGTAAAAATGCCAAAGTTTTGAAAAATTCTTTTGTCCAAAAGTGACTAGCACGGAATATTTAGGTAATTTCGAAAAATTCTTACCTCGTTTTACCCAAAAGATTCTATAAAATTGCTAGAAATCAATTTTCAGAACATTTACTAGAACGGAACGATTAAACTAAAATCATGATTTACGTCAAAAGATTTCTTTCGATATAATATGTTAAAGGATACGCATGACCAAGCATGACCCCTACTCCCAAAAGTGAGGACTCTTGGACCCAAAGTATCTGTATGACCCATCAAATCTACAGTACTTTGTCAATTCAATTGATGAGCGTGCCGGTGTACGGTTTAATTTAGAACTTGGTTTTGACATACGTTTCAAAGCCAATGGTTAGTAAGCACCATACGTGGTGCAGGTGCGATACTCCTTCCGAAATCATTCTGAATAGAGAAGACAAAAGGCCATCCATTTCTGTTTCCACTCCACGCAATTTAAACCCGACCAACTCACACAAAGAGTTGATGAATCGGAAATATTCACCCCAAATTCACTCCCAAAATACACTACCCATTAACCTTCATTTCCTTTTTGCTTATCAAAAGATCCAGAGATTGATGAAGAGATAGATCGATCAAGTTTGCTTCAAAAGCACTTGTTAAAAGATCCCGACCCCCCGACTGTTTTTGATAGGTCAAAGACCTATTTTCGGTGAATTATCACTTCCTCTCTGGGCATCAGGAACAAAGAACAAAAGTTATGAAGAAAGGGTATGCAAAAAAAAAAATGATGAAAAGAGCAAAGTCTCTAAATAAAGACAAGAAAAACCCGAGAAGTTGCCCAAAGAAGAAGAACCGGAAGAGCCGAGAAAATTCTAGACAAAGTCTTAGCAAAATCCGCATCTTTCGAAGAAAACTCTTACGAAATTAAAGCCATTTTCTATCCAAAAAGGATACTCTGAAGAATCGAAATCTATTAATTCTCTTTAAAAATCAAAAGATCTAGACACCTTTCACTCTTCTCATAAATTCCTCAACCAACCCTATAACCCGTCTTCCTCTCGAAAGAATGACTAGGAAGAAGATCAGTGTCGTCCTTACTTAACCGATGGAGATATCGATGCTATACCAAGCCTATGATGAGAACTGTTACACGACCGGCTTCTGAGCGACAATACAACTATATTAGGGCACCCTAAACACTTGAGTGATATGAGTGATCCGCTAGTGAGAAGCTTGGTCATGTATACTCTACATCTGAGAGTTAGAAAGTACGCCTTTTTCACTATGGACGCGATTGAAATCTAGCGACCAAAACCATCGAAGTTCAAAACTTTCTCTAATATTTTCGAAAGATTTGACGACTTCTGATGAAGGCATAATAAAAGATTCAAGGGTGGGCGAGGGAGATGTGACGACCCGGAAATTTCTGACCAAATTTAAACTTAATCTTTATATGATTTTGACACGATAAGCAAAGTTTGTAATTTTGAGTCTCAAAAATTTTGTAACTATATTCATGTAATCAATTACCCTTTGACTGTGCTCGACGATTCACGAACATTTATGTGTATATAGATATGTATGTATAATATATAGTTATATTAAGTAAAAACGTTAACAAAGTATTAGATGTATAATACTTTACATAAACGTATTTGTTTCAATATATGTTTAATATATTTATCGACAGAACTAAAAGATAATATTAAATGATTGAATTATCAGATACATTGTGATATGATCACGGGTCTCTGTCATGAGGTCCACTGTAATTTAAGAAATCTGTTCTTTTTAACAATATTCGAAATAAATGGTAAAGTGACCTGCAAGTAGGAACAAAGTGTCATTTATCGAGGGTTAGACAAAAGTTAGTGGAGATTCCTGTTTGATTTCCAATTCATGCTTTACAATAGTTTCCTCGTGACTTTTGATAAGATAATTATTTAAGCTCTCATATTATTTATTGTGAAAGTAAGAACGTGGAGTGTAAATAACTTAGATGCTGGATATCGACAAGTTAAGTAAATTGACGTTTTACATTAAAATGATTTCATACATCTAATTAACCATTGAACTTTATCCTACGCTTCACCAACAAACGGTGATTTAAAAACTTGAAACCTTTTATGAGTGTTATATGATCTTACTTTTCTAAAACGTTTTATGATATAACGATTTCCTTTTAACAAAATGATTCTTAGATATATGTAGTTTTGGAAAACAAAAATTATCATATCTATTTGATTTAGTTTCAAACGTAATAAAACGTTTTCAATTTAAAAAGAACTTTATTATTAAAACATTTTATAAGATAATTTATATAAAATTTGAAAACTTAATTAAAGCTTTGTATTATAAATCTACAAATATATTTATTTATTTCAGAAAGGTAAATGTGGTACGAAATAATAATTTCTAAAACAATTTTAAATTATATATAATAAACTTTGAAATATAAATAGTTTTGAAAAACTAAATATTATATTATTAAATAAATATTTCAATTATATATAATATATTTATATTTCTAAATGAAAATATTTATATATTACAAGATGATAAAGTATTATTAACTTAGTTATAAAACGTTTTGATATTAATAATTAACGAGATGATGAATTATAGAAGCAAATGACCAAAACACTCAAATGTATAACTTATATTTCGGGTAATATAGTATATCGATGATTAAGTCTAGTATTGATAAAAGTACACTTTGCGAAACATAAAGTACAAGTTTTCTAAGCGTACGAAAGGACGTTCGAAAAACCGGAACCGGGACATTAGTCGAGTGACAACGTACAAGTCATTGGAACAAAAATGACAAATTAACTATGCTCATGAATATTACTCCCTCCGTCCCATATTTATTGTCACCAGACAAAAAACACACAGTTTTAGAAAATCACACTAACTTCATTTCTCCACCAATGAAATATCTTCTCTCTCCAGATCCACCAATGAAATATCTTATTTCCTTTCTATTTATGGAAGTGGACAATTAATTTGGGACATCCCAAAATGGAATAATGGACAATAATATAGGGACGGAGGGAGTATATAATATATATAATTATATAAATTAATATATATATATATATATATATATATATATATATATTAAATATATTAAAACTGTCGGCAGCCATGAAATCATTGAGGGTGAGCTGGAGGCAGGATCTCCGCGATCGCGGGCCTAATGCCCACACCTACTCCGCGATCGCGGAGCTGTGGGTCACAAATCGGGGCTATAAAGCTCGATCGTTCTGCTTGCTCAACTCACATTTCAATCTCTCTATCTATATTATTACTTCGTGGTATATATTTATTTTATCTATATTATTATTATTATTATTATTATTATTATTATTATTATTATTATTATTATTATTATTATTATTATTATTATTATTATTATTATTGTGACGCCCCGTACAAAACCATCGTGTACGATTCGTCAACAACAAGATCTTTACAGGGTCAAACACTATATGCTGTTTGAAAACCAGTTTTGCATTCATAAAAAGATAGCGTTTACAAAAGATAACGTGACACAGAGGTCATTACAAAGCCATTATTCAAATAACATAAATTGTGAATGCAAGATAAAAGTTTCATGATTGAGACATCTCTAAGTAATGCAGCGGAAATCTAACACAGCAGGTCCATAACAGCAAGTCTATAACACCAAGACAGCAGGTCTAATAGCGGAAGCAACATCGTCTAAGCACCTGAGAAATACACACTTAAAAGTCAACACGAATGTTGGTGAGCTATAGGTTGTTTGTTCCAGTAATGTAATGTAGACCACGAGATTTCGTATTCAAAACAGTATGAAAAGTATATGCTTATCCGTGGGCACCCGGTAACTAACTTAACGTAATAATAATAATACCCCCTAAAAGTACACTTGGCGAGTGCGTATGTCCTCAAAGTATCAAACACCCATTAAATGCTAGCGCGACTAGCCCGAGTGGGGATGTCAAACCCTATGGATCCATATCTAATATTCGCGTTCACCGGTTCAAAACCAATGATTAAACGTTAACGTGCTAAGGGGAATCTTTATGCCGTTATATAACCCACACATATGTAAAGTTTAAGTACTCGTATCAAGTTAGTAAAACATAAAAAGCGCATGTATTCTCAGTCCCAAAATTAGTAAAAAGTAGTAAAGGGATGCTATAACTCACAGTGGATAAGCAGTAAAAGTCGATATGAAACGTATGCAAGTAGTAAGTCGGTCCGAAAGGTCGTCAACCTAAGTCAAAGGTCACTAGGTCAGTATGTTGTCCCAATAAGTTTAAAAGTGAATAAATTAAGTTTAAATGTCATCCTCAACATCATCATTATCATCATCATTCATCAATCACTAAGGTAAGTTTAACAAGAATAGAGATCGAAACAAAATGCTGACTTCGGACAGCTGTTACGACCTCTATACAAATCGAAAAGACGCGTAGTCAGTGGCCATGGCTCCGTATGTTAGAGCTGACCAATTTTCAGAACCTAAGTCGTCTTCATTTGACCGTGGCGACGGTTTAAGTGCGAGTAGGTCATAAATTTCAGCACAACGTTACAAAGGCTTAGTGACTTTCGGTAGGCTATAAATCCTAAACCGTAAATCGGATTAAGTCGAAGCCTAAACGGAAAGTAATTTAATCGAAACAAACTATCTGAAAATCAATTTTACAGAAGCCCGGGAGTCTGATCAGACCCCGAAAAACAGTAAACAAGTGCTCCGGTGAGATTCTTGGTGCTTGATGCTCATCACGGTTCTCATCCTTGATGCTTGTAAACTTCAAGTGTACAACTCTTTGATGTTTTAGCATCACTTTGACCAAGGTTCAACCATCAATACACAACTAAGAGTAAAATCTATCATTCCACAAGTTTTGAACATCAAGATTGCCTCTTTATTGCATAGATCCAATAAAGCTTCAACCTTTGTCCATTTTACACAAGTTTATGCATCTCCAACATATGTGATGATGAAGACTTGATCTTTATCATCACAACAAACACAAAAAGGATAATGACTTAGATCTCAAGTATTAAGAAAACCCTAAGCTAGAAAGCTTAGATCTTTACAAGATTAATGAAACCATAAGCTAGAAAGCTAAGATCTTTAACAAAATAATAAAAGTAATGAGACCATAAGCTAAAAAGCTAAGATCTTTAACATAATAATGAAACCCTAAGCTAGAAATCTTGGATCTTTAGTGTTCTTGAAGATCTTGAAGCATAAAGCTTGGATCTTTAAGATGCACGAAGATCATAAACACAAGTTTAGATCTTTATAACAAAATAAAGAAATCATAAGTTATAAAATCTAGATCTAAGAAGTAAATGAAGATTCAAAGCTAGAAAGCTTGAATCTTTCATGTTCTTGAAGGATTCAAACCCAAGTTTGAATCTACAAGATGTAACAAGATCAAAAGCTAAAAGCTAGATCCATTAAATGATGATGATGATGTCGATTATGATGAGAGAAGAAGAAGAAGAAAATTTAAAACTTACACTTTTTAGAGTGAGAAAGACTAGAGAGAGAATTAGAGAGTAAGTGTGTGTAATTTGTAAATGAAATCAAGTGTGAAATGAATGGGATAAGCTTGGTATTTATAGGAAATGAGGGTGTGGGGAGGGTATCAAAACCGTATGTAGGGAGGGGGGGACAAGTGGGGGATAACTTTTGCTTTTTGGTTAATGGTTGTCTAAAGTTGGTGCTTATGTTAGGATCCCATGCAACATTAAGGATAATGCTTAACAAAAATGCTAGTATGTTCCCTCTAATAAATGGGCATTTGTCTTTGATTATTGTGGGTCACTAACTTATTACAATTGGGCTAATTAAATAGTCCACTAGCTAGTGTAGGGTGGGCTAAAGTCCAACAAGGTAGAAAGTCCAACAAGACTAACTAGTGTGCTCTAGTAAATTACTAAGCGTAATTAGGCATCCAAAAACCCAAGTAATTGTTATTATCAAATAACAATTAGTGTTTCGTAGTCATAATATTCCGATTATGACCAAAGTTAAACGTGTACCGAAATACATAGCTCGTTTCAAACGTCAAGTGACACCAACGGTCGTAAAAGCTTTCGGGGATCTGGTTAAGTGATTACACACTTAATAGCACGTTGTAAGGTATTAATGAAAGTAATTAATCATTAAATAAGATCCCAGAGCATAAACTAGCTCAGTACGCACATATACGCAGTTTCGTGAAAGCACAAAGCACAAAAGCAAGTCGAAAAAAGCCGGGTCGTTACATTACCCACCTGTTAAAGAAAATTTTGTCCCGAAATTTTGAGGAGTGACCAAAATGGTACCGAATTTGAAGAAAGGGGGGTGCGTATCAAAGTTTCGAGAGACTCGTGGCTCAGAAGTGAGCTATTTACCTTGAAAGGTGCTTGGACATATAAAAGTATGAATAGGTATATGCCATTGATTAAGTCTCTTATCCTAATAGATCAACAAATTGATTTCGTTTCTGGTTAACATGTGTATGGCATCTGAATATATGCCCACAAAAGGAAAGATAATGTTTTTAGCCTTACAGGCATCTTCAGTAAGCTGGATGCATGAAATGCATCATGAATGTTACCAAACTCATCTAAAACATTGGGCGCTTATGTCGCAATATAAAGCTGACAGATAGAATGGAGAGCATGGTGATTACAACCATGCGATTTAATTTCGGGATAGTGTTAGCCACGGATTTTACTAATCCCTTAATTTTGGAAGGAGACCATAGGTATAAAGAACCCGATATTTAAGAAACGTTTCATTTGACTAAATGAATTAAAATTTTAGCTGAAAGTGACTACTCGGACTTATATGCAATGCAAGCCATAATTATTTATACTGTCTTCAGGACGGTCTGAACGAACAATGAAGGCTATCACCCAGTTTATCATACTACAGGTGAACTTATCCTTAGATGAAATGAAAGCACAATTCCATAATGTAACTTTATCCTTTCAGTTACATGTTGAAGTTAGGGTCAACATTAACTAAAACAACATATAGTTGTAACCAACGAAGGAAGGAATGTGTAGAGTAACCACATCAGTGTCGTAGATGTTTTAAGCAGTCCCTTCCAAGAGGATAACAAGATTCATAGATTCTTAAAGCATCCTATATTACACTTCTGAAAGAGAATCGCACAAAAGGTGTGATCTTTGAACGAGAGTGAACTCTTTGAGCGGTTTGTTCTGAGTTTATTCTTATACTTAGGGGATGCGCGGATGAAAAGATACGTGAACTCTTAGTCCTAAAGAATGGTTTTCTCTGAGTGAAAAGAATTTCAAAAATGATTCTTGTACCTCAACATACTGATTCATAGATATGATGTTTACGAGAGTGATGCGATTAGCCGTGAAATATTGAGAGTAGGAACCCACCTAGTGCCTTTTCTACGATAGGGTGACCACTGCGTGTACCCCAGGAAACTGATTTATCGTCCCGCGTTTTTGTCATGTCTAACCTTAAAAGGGAACATTTTATGAGCGCAAAGATTTTCTAAAAAATTTTATAAGACTGCCACCCAAAGTGGCTCAAGAGTTTTTAACAAAGATTTTAATAGTAAGCTTCATCCCTAACGGAGGGCGAGAGGAAGTGTGATCTATACATGGTGTGGTCTAATACGAAAACCTTTAATAAAATCAACCAAGGAAGTTTTGAAAAGCCTTTAAACGTTTGATGTGACAACATAAATGGAACGAAGTTCCTAGTAAATTTAGAAGTATGTACAACGTGTACCATTTTGCAGAAAACTATTTTACATAAGTTGGACAACTCAATAAAGGAGAGATTTTTAAAGGATTTGAAGGTATAACTTAGTATGTACTAACCCAAAATGATTAAGAGTAAATTTATTAACTTAATTATATACATAGGTATATGGTTTTATAAATCGCATAAGTGACAGAAAAATTTTATTACTTTCATTTGCCCCTAAATCTCGTGAGGACCGCACAAATAAGCAACGTGTAAAAATTTTGATAAACATAGTTTTTCGCATTTCAGAGGTTACGATTTGAAAAAGATCGAGTGAAAAATCTTTGAATCATCGGTTGACATGTCACTAGGTAATGAAAACTAATGAATTAAATGTAGTTTTGATAATTATCAGGACACAAGTCTTTGGGCCAAAAATGTTCACGTGTGAAGTCGTTGCTGAAAAGTGAGGTATGAAGGATAGAGCATGAGGATGAGAGGTTAATCGCTTATTGACTTTGCAAAATGCCAAATAGGTTATGACTAATACTAAAGTCAGAATACTGATGGTGTTAATATCGCTAGATGAGAATCTCTTGGAATAAGTCGGGACTTCGAGTTATGTAGAAAAGAGCATCGTTCCAACAGACGTGGCAAATAAGATCCTTGGGGTAATGCAATAGCTTTGAATGGTTTAAGTGTAAGTGGATGCTCAAAGGCTCTGCATGACGTGGTAGTAAGTGCCTTCATCACATACACACACATGAATTTCTCAATTTCGACGGTTGTCAGTCTTCATGATGACTTGGATACGAATAAGCAACAAAAAATTTTATATAATAAGCAACGAAAATTTTATAGAAATTGTTTAAGGTGACAACGTAAGAAAAGAAACGAAGTTCTTAGTAAACTGGGGTTATGTACAACACGTACCATTCAAAGTAAGATGTCCTTTGAATAGAAGATTTGATTTGTAAAAGTGAAAGTGAAAATTTCATATGTATTTGTCAAAATAAGTAATCATTTACTGTATTTTATATAACATATACGATTTCTAAAATTTGCACGAATGGCAAATAAAATAAATTTACTTTTATAAAACTTTGAAAGGATCGTACCGTAAAATAGTGTGTGAAAAAGTTTGGCAAACAAAATTCTCATATTTTGGAGGTTACAAGTTGGAAAAAGATTGATGAGGATTGAGTAAAAGATTTTGTAAATTTCGGGCGATATTTGAGGTAATAAAAACTATTGAATTTAAATGTGGTTGATGACTATTAGTAGGGCATAAGTCTTTCGACCAAAAATGCTTAAGTGTAAAGTTGTTGCTTATAAGTGAGGTACGAAAAGGAGAGTATGAGGATGTGAATTAACCTCCTTTTGATTCCGAAAATTTTGAACTGCTATGACTAATATCAAAGTAAGAAGGATGATGGTATGATTATCATCAAACAAGGAATCTTTCGGAATAAGTTAGGATTTAGAGTCGCGTAAAAATGAGTATCAGATAAGATTCTTGGGTAATCTTTAATATAGAATTTGAATCGCTGAAGTGACGGGGTACAATTTCCTTTATGTATCATTGTGCAAGTTTGTCCATTGTATCGGTTTCTTTCATGGCTAGAAAGTGAGCAGATTTGGTGAGGCGATCAACGATAACCCAGATAGTGTCATAACCGCCTACCGTTTTCGGTGGCTTCGTTATGAAATCCATTGTTATTCCTTCTCATTTCCATTGTGGGATTTCGGATTGTTGGAGTAACCCAGATGGTTTTTGGCTCACCATTCTCGCGAGGTATATGAATAATCTTCTCACTATAAATAACTTTCGCTTTCATTCTTGAAAGCCAGTCCGTTCCAACTATTTCATCAAAGCTTCCTAACTTGATGAGTATCAGGTTAATCTTAAAGTCTATTCCAACTATTGCATCAAGCTTCCTGACTTGATGAGTATTAGGTTAATCTTAAGGTTCATTCCAACCAAATCTTATTATACTATTGCGAAAAATTCTATCAACCTTCTCAAATAACATCTGCTTGTGGGTAGGTAACTAATCCTTTCCAACTACTACTTTAAAACTTCCAAGTTTTGTTGACATGAGGTCATCTCCAAATGACCCACCTGTTAATTTTAAGGTACTATCATAAATTATTCCTCTATCTCCGCCAGCTTACCATTAGTTTGTCCTATAGAATACTTAACTCTCATGGTTGTTAATGGCTTATCAGTCATAACACTAAGGTTCTGAGATATAGGGTTTCTATCGCTCTAGTACTAAACAACTCCGAGACAATAAAACGTTGTGATGAAACGTACCCTAACTAAAATCAGGATCCATGCAGGTTTCCATAGCTGAGATAACGATTGCTCTACCGCAAGTATGTCCAACGTCTTTCCTAATTGAGAATTTTTTCCTTAAGTGTCCAGGGTGTCTATATCATTAACAGATTTTTGGGTTATCAATTCTGCAATCAATGTCCTTCTTGTACAGTATCTGGGCTACGCGGTTATTCTTTCCCTACCTCTAATAGACCATAATGCGTATACTCAAGTCGTTCCTACCAAAATTTTCTCTGAATCACTTCATATTCCTTATATAGTAACATTGGGACTTCTGCATGATTTACTTCAATATAATCACGCTGGCCTGGCTTCATTATATTGTACTAAATCGTACGTTCATTCCAATATCATCCCATATGGTCAATGTAACGTGATCACTTCAAGTTCTACTCAATTTCATCTAATGGTGCTTTATCTATGCTATCTCAAAACAAAATCTACATAATTAATCTCACGGTTTCTCGGTGTGGGTGCGTAGGTTCCGTAGGTCATGCATCAATGCCTAAATGTCCCAAAATTCCTTCAAAATGTTCTGGTTCAGGTAACGTCGTTAGGTTCCTTTCTAGAAATTCAATCTGGGTCTCGCGTCGAGTTGTACGTGAAGCAAGTAGTAATACGATATGTCTTGAGGTGACTCTAAGTCCTTGGATATGGCTGTGCATCAGTGGAAGACACTATAACCTTGTGAAAGGAGATGTCCTCCCTATTTCTCCAGTGCCTAAGAGTGTTAGGGACCTAAGTCCAGAAGTGTCGTTAGATCGTCGAGTAGTGGTGAAGAATGGAAGAGATAAGTGACGGTCATGAAAGTGTACGAGATACGAGTTAACTTGCGGAAACTGAACATCCTTCTAATGTTCATACGTTGTACGTGGCTAATTAGGGTGAGCTTGGGGTGCGGTTACTCCGATAAGTCCTCGCATGTCTCCTCATCCGAGGATCAACCTTAGTGGGCGTATATTCCGAGGGGTACTCCTCCTAGAGTGCGTGAAGTAATGTTTCGATCTCTAGAACGGTGGAACGATAGTAACCGGTGGTTTACATACTTGTCCTTAGGGTTAGACGAGTGGGAAAAAGGTTCAGAAAAACATCTGAACTAGGAATGATAAGTTTTCTAAGTCGGTACAGCGAAAAGCAGACGAGTAGCAAGCACGTAATTAGGCTTAACTACAGCATCCTAGATCGTCTACAGCAGTACATAGCATGGTAGTAATAACAGTATTGAGCATGCAATCAAAAGCAGATAGTAGCATGCAGTAGCGAGAATAAGCAAAGCATACAGCGAGTTTACATAGCAGTAAAAGGAAACGGTAGCATGCAGCAAGTTCATACAGCAATAGAAGTAAGCAAGTGTCATGCAGTAGTAGTAAGCAGTAACATGTAGTAGTATAACACAGTAGCATGCAGCAGGTTCCGCAGAAACAAGTAAACGAGCAAGTTGTAGATTAGTCCTATTAGCGAATCCTACTCGACTCGGTCAAGACTCACTAATGCAACCTAATTCCCTACAACCAATGCTCTGATACCAAATGTGACGCCCCGTAAAAAACCATCGTGTACAATTCGTCAATAACAGGATCTTTACACGGTCAAACACTATATGCTGTTTGAAAACCAGTTTTGCTTTCATAAAAAGATAGCGTTTACAAAAGATAACGTGACATAGAGGTCATTATGAAGCCATTATTCAAATAACATAAGTTGTAAATGCAAGATAAAAGTTTCATGATTGAGACATCTCTAAGTAATGCAGCGGAAATCTAACACAACAGGTCCATAACAGCAAGTCTATAACACCAATACAACAGGTCTAACAGCGGAAGCAACATCGTCTAAGCACCTGAGAAATACACACTTAAAAGTCAACACGAATGTTGGTGAGCTATAGTTTGTTTGTTCCAGTAATGTAATGTAGACCACGAGATTTCGTATTCAAAACAGTATGAAAAGTATATGCTTATCCGTGGGCACCCGGTAACTAACTTAACGTAATAATAATAATACCCCCTAAAAGTACACTTGGAGAGTGCGTATGTCCTCGAAGTATCAAACATCCGTTAAATGCTAGCGCGACTAGCCCGAGTGGGGATGTCAAACCCTATGGATCCATATCTAATATTCGCGTTCACCGGTTCAAAACCAATGATTAAACGTTACCGTGCTAAGGGGAATCTTTATGCCGTTATATAACCCACACATATGTAAAGTTTAAGTACTCGTATCAAGTAAGTAAAACATAAAAAGCGCGTGTATTCTCAGTCCCAAAAATAGTAAAAAGTAGTAAAGGGATGCTATAACTCACAGTGGATAAGCAGTAAAAGTCGATATGAAACGTATGCTAGTAGGTCGGTCCGAAAGGTCGTCAACCTAAGTCAAAGGTCACTAGGTCAGTATGTTGTCCCAATAAGTTTAAAAGTGAATAAATTAAGTTTAAATTTCATCATCAACATCATCATTATCATCATCATTCATCAATCACTAAGGTAAGTTTAACAAGAATAGAGATCGAAACAAAATGCTGATTTTGGACAGCTGTTACGACCTCTATACAAATCAAAAAGATGCGTAGTCAGTGGGCATGGTTCTGTATGTGAGTCCTCTAACCTCTGACCAATTTTCAGAACCTAACTCGTCTTCGTTTGACCGTGGCGACGGTTTAAGTGCGAGTAGGTCAGAAATTTCAGCACAACGTTACAAAGGCGTAGTGACTTTCGGAAGGCTATAAATCCTAAATCGTATATCGGATTAAGTCAAAGCCTAAATGGAAAGTCATTTAATCGAAATGAACTATCTGAAAAACAGTTTTCCAGAAGCCCAGGAGTCTGATGAGACCCCAAAAAACAGCAAACAAGTGCTCCGGTGAGATTCTTGGTGCTTGATGCTCATCACGGTTCTCATCCTTGATGCTTGTAAACTTCAAGTGTACAACTCTTTGATGTTTTAGCATCACTTTGACCAAGGTTCAACCATCAATACACAACTAAGAGTAAAATATATCATTCCACAAGTTTTGAACATCAAGATTGCCTCTTTATTGCATAGACCCAATAAAGCTTCAACCTTTGTCCATTTTACACAAGTTTATGCATCTCCAACATATGCGATGATGAAGACTTGATCTTTATCATCACAACAAACACAAAAAGGATAATGACTTAGATCTCAAGTATTAAAAAAACCCTAAGCTAGAAAGCTTGGATCTTTATAAGATTAATGAGACCATAAGCTAGAAAGCTAAGATCTTTAACAAAATAATAAAAGTAATGAGACCATAAGCTAAAAAGCTAAGATCTTTAACATAATAATGAAACCCTAAGCTAGAAAGCTTGGATCTTTAGTGTTCTTGACGATCTTGAAGCATAAAGCTTGGATCTTTAAGATGCATGAAGATCATAAACACAAGTTTTGATCTTTATAACAAAATAAAGAAATCATAAGTTATAAAATCTAGATCTAACAAGTAAATGAAGATTCAAAGCTAGAAAGCTTGAATCTTTCATGTTCTTGAAGGATTCAAACTCAAGTTTGAATCTATAAGATGTAACAAGATCAAAAGCTAAAAGCTAGATCCATTAAATGATGATGATGATTTCGATTATGATGAGAGAAGAAGAAGAAGAAAATTTAAAACTTACACTTTTTAGAGTGAGAAAGACTAGAGAGAGAATTAGAGAGTAAGTATGTGTAATTTGTAAATGAAATCAAGTGTGAAATGAATGGGATAAGCTTGGTATTTATAGGAAATGAGGGTGTGGAGAGGGTATCAAAACCGTATGTAGGGAGGGGGACAAGTGGGGGATAACTTTTGCTTTTTGGTTAATGGTTGTCTAAAGTTGGTGCTTATGTTAGGATCCCATGCAACATTAAGGATAATGCTTAACAAAAATGCTAGTATGTTCCCTCTAATAAATGGGCATTTGTCTTTGATTATTATGGGTCACTAACTTATTACAATTGGGCTAATTAAATAGTCCACTAGCTAGTGTAGGGTGGGCTAAAGTCCAACAAGGTAGAAAGTCCAACAAGACTAACTAGTGTGCTCTAGTAAATTACTAAGCGTAATTAGGCATCCAAAAACCCAAGTAATTGTTATTATCAAATAACATTAGTGTTTTGTAGTCATAATATTCCGATTATGACCAAAGTTAAACGTGTACCGAAATACATAGCTCGTTTCAAATGTTAAGTGACACCAACGGTCGTAAAAGCTTTCGGGGATCTGGTTAAGTGATTACACACTTAATAGCACGTTGTAAGGTATTAATGAAAGTAATTAATCATTAAATAAGATCGCGAAGCATAAACTAGCTCAGTACGCACATATACGCAGTTTCGTGAAAGCACAAAGCACAAAAGCAAGTCGAAAAAAGCGGGTCGTTACAATTATTATTATTATTATTAAGATTAATATTATTATTATTAATCGTATTATTATTAGTAGTATTAGTATCATTAAGTAGTATTATTATTAGTATTATACATAATATACTACGACGGAGTGATGTTCGAGTGATCTCAAACGGGTTTTCAAAACGGGTTTAAGCTTTGGAATTATGGGTTATAGCTAAGAAGGTTATGGGTACACTGAGGATAGCGGGTCACTGGTGATGAGATTAGGATGGTATAACTCTCGTCACTTTTATTATTATTATTACTATCGTCGTTATTGCTATCGTCATTATTATTATCTAATAATTATTATTATTATTATTATTATCATTATCATTATTAAAATAAGTATTATAATTAAAATTGTTATTGTTATTATTATTACTATCGTTATTATCACTAAGATTATTATTAATGTCATTATTATTATTATTATTATTATTATTATTATTATTATTATTATTATTATTATTATTATTATTATTATTATTATTATTATAAGTATTAGCATTAGTATTATTATAATTGTTATTACTAGTGTCATTATCATTGAAACTAATATTAGTATCACCTAATTAGTATGATTACTATTATGAATACGATATAAAAGAGGACTAAAAGCTATTAAACAAGTCGATTAGGAAATAATGAGTATAGGTATAATGATTTAGTTAAAATATTGTTGAGATTATGACTTAGATTAAAATATCTTTTTTATTATTATTATTAGTAAAAGTACCGTTATTATTAAAAGTTATCGCTTTTAATAAAAAAAAAATTTTGTTAAAAATTATCATTTCTATTAATATTATTATCATTATTATTAATTATTAATAACGTTAATATTATTACTAATATTATCATCAATATCGTTATAGTATTATCATTATTACTAAAAGTTATTAAAAATTATTTTAGATATCGTTATAATACAACTTATTATTATTAATATTATGATATTAATAGTACATATCACTATATTTTATCATTTAAAATGATATTAATTGAGCTATATACAAATTCCATCAATTATTACATAAAAAATATATTTTTATCATATATAAATTTTTATTTCTAATATATTAAAAAGAGCGATAAATATTATATTGTTAAACAACTTTAATAAATATTTACTATAAAAATATTAATAAATGCACTACGAAAATAAATATTAACTACTTAAATGTAACTTATTAAATATATTATATAATAAAGATAATAAAAGACATATATGATTTACTTTATTAAAAATCTAATATATAAATATTATGTATTTATTTAAAATATATAAAATAACTATATTTAAGTTAGTTATTAATACGAATCATTATATATAAAAAGTATATTAATAATATTAATATACGAACTTGTTACATGTTTTAATATATATATAACTGATATAGGTTCGAGAATCCGAGGCCAACCCTGCATTGTTCAGTTTCGTCGTATGAATATTTTTACTACAAAATATTGTATTGTGAGTTTTATTTGCTCTCTTTTTAAATGCTTTTGCAATATATATTTTTGGGCTGAGAATACATGAGCTTTTTTTATAAATGTTTGACGAAATAGACACAAGTACTTAAAACTACATTCTATGGTTGGATTATTATACCAGATATCACCTTTTTTAGCTTGGTAGCCTAAGAATTGGTGTTTATTATAATTGCCACCAATTTATGCGAATCCTAAAGATAGATCTATTGGGCCTAACAAACCCCATCCGGGTTACGGATGCTTTAGTACTTCGATTTTATCATGTTCGATGAGAGTCCCGGAATGATGGGGATATTCTAGATGCATTTTTGTTAATGTCGGTTATCAGGTGTTCACCATATGAATGATTTTTAAACACAAGTTATGTGTATCATATTTTGTACACGGGTTACGTGTGCGGTTAAATATTTGAAATCTTGTGGTCTATTAAAATGATGGAAATGAATGTTTATGATAAACTAATGAACTCACCAACCTTTTGGTTGACACTTTTAAGCATGTTTATTCTCAGGTATGAAAGAAATCTTTCGCTATGCATTTGCTCACTTTAAAGATATTACTTGGAGTCATTCATGGCATATTTCAAAAGACATTGCATTCAAATCATTTGTGTCCAAAAAGATTGTTAATAGTTGAACAACAGATTAGTCAATTATATTTGGGAAACATGATAATATCATTGGTATGCATATTTGTAAACTTTCGTTGAAATGAAAGTTTGTCTTTTAAAAAGAATGCGATGTTTGTAAAATGTATCGTATAGAGGTCAGTACCTCGCAATGTAATCAACTATTATGAATTGTTTATAATCGATATGAATGAATCCTTTCAGGAGAATCTATTAAAAAGATCCTTATATTCTGGCTTTTTGCTTGAGGATAGGCAAAGCTAAGTGTGGGGTATTTGATATCGGCTAAAAAGTCATGTTTTTACCCCCGATATTGGCCCTAAAATCCATAAAGTTCCAAACTTTATCGCAAAAATAATCACTTTGTTGGTTGATTTTGTAGAATAAGTAATTACGAAGGCGATGCAAAAAGAATCAAGTAAAACGGAGCTAAAACGAAGAATCTAGAGCGAAAACGGTGAAAGACAAGAAATCAAGTTACAATCCAGTGAAACCAGCTGACCAGGCAAGCCAAACGGCCTGCCAAACGGCTTTTCTGGCTTGCAAATGGCTTGCCACATGTCCAGATCAAACGACCATGTTAAACGGCCTGGCCTGGCAAACGGCCCCTGCAAACGACCTGCCAAATGGCTTGCCAAACGGCCTGCTAGCCGTTTACAGGCAAAACTCAAGTCTATTTAAAGGGCTCTCTCCATCCATTTCAACACACACTCAATTTACAATTCATTTTATATTTTCAAGTTTTTAGTTAGTTTTTAGTAGTAGTTAGCTTAGCTTTTATTTTCCGGAGGATATCCCGGCGAGTCCCTGCAATCTCGGGCAGATTTCTTCAGCCTTTTCAGGATTTTATCCGAAATGATTGTCTATTGTATTAAACATGTATTCTTACCTTTTATGTTTAATAATGTGTTCCGATATTATCATGTTAGCTTCATTAATCTGTATGTTTCCATGATAGAAGTTTGGGTTAGCGTAGTTATGTTAAATTAGTTCAGTTATTGTCATTATGCTGAACTTGTGAGTTTGATAGATTTGTATGCTAGCATCTTGAGGATTGACCAACGTAGGTTGTGATCAGGACTTGTCCACCTATATGAACTTAGCTACTTCATAGGATTAAGACCCCTGGTTATACTGTATCTGAAGATTCTATGAACTCGGTATGGCCGGAGTTCCCAAGAGGCATCTAATGCGCTTTTAGGACACGGGACGTAGGAATTGAGACATGAATGACCTAGTATGCCTATTGACTGTTCCAAGGAGACCTCTTAGGAGCTGTTAAGATCTAGCTAGTACCTTAACTGTATGACCTAAACCTATTGCATGTTCTTGTTTGATTGTTGCCCTAGGATTAAGTCTTATCAACTTTTTAGGTATCTGCTAGGTTTCTTTCTGCTTTACTTTCAGTATATCAACTGTAATGCTGTATAATGTTTAATTTGGTTTGATCTCATTAGTATGATGAAATAGTTTTTAAATTTCATTTAAGGTTTCGTCAACTTAACCCGATGGACTCCTTCCGTTTGTGATCAGTGTTCAATCAACACGGCACGTTGTTATTCAGCTAACTAAACTGACAACGAGGGTTAGGATTAGAACTCAACTCACTAATTAACCTAGTAATTTACTAAGGATAACCTCTGAGGTATAGTTACATTTCAATTATACAACCAAGTGACATACTTTTCACTACTCAACGAGAACTCTGAGAGTCTAGAGATAAGTAGGTTTGTGTAATTGGCTCATCCAATCTGATCTACACCATTCCAATCATAGCCTTAATATCGACATAATTACCTTTCCCTAGCCCAAACTAATATCTTGGTCAACATTTCCCTGATCTGCATACTCCGGATATCCTTCCACTTTCTTTACTTTTTCACAATTAGGGCCTTTAGCTTAAACCAACTACTATCCTTTTATCCAGGTAATTTAAATAAAAGAAAATTATCCACTTGATCTTCAATTCGTTAAACCATTCAAAAACACGACCCTAGGTTAACTTACACCTTCTACATTAGAAAGTTAAAAGTAAATTTAGGCCCCGCACAATATAAATAAAATAAACCCCTGTCTGCTACCTTGATCAACTGAATCTGGCATCTTGCATCCTAACGACGCTGCATCAATAAAACTGTCCGTTTCAGCCATATCAGTGACCATGTCACGAATACATGGAGTACCCTGTGGAGTGTTGGCCATCGTGGCCGTATACCAAAATCTGCCTAAGCAGGCCGGATAGAATCTGGAAGGGACGCGGTGATAGATCGATAAAGTGGAGATTGCCTCACATAGTCAATCAAAGTCTCATAGCCCATGTTGGCTTAAGACTTGGGAATGGAAAGAGCATGAGCAGCATTGCCTCTAGATAGGCGAATAAGTTCGTGATCAGGCGATGTATCAGCCTTTACAAGGCTAGGGTGTAGAGGAAATAACGATGCTGGTTCATTTTGTTCCTCCGGTGCCGGTGGTGGTGGTTGTTGTTGTTGTTGTTCTGGTCGTTGTTGTTGCTGTTGTTGCTGTTGTTGTTCCTCAGGTAGGTTCTCAATGGGTTGTGGTTGTTGTTGTTGTTGGTCTGCCAGTGATGAATGTTGAAGATGAATGTTTGAATGTTTTGAAGATTTGAGGATTCTTGAGAGAAGAGTATGAGTTTGGAAATTTTTTTAACCGAAGGTTATTATGGAAAATGAATCACCCTATTTAACCTTTCAGATTGGTGAAAAAATGCAGGAGAGAGAAAATGGCAACTGTCATCTGCAGGCGCGTGGGCATACGTGACAGACTGGCATGTTTTCGAGGAGACACAGACTGTTGACATGACATTTAATCGACTTGAACACTCATCACTCCCATTACGCATTAAATGTAGTAGGTTTTAATTCAAAAATTGAAGTTAAATACCTTAAAATAAAGTTTGTAGTAAATACAAAAATTCTTTTGTAACATTTAATATGTCGTGTATTAAATTTAAATCATTGGGATTAAATGAGGTTCAGTTTTAAGGTATTATTTTAATGTTGTGAGCTATTTATTACTTCATTTTATACATTGTGTAACCATGACATAAAAAACCTTGTTGTGCTGATTGTTTGGCATATTGGCAGTAAGCAAAAGGTTTGTGTCTTACTGTATTGCCCTATATACTATAGAACCAGCACACCAACAAAATTATCTTTTATTTTTAGAGTTCAAGCATACCCAGCTCAGAGATGAGGTAGTTAAAACGATTCTCATCTAAGGGCTTTGTAAAAAGATCTGCTAACTGCTGGTCTGTTGAAATGAAGTGAAGCTCCACATCTCCTTTTTGAACATGATCCCTTATGAAGTGATATCAAACATCAATGTGATTTGTCCTTGAGTGCATCACAAGATTATTGGTAATGGTAATTGCACTGGTGTTGTCACAGTATATATATATATATATATATATATATATATATATATATATATATATATATATATATATATATATATATGAGTTTTTGTAACATGAACACCATAGTCTTTCAGCTGGCTTTGTATCCACAGTACTTGAGCAGTACAGCTCCCAACAGAAATATATTATGCCTCAGCAGTAGATGTGGACACAGTATTTTGCTTTTTGCTCGTCCAGTTGACTAGCCTACCACCCACTAACTGACAACCACCAGTAGTACTTTTCCTGTCTATTTTACATCCTGCAAAATCAGCATCTGAATACCCAATTAGTTCAAAATCCTTGTCTTTGGGATACTAAAGACCACGTTTGGCAGTACCTTTCAGATACCTAAATATCCGCTTTACTGCCAGCAAGTGTGACTCTTTAGGATCAGCTTAATATCTGGCACAGAGACATGTGACAAACATAATATCTAGTCTGCTGGTTGTGAGATAAAGTAGGGACCTAATCATACCTCTATTTTCAGTGATATTGACTGGTTCACCATTGATATATTTATCTTGACTTTTAAAAATTTCATCATCAAGTTGTTTAATTTGCAATCCTAAGAAGTATTGCAAATCTCTTTGTAAACTCATTTCATATGTCTTTGACATAAGTTTTGAAAACTCTTGACAATATTTATCATTTTTAGACCCATAAATAATATCATCCACATATATGAAATGTCCCGTTCATATTGATTATAAACGTTCCATATTAATTGATTTCGTCGCGAGGTTTTGACCTCTATATGAGACGTTTTTCAAAGACTGCATTCATTTTTAAAACAACCATAACCTTTATTTTATCTATAAAGGTTTAAAAAGCATTACGTAGATTATCAAATAATGATAATCTAAAATATACCGTTTACACACGACCATTACATAATGGTTTACAATAAGAATATATTACATCAAAAATAAGTTTCTTGAATGCAGTTTTTACATAATATCATACAAGCATGGACTCCAAATCTTGTCCTTATTTTAGTATGCAATAGCGAAAGCTCTTAATAATCACCTGAGAATAAACATGCTTAAAACGTCAACAAAAATGTTGGTGAGTTATAGGTTTAACCTATATATTATCAAATCATAATAATAGACCACAAGATTTCATATTTCAATATACATCCCATACATAGAGATAAATATCATTCATATGGTGAACACCTGGTAACCGACATTAACAAGATGCATATAAGAATATCCCCTATCATTCCGAGAAATCCTTCGGACATGATAAAAATGAATTCGAAGTACTAAAGCATCCGGTACTTTGGATGGGGTTCGTTAAGCCTAATAGATGTATCTTTAGGATGCGCGTCAATTAGTAGATCGTTTACTAATTCTTAGGCTACCAAGCAAAAGAGGCATATTCGGCTTCGATCATTCACCAATATAATGTAGTTTCATTTACTTGTGTCTATTTCGTAAAACATTTATAAAACTGCATGTATTCTCATCCCAAAATATTAGATTTTAAAAGTGAGACTATAACTCACTTTCACAGATTTTTACTTCGTCGGGAAGTAAGACTTGGCCACTAGTCGATTCATGAACCTATAACAAATATGTACATATATATCAAAGTATGTTCAAAATATATTTACAACACTTTTAATAAATTTTGATGTTTTAAGTTTCTTAAGTCAGCTATCCTCGTTAGTAACCTACAACTAGTTGTCCATAGTTAGATGTACATAAATAAATCGATATATATTATCTTGAATCAATCTACAACCCAGTGTATACACGTCTCAGGCTAGATCACAACTCAAAGTATATATATTTTTGGAATCAACCTCAATCCTGTATAGCTAACTCCAACATTACTGCATATAGAGTGTCTATGGTTGTTCCAAATAATATATATAGATGGGTCGATATGATATGTCAAAACATTTGCATACGTGTCTATGGTATCCCAAGATTACATAATATATTAGAATACGTGTATAATACAATATAAGTTAGCTAGGATATGATTTGTATAGAATTGTTACAATATTTCCCGTAGCTACAACAATCAAAAAAATATCCAATCTTGTTTTACCCATAACTTCTTCGTTTTAAATCCGTTTTGAGTGAATCAAATTGCTATGGTTTCATATTGAACTTTATTTTATGAATATAAATAGAAAAAGTATAGGTTTATAGTTGGAAATATAAGTTACAAGTCATTTTTGTAAGAGGTAGTCATTTTTAGTCGAAAGAACGACGTCTTGATGACCATTTTGAAAAACATACTTTCACTTTGAGTTTAACCATGATTTTTGGATATAGTTTCATGTCCATAAGAAAAATCATTTTCCCAGAAGAACAACTTTTAAATCAAAGTTTATCATAGTTTTTAATTAACTAACCCAAAACAGCCCGCGGTGTTACTACGACGGCGTATATCCGGTTTTACGGTGTTTTTCGTGTTTTACGGTTTTAAATCATTAAGTTAGCATATCATAAAGATATAGAACATGTGTTTAGTTGATTTTAAAAGTCAAGTTAGAAGGATTAACTTTTGTTTGCGAACAAGTATAGAATTAACTAAACTATGTTCTAATGATTACAAGTTTAAACCTTCGAATAAGGTAGTTTTATATATATGAATCGAATGATGTTATGAACATCATTACTACCTCAGGTTTTGTGGATAAATCTACTAGAAATGAGAAAAATAGATCTAGCTTCAAAGGATCCTTGGATGACTTGAAAGTTCTTGAAGCAAAATCATGACACGAAAACAAGTTCAAGTAAGATTTCCACTCGAAATAAGATTGTTATAGTTATAGAAATTGAATCAAAGTTTGAATATGAGTATTACCTTGTATTATAAAGATATCTTACTATAAATAAGAAAGATTTCTTGAGGTTGAATGATCACTTTACAAGATTGGAAGTAAGCTAGCAAACTTGGAAGTATTCTTGATTTTATGAAACTAGAACTTATAGAATTTATGAAGAACACTTAGAACTTGAAGATAGAACTTGAGAGAGATCAATTAGATGAAGAAAATTGAAGAATTAAAGTGTTTGTATGTGTTTTTGGTCGTTGGTATATGGATTAGATATAAAGGATGTGTAATTTTGTTTACATGTAAATAAGTCATGAATGATTACTAATATTTTTGTAATTTTATGAGATATTTCATACTAGTTGCCAAATGATGGTTCTCACATGTGTTAGGTGACTCACATGGGCTGTTAAGAGCTGATCATTGGAGTGTATATACCAATAGTACATACATCTAAAAGCTGTGTATTGTACAAGTACGAATACGGGTGCATACGAGTAGAATTGTTGATGAAGCTGAACGTGAATGTAATTGTAAGCATTTTCGTTAAGTAGAAGTATTTTGATAAGTGTCTTGAAGACTTTCAAAAGTTTGTGAATACATATTAAAACACTACATGTATATACATTTTAACTGAGTCGTTAAATCATCGTTAGTCGTTACATGTAAATGTTGTTTTGAAACCTTTAGGTTAACGATCTTGTTAAATGTTGTTAACACATTGTTTATTATATCTAAAGAGATGTTAAATTATTAGATTATCATGATATTATGATATCTTAATATATCTTAGTATGATATATATACAGTTAAATGTTGTTACAACGATAATCGTTACATATATGTCTCGTTTCGAAATCATTAAGTTAGTAGTCTTGTTTTTACATATGTAGTTCATTGTTAATACAATTAATGACATGTTTACTTATCATTTATCATGGTTAAACATAGTGTATCAATATCTTAATATGATTCATATGTATTCAGTAAGACGTTGTTATAACGATAATCGTTATATATATCGTTTCGACTTTCTTAATTCAATAAACTCAATTTTATGTATATAACTCATTGTTAAAATACCTAATGAGATACTTATTTATCATAATATCATGTTAACTATATATATAATCATATATATGTCATCATATAGTTTTTATAAGTTTTAACGTTCGTGAATCACCGGTCAACTTGGGTGGTCAATTGTCTATATGAAACCTATTTCAATTAATCAAGTCCTAACAAGTTTGATTACTTAACATGTTGGAAACACTTAATCATGTAAATAATAATTTCATTTAATATATATAAACATGGAAAATTTCAGGTCACTACAGTACCTACCCGTTAAATAAATTGCGTCCCGAAATTTTAAGCTGTTGGAGGTGTTGACGTATCTTCTGGAAATAAGTGCGGGTATTTCTTCTTCATCTGATCTTCTCATTCCCAGGTGAACTCGGGTCCTCTACGAGCATTCCATCAAACTTTACCAATTGGTATCTTGTTTTGCTTAAGTCTTTTAACCTCACGATCCATTATTTCGACGGGTTCTTCGACGAATTGAAGTTTTTCATTGATTTGGATTTTGTCTAACGGAATAGTGAGATCTTCTTTAGCAAAAAATTTCTTCAAATTTGAGATGTGGAAAGTGTTATGTACAGCCACGAGTTGTTGTGGTAATTCAAGTCGGTAAGCTACTGGTCCGACACGATCAATAATCTTTAATGGTCCTATATACCTTGGATTTAATTTCCCTCGTTTACCAAATCGAACAACGCCTTTCCAAGGTGTAACCTTAAGCATGACCATCTCTCCAATTTCAAATTCTATATCTTTTCTTTTAATGTCGGCATAGCTCTTTTGTCGACTTTGGGCGGTTTTCAACCGTTGTTGAATTTGGATGATCTTCTCGGTAGTTTCTTGTATTATCTCCGGACCCGTAATCTATCTATCCCCCACTTCACTCCAACAAATTGGAGATCTGCACTTTCTACCATAAAGTGCTTCAAGCGGCGCCATCTCAATGCTTGAATGGTAGCTGTTGTTGTAGGAAAATTCTGCTAACGGTAGATGTCGATCCAAACTGTTTCCAAAATCAATAACACTTGCTCGTAGCATGTCTTCAAGCATTTGTATCATCCTTTCGCTCTGCCCATCAGTTTGTGGATGATAGGCAGTACTCATGTCTAGACGAGTTCCTAATGCTTGCTGTAATGTCTACCAGAATCTTGAAATAAATCTGCCATCCCTATCAGAGATAATAGAGATTGGTATTCCATGTCTGGAGACGACTTCCTTCAAATACAGTCATGCTAACTTCTCCATCTTGTCATCTTCTCTTATTGGCAGGAAGTGTTCTGATTTGGGGAGACGATCAACTATTACCCAAATAGTATCAAAAGTACTTGCAGTCTTTGGCAATTTAGTGATGAAATCCGTGGTAATATTTTCCCATTTCCATTTCGGGTTGTTGAAGTAGACCTGATGGTTTCTGATGCTCAGCTTTGACCTTAGAACACATCAAACATTCTCCTACGTATTTAGCAACATCGGCTTTCATAACCGGCCACCAAAAATGTTTCTTGAGATCCTTGTACATCTTCCCCGTTCCAGGATGTATTGAGTATCTGGTTTTATGAGCTTCTCTAAGTACCATTTCTCTCATATCTCCAAATTTTGGTACCCAAATCCTTTCATCCTTATACCGGGTTCCGTCTTCCCGAATATTAAGATGCTTCTCTGACCCTTTGGGTATTTCATCCTTTAAATTTCCTCTTTTAAAACTCCTTGTTGCGCCTCCTTTATTTGAGTAGTAAGGTTAGTGTAAATCATTATATTCATAGCTTTTACTCAAATGGGTTCTCTGTCCTTTCTGTTTAAGGCGTCGGCTACCACATTTGCCTTCCCCGGGTGATAACGAATCTCAAAGTCATAATCATTCAACAATTCAATCCATCTGCGCTGCCTCATGTTCAGTTGTTTCTGATTAAATATGTGTTGAATACTTTTGTGGTCGGTATATATAATACTTTTGACCCCATATAAATAGTGCCTCCAAGTCTTTAATTCAAAAACAACCGCGCCTAATTCCAAATCATACGTCGTATAATTCTGCTCGTGAATCTTCAATTGTCTAGACGCATAAGCAATTACTTTCGTTCATTGCATTAATACACAACCGAGACCTTGCTTTGAGGCGTCACAATATATCACAAAATCATCATTCCCTTCAGGTAATGACAATATAGGTGCCGTAGTTAACTTTTTCTTCAACAATTGAAACGCTTTTTCTTGTTCATCCTTCCATTCAAATTTCCTCCCTTTATGCGTTAATGCAGTCAAGGGTTTTGCTATTTTGGAAAAATCTTGGATGAATCTCCTGTAATAACCTGCTAGCCCTAAAAATTGGCATATGTGTTTCGGAGTTTTTGGGGTTTCCCACTTTTCAACGGTTTCAATCTTTGCTGGATCCACCTGAATACCTTCTTTGTTCACTATATGACCGAGGAATTGAACTTCTTCCAACCAAAATGCCCACTTTGAAAACTTAGCGTATAGTTTTTCTTTTCTCAGCAACTCTAGCACTTTTCTCAAATGTTCTTCGTGCTCTTGATCATTCTTCGAGTAAATAAGTATGTCATTGATGAAAATAATAACAAACTTGTCAAGATATGGCCCACACACTCGGTTCATGAGGTCCATGAACACAGCTGGTGCGTTAGTCAATCCAAACGGCATAACCATAAACTCGTAATGACAGTAACGCGTCCTAAAAGCAGTCTTTGGAATATCATCCTCCTTCACCCGCATTTGATGATATACAGAACGTAAATCGGTCTTCGAATAAACCGATGAGCCTTGTAGTTGATCAAATAAGTCGTCGATTCTCGGTAATGGGTAACGGTTCTTGATGGTAAGTTTGTTCAACTCTCGATAGTCGATACACAACCTGAATGTACCATCTTTCTTCTTGACAAACAGAACAGAAGCTCCCCATGGTGATGTACTTGGTCGAATGAAACCACGCTCTAAAAGTTCCTGTAACTGACTTTGTAATTCTTTCATTTCGCTGGGTGCGAGTCTGTATGGAGCACGAGCTATTGGTGCAGCTCCTGGTACAAGGTCTATTTGAAATTCAACGGATCGATGTGGGGGTAATCCCGGTAATTCTTTCGGAAATACATCAGAAAATTCTTTTGCGACGGGAACATCATTGATGTTCTTTTCTTCAGGTTTAACTTCCTCGATGTGTGCTAGAATGACGTAACAACCTTTTCTTATTAGTTTTTGTGCCTTCAAACTACTAATAAGATTTAACTTTGCGTTGTTCTTTTCTCCGTACACCATTAAAGGTTTTCCTTTTTCACGCATAATGCGAATCGCATTTTTGTAACAAACGACCTCTGCTCTTACCTTCTTCAACTAGTCCATGCCAATTATTACATCAAAACTCCCTAACTCGACTGGTATTAAATCAATCTTAAACGTTTCATCACCCAGTTTAATTTCTCTATCCCGACATATATTATCTGCTGAAATTAATTTACCATTTGCTAATTCGAGTAAAAATTTATTATCCAAAGGCGTCAATGGGCAACTTAATTTAGTACAAAATTCTCTACTCATATAGCTTCTATCCGCACCCGAATTAAATAAAACATAAGCAGATTTATCGTCAATAAGAAACGTACCCGTAACAAGCTCCGGGTCTTCTTGTGCTTCTGCCGCAATAATATTGAAAACTCTTCCATGGCCCTGCCCATTAGTATTCCCCTGATTCGGGCAATTTCTAATAATGTGGCCCAGTTTTCCACATTTATAACAAACAACGTTGGTATTACTTGCTCCAACACTATTCGTTTCAGCATTACTTGTTCTGACATTATTTGTTCCTTTAGTTCTGTTAAACTTTGGTCCGTAGACCTCACACTTTGTCGTGCTATGACCATTTCTTTTACACCTGTTGCAAAATGTGGTGCAAAACCCCTGATGATTTTCTTCACACCTATGACATGGCTGTTTTTAGTTTTTGTTGCCGTTGTTGTTATTGAGATTGTTGTTGGGATTGTTATTGTTGTTGAAACGGTTGTTGTAGTAGTTGTTGTTGTTGGGATGTTTGTTGTAGTTATTGTTAGGATTGCGGTTGTTGTTGCGATTGTTGTTGCGGTTGTTGGGATAGTTGTTGCGATTGTGGTTATAATTGTTATTGTTGTTGTACTGGTGACTCTTGTCACCGTTTTCCTCCCACTTCCTCTTGAGTTGTTTCATGTTGGCTTCTTCGGCCGCTTGCTCTTTAATTCTTCCCTCAATCTGATTTATGAGTTTATGAGCCATTCGACTTGCCTTTTGTATGGAAGCGGTCTCGTGTGAACTCACATCTTCTTGAATCCTTACTGGTAACCCTTTTACAAACGCATTGATCTTCTCTTCTTCATCTTCGAACGCTCCCGGACACATTAGGCACAACTCTGTGAATCGTCGTTCATACGTGGTAATGTCGAACCCTTGTGTTCGTAACTCTCTAAGCTCTACCTTGAGCTTATTGACTTCGTTTCTAGGACGGTACTACTCGTTCATTAATTGCTTGAATGCCGACCACGGTAGTGCGTAAGCAGCATTTTGTCCTACCTGTTCAAGATAGGTGTTCCACCACGTTAACGCAGTACCTGTGAAGGTATGCGTAGCGTACTTAACTTTGTCCTCTTCAGTACACTTACTTATGGTAAACACCAATTCGACTTTCTCAGTCCACCGTTTCAATCCAATTGGTCCTTCGGTTCCATCAAATTCCAAAGGTTTGCAGGCAGTGAATTCTTTGTAGGAGCATCCTACACGATTTCTTGCGCCGTTAGCTACATTGCAAGATTCAGAGTTATTGTTGGTATGTAGCGCAGCCTGTACTGCGGCTATGTTTGCAGCAACAAAGGTACGTTATTCCTCTTCGCTCATATTCATGGTGTGTCGAGTAGTCGGTGCCATTTCCTTCAAAATAGTCAAATGAAACAATTTAATCATACAGAATATTAAGAGTAGTCAATAGTATCTCGTAGCATAATATGAACTCATTTATAAGAGCTTTTTCTTCATATTAGCATTTTATAAGTTTAAATTCGGGTACTACCTACCCGTTAAGTTCATACTTAGTAGCTAATATACAATTCAACTACTACAATTCCATATGAAAAACTGATTATAATAATATATCACATACAAATATTCTTCAAACTTACAACTTCGCTATATTACATATAACATGAAATATAGTACACTATGATACAGGACAGTTTTGAAGATAAATCTAGTTAATACACAAGTTGTTCATCAAAGGAAATAAAGACACGTAATTCATAAGTCCAGAAACAAGTCATGCATTCTGGTTTTACTAAGACGACTTCCCATCATTGGTCTTGTGGAAAATAACCGTTATGACCATTGGCTAGGCAGCATGTTGTAATGTCATCAAAAGGACGAGGGTTTCGTAATGTCTAACAGGGCCGTAATAATCTAAATACCTTGTTTCTCACCCCAACTACTGAATCCATCACTTGTGGGAAGGTTTTATTTAAAAGTTGCAATCCAATGTTCTTTTTCTCACTTTGGTAAGAAGCGAACATCACTAACCCGTAAGCATAACATGCTTCTTTATGTTGCATGTTAGAAGCTCTTTCTGATTCACGAAATCCTATGTTGGGATATGTTGATTCAAAATAGGTTCTTAACCCGTAGCGTAAAATTGCATTTGGGTTCCCCGCATTTAACGCTTTAAAGAAAACACGATGTAACTTACAGTCTCCCCAATGTGATATACCCCACCTATCAAAGGAAAGCCTTTTATAAACTAAGGCATTTCTGGAAAGTCTTTCAAATGTTTGACAAGTTAATTTTGCCATAATTAATTGTGCTGAAGAATTCTGATCGACTCTAGACAAGATTTCCTCAATCATATCCTATGCCAGATCTTCTAAAATATTCGGTTGTCTACCCTTAACATCCATTTTGTTTTTATATTATAAAATAGACAAGGATTAGATTCGTATAGGATAATTAACAAACAATACAAGCAATTTTTACATAGAACATAAAAGTACAAGCACACTACAATACATATAATACACAACATGATTACAACCCTCTAATCTGAATCACTGGTTTCTTCTTCTTCGGACTTGGTTCGTTTTCCTAATTTTCTAGGAATATATGGTGTTCCTCTAATACGAGCCGTCATTTTCTACAATGGTTCAGAAAAACCTGGTGGTTTAGAGGTTCCCGGGTCATTGTTACATTTTAGGAAATACGGATGTTGCCGATACATATAAAGTTCATCGGGGTTAAAATCGGGTTTCTCTATTTTTATACCTTTTACCTTATTATTTTCTTTCGCTTTATTAAATTGGGTCGAGGTAATTTCTATAACATCATCGGAATCCTCATCGGGATCCGATTCATCAGAAAATTGGTAATCTTCTCAATATTTTGCTTCCTCGGCGGAAATACCATTGACCATTTTTAACTTTGGTCCGTTGGTTGATGATTTTCTTTTATTTAATTGATTTACTGTAGGTATCAATATTTCTTCCTCCAGAACCTCTTCTTCTTCTGGATCCTCCTCTTCCGGTTCCTCCTCTTCTGATTCCTCTTCTTCCAGTTCCTATTCTTCCGGTTCCTCTTCGGGAATTTGTGAATCTTCCCAAATTATATTCGACTCTTCATTATTATTAGGTGAGTCGATGGGATTTGTACTAGTGGTAGACATCTATCACACAATATCAAACACATTAAGAGGTTAATATATCACATAATATTTGCATGTTAATAATGTATAGTTTCCAACAAAAGTGTTAAGCAATCCTTTTTAAAGAAAAGATGGTCGAAGTCCAGACTCACTAATGTATCCTAACAAAATCGATAAGACACACTAATACAAATTTCTGGTTCTCTAAGACCAACGCGCGGATACCAACTGAAATGTCCCGTTCATATTGATTATAAACGTTCCATATTAATTGATTTCGTCGCGAGATTTTAACCTCTATATGAGACGTTTTTCAAAGACTGCATTCATTGTTAAAACAACCATAACCTTTATTTTATCTATAAAGGTTTAAAAAGCATTACGTAGATTATCAAATAATGATAATCTAAAATATACCGTTTACACACGACCATTACATAATGGTTTACAATAAGAATATATTACATCAAAAATAAGTTTCTTGAATGCAGTTTTTACATAATATCATACAAGCATGGACTCCAAATCTTGTCCTTATTTTAGTATGCAATAGCGGAAGCTCTTAATAATCACCTGAGAATAAACATGCTTAAAACGTCAACAAAAATGTTGGTGAGTTATAGGTTTAACCTATATATTATCAAATCATAATAATAGACCATAAGATTTCATATTTCAATATACATCCCATACATAGAGATAAAAATCATTCATATGGTGAACACCTGGTAACCGACATTAACAAGATGCATATAAGAATATCCCCTATCATACCGGAAAATCCTTCGGACATGATAAAAACGAATTCGAAGTACTAAAGCATCCGGTACTTTGGATGGGGTTCGTTAAGCCCAATAGATCTATCTTTAGGGTTCGCCTCAATTAGTAGATCGGTTTACTAATTCTTAGGCTACCTAGCAAAAGGGGCATATTCGGCTTCGATCATTCACCCATATAATGTAGTTTCATTTACTTGTGTCTATTTCGTAAAACATTTATAAAACTGCATGTATTCTCATCCCAAAATATTAGATTTTAAAAGTGGGACTATAACTCACTTTCACAGATTTTTACTTCGTCGGGAAGTAAGACTTGGCCACTGGTCGATTCACGAACCTATAACAAATATGTACATATATATCAAAGTTTGTTCAAAATATATTTACAACACTTTTAATACATTTTGATGTTTTAAGTTTATTAAGTCAGCTGTCCTCGTTAGTAACCTACAACTAGTTGTCCATAGTTAGATGTACAGAAATAAATTGATATATATTATCTTGAATCAATCCACGACCCAGTGTATACACGTCTTAGGCTAGATCACAACTCAAAGTATATATATTTTTGGAATCAACCTCAACCCTGTATAGCTATCTCCAACATTACTGCATATAGAGTGTCTATGGTTGTTTCAAATAATATATATAGATGGGTCGATATGATATGTCAAAATATTTGCATACGTGTCTATGGTATCCCAAGATTACATAATATATTAGAATACATGTATAATACAATATAAGTTAGCTAGGATATGATTTGTATTGAATTGTTACAATATTTCCCGTAGCTACAACAATCAAAAAAATATCCAATCTTGTTTTACCCATAACTTCTTCGTTTTAAATCTATTTTGAGTGAATCAAATTGCTATGGTTTTATATTGAGCACTATTTATGAATCTAAACAGAAAAAGTATAGGTTTATTGTCGGAAATATAAGTTACATGTCATTTTTGTAAGAGGTAGTCATTTCAGTCGAAAGAACGACGTCTTGATGACCATTTTGAAAAACACAGTTCCACTTTGAGTTTAACAATGATTTTTGGATATAGTTTCTTGTTCATAAGAAAAATCATTTTCCCAGAAGAACAACTTTTCAATCAAAGTTTATTATAGTTTTTAATTAACTAACCCAAAACAGTCCGCGGTGTTACTACGACGGCGTATATCCGGTTTTACGGTGTTTTTCGTGTTTTCCGGTTTTAAATCATTAAGTTAGCATATCATAAATATATAGAACATGTGTTTAGTTGATTTTAAAAGTCAAGTTAGAAGGATTAGCTTTTGTTTGCGAACAAGTTTAGAATTAACTAAACTATGTTCTAGTGATTACAAGTTTAACTATACTTAATGACATGTTTACTTATCATTTATCATGATTAAAAATAGTGTATCAATATCTTAATATGATTCATATGTATTCAGTAAGACGTTTTTATAACGATAATCGTTATATACATCGTTTCGAGTTTCTTAATTCACTAAACTCAATTTTATGTATATAACTCATTGTTAAAATACCTAATGAGATACTTATTTATCATAATATCATGTTAACTATATATATAATCATATATATGTCATCATATAGTTTTTACAAGTTTTAACATTCGTGAATCACCGGTCAACTTGGGTGGTCAATTGTCTATATGAAACCTATTTCAATTAATCAAGTCTTAACAAGTTTGATTGCTTAACATGTTGGAAACACCTAATCATGTAAATAACAATTTCATTTAATATATATAAACATGGAAAAGTTAGGGTCACTACAATATATCTGTACCAGCAAGAGATCACCATCTATCTCCTTTGAGAATATAGTGTATCAATTATTCTAACTTTAAAACCTAAACCATTAAGATACACATGAAGTGTCTCAGACCATGCTCTTGGTGCCTTTTTAAGGCCATATAGAGCTATGTTTAACTTGTAGACATGGTCCGGGGATATTTACTGCTTACAAAACTAGGAGGCTGTTTGACATAGTCTTCTTCTTGCAGCTTCCCATTTAAAAATGCAGATTTAACATCCATCTGGAATACCCTAAAGTCCATCTTAGCAGCATATGCCAAGAATAATCTGATAGCTTCCATCCTAGTCACTGGTGCATATGTCTCTCCATAATTCAATCCTTCTTCTTGTCTGAAGCCCTGAGCTACTAGTCTAGCTTTGTTTCTGACCACAATCCCATCTTCATCCATCTTATTCTTAAATACCCACTTGGTATCAATGATCTTCTTTGTTCATCATCAGGTTTAGGTACCAATGTCCAAACTTTATTCCTATCAAACTGGAAGATCTCTTCTTGCATAGCTCCTTCCCAGCTAGGATCTTTCATTGCTTCTTCAGGACACGTAGGTTCAATTGTAGACACAAAGTTTACATGCATACAAAAGTTGATGGTCGCATGTCTCCTTGTCTTAACACCACTAGCCAGATTACCAATAATCTGCTCAATTGGATGCTCCTTTGTCCATCTAGTGTTATGAACAGGTGAGCTTGTTGTGGAACATACAGCATCTTGATCATCAGCTAGTTCGACAGTAGGTACAACAGTAGAAGACAGCTGTTCATTGTTGGTGAAACCAGTACCAGCTTGTGATCCTTCAGAATCAGTAGACCTTTGCTCAATTTGTAGTACTTCAGTTGAGCCAGTAAGTCCATATAGTTTAGACACAGATGGAACAGAATATTCTATCTCATCATCAGAGAATCCAGCAGCATGGATTGGAGAGGGAGTGACTGCTGGTTCTACACCATCATCAAGAGCTTGCTGAGTAGACTCTTCAAATAGTAACTCTTCATTTTCTTGAGTAGAAGGTGAAGTGGGGACAATTTCATCAAATGTAACATTAATGGATTCTTCAAAATAGCCTCTTCTCTTGTTGTAGACCCTATATGCCTTTAACATGTTAGAATATCCAAGAAATATTCCTTCATTAGCTTTAGCATCAAATTTACCAAGCTGGTCCCTATTATTCATAATGTAACAGGGAGTGCCAAATACATGAAGAAATGAAATTGAGGGTCTTCTTCCTTTGAGAACTTCATAAGCAGTCTTCTGATTTCTTTTCACAATCAAGGATCTATTCTGGGTAAAACATGCAGTATTCACAGCTTCTGCCCAATATGAATTTTCAGCCCAGACTCAGCCAACATAGATCTTGCTGCTTCAATGAGAGTTCTGTTTCTTCTTTCTGCAACACCAATTTGTTGAGGTGTTCTCACAGTAGAAAAGTTTTGTGATATACCTTTGTCAGCACAAAATTCTTCCAATGTTGCATTTCTGAATTCTGTACCATGATCACTTCTTAGCTACTTCACTAATTGCCCATTCAATAGTTCCATCCTTTTGATAAAATTGATAATTTCATCAGCAGCTTCACTCTTTTGATTCAAAAAGAATACCCAAGTGTATCTGGAATATTCATCAACAATAACCAGTGTATACTTCTTCCCACTACAGCTGGCTAGATTAACAGGACCAAAAAGATCCATATGAAGTAGGTGAAATAGTTTCTTAACAGATGAAATCTGCTTTGACTTGAATGAAGCATAGTGATGCTTCCCTTTTTAACAACCAGGACACAATATGTCCTTCACATAAGACATTGTAGGTAGCCCAGACACCAAACTTTTACTAGATAGTTTGTGAATATCTTTGAAGTTGAGATGTGAGAGTCTCTTGTGCAATAACCACTTGAGGTTGTCTACTGCATTTGAATAAAAATAAGTATCAGTTGTTGTGACTATTGTTTTCATGTCAATTTGATACATGTTCTCATGTCTTTTTGCTGTCAGCAGTGGCTTCCCTGTCTTATCAAAAATAGTGGCAATTTTCCTTCTGAATTGGACTATCTTACTTTTGCTAGTCAGTTGGCTTATGCTGAGTAAATTGTGTTTTAAGTCCAACGACATATGCCACATTTAAGGATGTAACATTCCCATTTGTTAAAGTACCAAAACCCTTTGTGTAATCCAACGAATTATCTCCATATGAAATGACTGGACCATCTTTTTCTTGATAGTCCATTAGCAGGGACTTACATCCAGTCATATGTCTCGAACATCCACTGTAGAGATACCAGATTTGCTTATTTTGAATGCCCTGCATAGTACCTAAGAGATTAGTTCTTTTTGGGAACCCATCCAAGGATGGGTTCTGAAAGGGTCATCTTTGATGATCTCTTCCTTTCTGTTAGTTTGCTTAATGAGGCAGCAGCAGATGGGGGTTAGGTTCGAGTACACTGATTGGCCAAGTGAAACTTGATGCCACACTTGTAGCATTTTCTCACGTTTAGTCTTGGTTACTAGTCATACACAGACTTAATGGGGGCAGTAAGATCAGATATGCTTTCAGCTATAGCAGCTATGAGATGGTCAAGCTTAACAGTCATTATCTCAGTGATAGATGACCCAACACTCAATTCCACAATTTGGTTCACTTTAGCTTTTCCCTTAAGGGCAGCTTTCTTCTTGGAACTAGTACCATAGTCATGGTATATTGCTTTACCTTTTTCATTTGACGAGCCAGTGTGGGAAGTTACTGGCTTGTTAGCTGATACTGGTTGATCATTATGAATTTTTGATTGTTGCCTTGGACTTGCCAGTATTGTGTTTTGCTGGCTTTTCTGTAACTACTGGTTGACCAGTACAATTTTCATCAGCTGGCTCAGCATTGGTGGAATTTGGACATGAAGGGGAATCAATTGATTTTAACTTTCTTTGATTGTATTTAGTGATTTCCCTTTTAATACATCTTTCTTTCGGAGTCATGTAGTAGATGCTAGAGGGGTCAGTGGTCTCTTTAATTGAGGTACTGGCTTCTCTAGCTCTTTCCTCATCCTCCATTATCTCTTTCATGTCATGTGGTGTGTTAGCAGCAGGTCTTACAAATTTATTTGTGAAGACCTTGTTACCATTAACTATCTTGGCAAAAGTATTTAGCAAGACAATGTCAGGATCAGTTTCAAGCACAGGGTCCATGAAAGTAACTTCAGCATGAGCAGCAGCAGCAGCATAGTCACCAGCAAAGAATGCCTCAACCTGGGCAGGTATCTGCTCATTAATGCACTTGACTGTGCATTGAGCAGATAAACACCAAGAGGCTACCACCCTTTTAAGGTTAGTAAGCTGGTTTTGGACTACTGCTGCATCTGAGTGAATAGATTTTAAGGCATAATTTTGTTTTTCGAGTTTAGAAATTTCATCTTTCAAAATCTTAATTTCATCAGATCTGCATTTAAATTTTTCATTTAAAGATTTAATTTCAGTTTTGAAAACTTCTTCACGTTTGCTGCCTCTGCATAAGTCAATTCTCAGGTAGTTAAACATTTCATCTTTTTCATCATCAGTATAAGTTCAAAAATTATCAACCTTATACAACATTTCAGATTTCCATTGAGGTGAGTCTCTTTTCTGATCAACTTCCCTCATGTCAGCAACGAATGTACTACCACTTTTTTCCTCTACCAACTCCTCTATTTCTCTGGCCATTAAACACAGCTTTTTAACAGAAGCATAACCATCACAATCCTCATCAGTTTCACTATCAGAAGATGAAGATGAGCTGGTTTCATCCCAATCATGATGTTCAGCAACTAGCACCTTTTCTGATTTCTTCTCCTTCTTATCAGCCTTTGAACTTTCTTTCATTTGTGCCTTCATAGCCTTGTACTTGTTCTTGTACTTTTCAGCTTTTGAAAATGTGTTAGCATGTGAGGAAGGTTTTCTGGACATGCACTCAGCTGCAAAGTGTCCTAATTTCCTACAATTATAACACTCAGGCTTTGGGCCCTTGACTGACTTACTACCATACCTAGCACTTGGCTTCTTACTCACTTTGTATGGCTTGCTGGTTCTACTATGATTGAACCTTTTGAACTGTCTAGCCAGCAATGTGTGACGACCCGGAAAATTTCGATCAATTATTAAATTAAACTTTCGATACGATTTAATATTTTGACATGATAAGCTAAGTCTGTTAGGTTGAGTCTCAAAAAAAAATTGAACTGTTTCATATATTCATTTGACCTTCGACTGTTCCCGACGATTCACGAACAATTAATTATAAATACATACATGTATAATTAAATATATGGCTGCAAATTTTTGGATTAAGTAAATTTGATTCTCAATGTTATTATACGAGTAATCTATCAAATTTATGAAAATTAATAAGATGATATCATACTGTTGTTTTCATAGCTCATGGAAGTTTTACATTATAACGATTAATTAATTATTATAAAATTATTAAAATCTAAGAAAGCTTCAATGATTCATTTTCACCATCTGTCCTCCATTATATATATATATATATATATATATATATATATATATATATATATATAGCCTTTTAGTTTTAGATATGTTCCAAAATTTTTACTATTTGAGGTACTATGCTTACTTTGAAATTTGATGAGTTTGTTATCTGTCAAATTGATATATGAGATATTATTATATTTTCCTGTTGATTGAACATATCAGTGAATTTGATTGAAGATTACTGTTTTGTTTTTGTTTCTTCCACCATCAATCAATTATTAACTAATCCACTACTAACTATAAACGTGAAACATTAAATTAAGAGCATGTGTGAACGTGTGTCCACTTTCTTGACTAACACATTTTCCTTCCAAACCCACTACTACTTAATTTGTGTTACTTATAAAACAACCAGCTCATCATCCTACTTTATCATCCAATCAAATGACTTCCACTACTAATTCATGTGCTAATTTTATCTTCTTTATAACTGCATATTATTCTGTCAATATGACCAATTCTCTAAGTTCTTTAATTCTTCTTTTGGGGCTACTCTTTCATGTGGACTACACAATAATGGGTCATGACTTTTGGACTTCAAAATTTCCCATCAACTTGTTTATGATTGCTTTGCGGTTTCAAGCTCACGTTATCTTTTCGAGTTTGAGCTTCGATCCAGTTACAGCCTTGGTTATCATGCTTGCACTCAAACTTCGTGTACCACATAAAGACTGGAAACAAACATGGATGAGAAGAAGAAGCCAAGGATTCACCACTTTGTTGAGTTGTTTTCTTTGACGACAACCAAATCACCATATAAACATTTACCATGACCACCATCAAACCCACACGCTACCATGGTTATACGTTTCTATTCTCGACCATAAATGACCCCCAACATTTGTGTTACTATTTATCATCGACTAAACCATCATCTCCTATTATCCTTATTCAAAAATACATTCGGTCACCACACTTACGACACACAAAACAACAACCAAAGAACTACCATCACTGCCACCTTTGTTCTATCACACAACCACAAAACACCCTAGTCACCATTAAATCCTTTGATAAACTAATGGTGCAATGTTTTTCATTTGCTAATCAAACCAAACCGCCATCGACCACCACCAAATTTCCTGGTTGCAGCCACCATGGTTGCTGCTCGACAGGTAACTCAACACCATCGAACCATCTTAATCTCCAGTTGCTACTGCAGCTCACGATTGTTTCTTGCTACCTGCTGTTCGATCAAACCAAGAACAAAATACCATCAACAACCCCATGTTTGCTGCATAAAATCGAAGACTGATGTTCGATATTATAACCTATTCGTTTTGGTTTTGTTCCGTTTGAAAACCCACACAACCGCCACCTTAGCTAGCTATTATAAATCGTTATGTTTACTGCTAATATTCGCTCCAAATAACTAAACCCCATCTTCGTCGAATCATGATCAACCATACTTGCTGTCACATGATATTAAACGAAACCATCATCCTCGCTGCCATATTCTTGTTTTTGTTCGATCAAACCCAAACAACCATCAAATAATCACCTCCACTGCGCTGCTTTTGTCTCCTGTTCCTGTTCGAATTGCAGCTGTTGTTGCGTATGCCTTCTGTTTCTATTCATGTTATAAAATGAAGAAGATGTTAAATGAATGGAGATCGTGATGATAATTCATGATGATATACGGATAATGAATGAGGATGAATAGAATAATAAAAGACGATGATGATGATACGTGTATACAAAGTGGCAAACCAGATTGTGACCTGTAGGTCCTCTAATCGTGGATTTTAGGTAGGCACGCAAGGAAAGGAACACGTTTATATTTATTTATTTTAACCTAATCCACTGGAAGAACTATTACTCCATATAATTTAACAGATCCATGAAACGGGCTTATATGTTTAAACTTTTGGAATGTTGGGCCGAGTGTCTTTCTCTGTTTGGGCCATTGTTTGCTTTCGAGCTTTTGATTACAGCATTGACCGAAGCCTTTTATTTTCTGATTAGACCGTGAGCTGTTATTTTATAGTGGGACGAGGTGTTGATAACAAGGATGGTGATGACTAGCGAGGAGATTGATGATGAAATGATTAACATGATAAGTGATGACGATAAGAATGATGTCAAGTTGATGATGACATGATGTATGATAATGATGGAAGGTTTCGATGATAAAAGAAAATGATATCGAGTGATGTATGTAACGAGCATGATGATGATGTTACACGATGAGTAATGATGATGGATGATAGTTGAAACGAACGATTATGATGGTTATGATCGTATGATGATCATAATTAAAATGATGATGATTATGATAAGGAAATGGTGACGATGTTGTGATGTTCGATGACGATATACAATGACGATTAGGAGGGTTCGTGAATCCGAGGCCAACCCTGCATTGTTCAGTTCCGTCGTATGCATATTTTTACTATAAAATATCGTATTTTGAGTTTCATTTGCTCCCTTTTTAAATGCTTTTGCAATATATATTTTTGGGACTGAGAATACATGCGCTGCTTTTATAAATGTTTGAAAAAATAGACACATGTACTCAAAACTACATTCTATGGTTGGATTATTAGACCGAATATCGCCATTTTTAGCTTGATAGCCTAAGAATTAGTGTTTATTATAATTGCCACTAATTAACGCGAATCATAAAGATAGATCTATGGGCCTAACAAATCCCATCCAGGTTAGGTATGCTCTAGTATTTCGATTATTTCTCGGTTCTGTGTATTTCTCTACAGACGAGTGGTTCTGTGTATTTCTCTACAGACGAGTGGTTCTGTGTATTTCTCTACATATGAGTGGTTTTGTTTATTTCTCTACAAACAAGTGGTTCTGTTTATTTAGGGGATATTCTAGTTGCTTTTGGTTCATTATATGAATGAATTCTATAGCAGTGCGCAGACCTGCACTCGCTAGAGAAATGAAGAGGGAGAACCATACCGCGAACCAAATTTACCTCCCGACATCGGAGAACTTGATGCACTCACCGGTCAACCTGTATGAAACACTATTTTCACCCTTCTTGCCAAAATATTTCGTCTCGAAGAACGCATTCATAGAGTTATGTTGGTGATTCAACCTCTACTCCCGACTACTAATCAAATAGGATTAGTGGAAGAAGTCAGGGAGCTTCGTGCTATGTTTGAAAGGAGAATGGAGTCTCTGGAAAATATGGTACACAATTTGGAAGATAGACTTACGCCTACTACAACAGCACCAGTACCACCAATAACAACATCCACATCGCAAGCCTCAACATCACAAACTGTACCTCGAGCATAATATTCATTTTACATATCGTTCTACATCCTTTATCTTCGTTCTGCATAGCAATTATATAATCTCTAATGTTCTAGAGATTATGTATTCTAGTTCTAATGGTAAATAAAATGAGTTTAATATTATATTAACTCATTAAATCCATGATTTCATCTGAAGAAAATATATATATATGTATCTATAGTTTCATAAAGATTGTAATTAAAAGTTCTTTTGTACAAACTGTTAATGGTAAAAATATTTTAACGGGTAGGTAATACCCGAGGAATATTTAGTTTTCACATTAACATGTTACACTGTACATTCTTCAAATCCGATTCAACAGTCATTTGCTATCCTACATACAACCACAGATATACGTATTCGTTCCCCAAAGAATAACTATTTTCATCCCAATTCAATTTCATATACGAGTTTCTGCAGATCAAAATCCAAGTCAAGATTTGACAAGTGGCATAATGGAGAAAATAATGAATAAAATAAAATTGATTAGTAACCAATTAATTAATTACGTAAAATTTCTTCATCATCTTCTAATCTTAAATATTTAAAATTTTAAGATTATATATTGGACTATTGGACTGTTGGACTACTAACATTGGACTACTAACCTTGAACAATTAAAAAGTATAAAAAAAAGTAGGAAATATAAATTATAACACATTTTGGTTTAAAAGATGCTTAATAAGCTACATCTTCTACAACTAAACATTTCTTCAAGTTTGCCACTTGATTTCATCTTAAACATCATTTGTATCTTGACGATTGCAATCAGCGTTTAATCATCTAAAAACACAATTCTCTTGAAACCACCTCGGATTGATAACCGATGATTCAGATATGGTAGCATTAAATGCAGAGGAAACAGCAAAATAGTAGATGGTCTAAATGGCCAAAAGTTCGACAATAAAGAATGGAATGTTGGGAACGCTCAATAGAAAATTTGGTACTGAAAACGAATTGAGCAAACCATGAAGGAGACCAAGGACAAATACAAGGACCAAACCCTATATTCAAAGAATCCAGATAATTCTGGATCCAATGAAATCTCTAGAGAATATCTTGCTCCGTCTTCATGTTAAAATCTGGCAAAAAATTTTCCCCATAAATCTTTAAACTTAGAAATTCCAAAAATATCATCATAAATATCTTCGATATTTCTGAAGATATTTTCATAAATATTCTCGTCCTAAATTATATACCTCTTCGTGCTTTCTGTATTTCATTATATTGGAAACTTCTATAAAATCTAAGTATAAATTATGAATGAATTCTGGAGAAGTGTTGAGAATTAGAGCATGAGTTAGTATAATATAATGACGCTTGGCCAATGTGATTATATTACAGTAAGTCATGCTAGAAGTTCTAATGAAACATGATGATTCACAGATCATACCTTCATCATGTGCCATGTTACATAGCTCTTTCATTCAATTTAACCTCTAAACATATCAAGAAAATATATTCTTGATAGTTCTATCTTCAGTGATTCTGGTAATTTAGCAAAGCAAATCGTGCTATTATGTTCCTTTCTGCTTAGAACATTATGATCAATCGAAACTTCATACCTACGAATTCTGGACCATTATTCGCTTTACTTAAGGTCGAGAAGAGAAAACAAAAGCATGGAGCTTCGAGTTGTAAAGGAAAATATAAAGTCCGATAACAACACAGAAATTACAAACCGTGTATATCAATCCGAATAGCAACATAAAGATACGGGAGAATTAAAAACATTATAACCCCAAGGTAATAGTAGAAGTTAACAGATTCCTCCAGTGGTAGATGAAAAAGGAGGAAGACAGATACAATAGTCTGGATAAAGACAAGGATCAGAACTGAATTTAGCATTTCAAAATCTATTGGAAGTTTGAATTGAGGAAGGAAGTATAGGGGTGGTCAAAATTAATGGAACAAAAAAGGTTAATTTATAAGTAAAATATCAGACCGAGCAATGGTAGTGACCCGAACTTTTCCATGTTTATATATATTAATTGAGATTGATATTTACATGACTAAATGTTTCCAACATGTTAAGCAATCAAACTTGTTAAGACTTGATTAAATGAAATAAGTTTCATATAGACAATTGATCACCCAAGTTGACCGGCGATTCACGAACGTTACAAAATTTTAAAAACTACATGTTGTGGCATATATAGACATATATATATGGTTGACATGAGATTATGATGAGTAAGTATCTCACTAATTATATTAACAATGTGTGATATACATAAGAAATGAGATTAATAAGTTAAGAAACTCGAAATGATATATATAACGATTATCGTTATGATAACGTCTACTAAAAATATATGTATCATATTAAGATATTGATACACTATATTTAACATGATAAAATGATATTTAAATATATCATTAAGTGTGTTAACAATGAACTACATATGTAAAAACAAGACTACTAACTCAAGAATTACGAAACGAGACTTATATGTAACGATTATCGTTGTAACGATATTTTAATGTATATATCATATTAAGAGATATTCATACATCATAATATCATGATAATATAATAATTTAACATCTCATTTGATATAATAAACATTGGGTTAACAACATTAATTGAGATCGTTAACTTAAAGGTTTCAAAACAACACTTATATGTAACGACTAACGAAGACTTAACGACTCCATTAGAATGTATATACATGTGTTTTGATATGTATTCTTACACTATTGAAAGACTTCAAGACACATATCAAATTACTTCTACTTAACAAAAATGTTTACAATTACATCCTCGTTCAGTTTCATCAACAATTCTACTCGTATGCACCCGTATTCGTACTCGTACAATACACAGCTTTTAGATGTATGTACTATTGGTATATACACTCCAATGATCAGCTCTTAGAAGCCCATGTGAGTCACCTAACACATGTGGGAACCATAATTTGGCAACTAGCATGAAATAACTCATAAAATTACAAAAATATTAGTAATCGTTCATGACTTATTTACATGAAAACAAAATTACATATCCTTTATATCTAATCCATATACCAACGACCAAAAACACCTACAAACACTTTCATTCTTCAATTTTCTTCATCTAATTGATCTCTCTCAAGTTCCATCTTCAAGTTCTAAGTGTTCTTCATAAATTCCATAAGTATAGTTTCATAAAAATCAAGAATACTTCCAAGTTTGCAAGTCTACTTCCAAGCTTTCTAATCCATTCCAAGTAATCCATCTAAGATCAAGGAACCTTTGTTATTTACAGTAGGTTATCTTTCTAATTCAAGGTAATATTCATATTCAAACTTCGATTCAATTTCTACAACTATAACAATCTTATTTCGAGTAAAAATCTTACTTGAACTATTTTCGTGTCATGATTCTGCTTCAAGAGCTTTCAAGCCATCCAAGGATCCTTTGAAGCTAGATCAATTTTTATCATTTCCAGTAGTTTTATCCAGAAAACTTGAGGTAGTAATGATGTTCATAACATCATTCTATTCATACATATAAAGCTATCTTATTCGAAGGTTTAAACTTGTAATCATTAGAACATAGTTTAGTTAATTCTAAACTTCTTCGCAAACAAAAGTTAATCCTTCTAACTTGACTTTTAAAATCAACTAAACACATGTTCTATATCTATATGATATGCTAACTTAATGATTTAAAACCTGGAAACACGATGAACACCATAAAATCGGATATACGCCATCGTAGTAAAACCGGGGGCTGTTTTGGTTTGGGTAATTAAAAACTATGATAAACTTTGATTTAAAAGTTGTTCTTCTGAGAAAATGATTTTTTATATGAACATGAAACTATATCCAAAAATCTTGGTTAAACTCAAAGTGAAAGTATGTTTTTCAAAATGGTCATCAAGATGTCGTTCTTTCGACGGAAATGACTACCTCTTTAGTAATTGACATGTAACTTAAATTTCCCACTATAAACCTATACTTTTTCTATTTGGATTCTAAAATTAGAGTTCAATATGAAACCATATCAATTTGATTCACTCAAAACGGATTTAAAATGAAGAAGTTATGGGTAAAACAAGATTGGATATTTTTGATCTTTTTAGCTACGGGAAATGTTTAACAAATCTATACAAATCATATCCTAGCTAACTTATATTGTATTATACATGTATTCTAATATATTATGTAATCTTGGGATACCATAGACACGTATGCAAATGTTTTGACATATCATATCGATCCATGTATATATATTATTTGGAACAACCATAGACACTCTATATGCAGTAATGTTGGAGTTAGCTATACAGGGTTGAGGTTGATTCCAAAAATATATATACTTTGAGTTGTGATTTAGCCTGAGACATGTATACACTGGGTCGTGGATTGATTCAAGATAATATATATCGATTTATTTCTGTACATCTAACTGTGGACAACTAGTTGTAGGTTACTAACGAGGACAGCTGACTTAATACACTCAAATATTTAAAACATAATAAAAATGGTTGTAATTATATTTCGATCATACTTTGATATATATGTACATATTTGTATAGGTTCGTGAATCGATCCGTGGCCAAGTCTTATTTTCGAGGAAGGAAATATCTGTGAAAGTGAGTTATAGTCCCACTTTTAAAATCTAACATTTTTGGGATGAGAATACATGTAGGTTTTATAAATGATTTACAAAATAGACACAAGTACGTGAAACTACATTCTATGGTTGAATTATCGAAATCGAATATTCCCCTTTTTATTAAGTCTGGTAATCTAAGAATTAGGGAACAGACACCCTAATTGACGCGAATCCTAAAGATAGATCTATTGGGCCTAACAAACCCCATCCAAAGTACCGGATGCTTTAGTACTTCGAAATTTATATCATATCTGATGGGTGTCTTTGAATGATGGGAATATTCTTATATATGTATCTTGTTAATGTCGGTTACCAGGTGTTCACCATATGAATGATTTTTATCTCTATGTATGGGATGTGTATTGAAATATGAAATCTTGTGGTCTATTGTTACGATTTGATATATATAGGTTAAACCTATAACTCACCAACATTTTTGTTGACGTTTAAAGCATGTTTATTCTCAGGGGAATACTAAGATCTTCCGCTGTTGCATACTAAAATAAGGACAAGATTTGGAGTCCATGTTTATATGATATTGTGTAAAAACTGCATTCAAGAAACATATGTCGATGTAATATATTTCTATTGTAAACCATTATGTAATGGTCGTGTGTAAACAGTATATTTTAGATTATCATTATTTGATAATCTACGTAATGTTTTTAAAACCTTTATTGATAAAATAAAGGTTATGGTTGTTTTAAAAATGAATGCAGTCTTTGAAAAACGTCCCATATAGAGGTCAAAACCGCGCAACGAAATCAATTAATATGGAACGTTTATAATCAATATGAACGGGACATTTCAGTTGGTATCTGAGCGTTGGTCTTAGAGAACCAGAAAATTTGCATTAGTGTGTCTTATCGAGTTTGTTAGGATGCATTAGTGAGTCTGGACTTCGACCGTGTTTTCTTTAAAAATGATTGCTTAACATTTTTGTTGGAAACTATATATTATTAACATGTAAATATTATGTGATATATTAATCTCTTAACATGTTTGATATTGTGTGATAGATGTCTACCTCTAGCACAAATCCCATTGACTCACCTAATAATAACGAAGAGTCAAATATATATTGGCAAGATTCACAAGTTCCCGAAGAACCGGAAGAAGAGGAAACGGAACCGGAAGAAGAGGAACCGGAAGAAGAGGTACCAGAAGAAGAGGAACCAGAAGAAGAAGAGGTTCCGGAGGGGGGAATAGTAGGAACCACAGAAAATCGGTCAAATAAAAGAAAATCATCAACCAATGGACCAAAGTTAATAATGGTCAATGGTGTTTCCGCTAAGAAAGCAAAATATTGGGAAAATTACCAATTTTCCGATGAATCGAATCCTGATGAGGATTCCGATGATGTTATAGAAATTACCCCAACCCAATTTAATGAGGCAAAAGAAAATAATAAGGGAAAAGGCATCAAAATAGAGAAATCTGATTCCGACCCCGATGAATTTTATATGTACCGTCAACACCCGTATTTTCAATATCGTGACAATAACCCGGGAACCTCTAAACCACCAGGTTTTTCTAAACCAATGTGGAAAATGATGACTCGTATTAGAGGAACATCATATATCCCTAGAAGATTACGAAAAAGAACCAAGTCTGAAGAAGAAGAAACCAGTGATTCGGATTAGAGGGGTGTGAGCATGTTGTGTAATAAATGTATTGTAGTGTGCTTGTACTTTTATGTTCTATGTAAAAATTGCTTGTATTGTTTGTTATTACGAATCTAATCCTTGTCTATTTTATAGTATAAAAATAAAATGGACGTTAAGGGTAGACAACCGAATATTTTAGAAGACCTACCAGAGGATATGATTGAGGAAATCTTGTCTAGAGTCGGTCAGAATTCATCAGCACATTTAGTTATGGCGAAATTAACTTGTCAAACATTTGAAAGACTTTCCAGAAATGCCTTAGTTTATAAAAGGCTTTCCTTTGATAGGTAGGGTATATCACATTGGGGAGACTTTAAGTTACGCCGTGTTTTCTTTAAAGCGTTAAATGCGGGGAACCCAAATGCAATTTTATGCTACAGGTTAAGAACCTATTTTGACTCAACATATCCCAACATAGGATTTCGTGAATTAGAAAGAGCTTCTAACATGCAACATAAAGAAGCATGCTATGCTTATGGGTTAGTGATGTTCGCTTCTTACCAAAGTGAGAAAAAGAACATCGGATTGCAGCTTTTAAATAAAACTTTCCCACAAGTGACGGATTCAGTAGTTGGGGTGAGAAACAAGGTTTTTAGATTATTATGGGGCTGTTGGACATTACGAAACGCTCGTCCTTTTGACGACATTACAACATGATGCCTAGCCAATGGTCATAACGGTTATTTTCCACAAGACCAAGGATGGGAAGTCGTCTTAGTAAAACCAGAATGCATGACTTGTTTCTGGACTTATGAATTACGTGTCTTTATTTCCTTTGCTGAATAACTTGCGTATTAACTAGATTTATCTTCAAAACTGTCCTGTATCATAGTGTACTATATTTCATGTTATATGTAATATAGCGAAGTTGTAAGTTTGAAGAATATTTGTATGTGATATATTATTATAATCAGTTTTTCATATGGAATTGTAGTAGTTGAATTGTATATTAGCTACTAAGTATGAACTTAACGGGTAGGTAGTACCCGAATTTAAACTTATAAAATGCTAATATGAAGAAAAAGCTTTTGTAAATGAGTTCATATTATGCTACGAGATACTATTGACTACTCTTAATATTCTGTATGATTAACTTGTTTCATTTGACTATTTTGAAGGAAATGGCACCGACTACTCGACACACCTTGAATATGAGCGAAGAGGAATTTCGTGCCTTTCTTGCTTCAAACATAGCCACAGTACAGGCCGCGCTACATACCAACAATAACTCTGAATCTAGTAATGGCGCAAGAAATCGTGTAGGATGCTCCTACAAGGAATTCACTGCCTGCAAACCTTCAGAATTTGATGGGACCGAAGGACTAATTGGATTGAAACGGTGGACCGAGAAAGTTGAATCGGTGTTTGCCATAAGTAAGTGTGCTGAAGGAGACAAAGTGAAGTACGCTACGCATACCTTCACAGGTATTGCATTAACATGGTGGAATACCTATCTAGAGCAAGTGGGACAAGATGCTGCTTACGCGCTATTGTGGTCAGCATTCAAGCACTTGATGAACGAGAAGTACCGTCCCAGAACCGAGGTCAATAAGCTCAAGTCAGAACTTAGAGGGTTAAGAACACAGGGATTCGATATTACTTCGTACGAAAGACGATTCACAGAATTGTGCCTATTGTGTCCGAGAGCGTTCAAAGATGAGGAAGAGAAGATCGACGCGTTTATGAAAGGGTTACCAGAGAGAATTCAAGAAGATATAAGTTCACACGAGCCTGCCTCCATACAAAAGGCATGTAGAATGGCTCACAAACTAGTGAACCAGATTGAGGGAAGAATTAAAGAACAGGCGGCCGAAGAGGCCAACGTGAAGCTAGTCAAAAGAAAGTGGGAGGAAAACGGTGATAAGAGTCACCAAAACAACAACAACTATCCCAACAATCGCAACATCAATCGCAACTACAACAAACGGCACAACAACAATAACAACTACAACAATCATCCCAACAACAATAACAACTGCAACAACAACAACAATCAGAAGCAGCTATATGCCAAAGGTGTGAAACGTATCACTCGGGGTTCTGCACCAAATTTTGCAAAAAGTTTAAAAGAAATGGTCATAGCGCGGCGAAGTGTGAGGTCTACGGACCAGGGGTTAACAGAACGAAAGGAACAAATGGTGTCGGAACGAGTAATGGCGGAGCAAGTAGTGTCGGAGCAAGTTATACCAATGTAGTTTGTTATAAATGTGGAAAACCGGGCCACATTATTAGAAATTTCCCGAACCAGGAGAACACGAATGGAGAAGGCCGCGAAAGAGTTTTCAATATTAATGCGGTAGAGGCACAGGAAGACCCGGAGCTTGTTACGGGTACGTTTCTTATTGACAATAAATCTGCTTACGTTTTATTTGATTCGGGTGCGGATAGAAGCTATATGAGTAGAGATTTTTGTGCTAAATTAAGTTATCCATTAACGCCGTTGGATAGTAAATTTTTACTCGAATTAGCAAACGGTAAATTAATTTCAGCAGATTATATATGCCGGAATCGAGAAATTAAACTGGGTAGCGAAATATTTAAGATTGATTTGATACCAGTAGACTTAGGGAGTTTTGATGTAATATTTGGCACGGACTGGCTGAAGGAGATGAAAGCAGAGATCGTATGTTACAAAAATGCAATTCGCATTGTACGAGAAGAAGGAGAACCCTTAATTGTGTAAGGAGAAAAGGGCAACACAAAGCTACATCTTATTAGTAATTTAAAGGCACAAAAACTAATAAGAAAAGGTTGCTATGCTGTTCTAGCACACGTCGAGAAAGTACAAACTGAAGAAAAGAGCATCAATGATGTTCCCGTCGCAAAAGAATTTCCCGATGTATTTCCGAAAGAATTACCGGGACTACCTCCACATCGATCTGTTGAATTTCAAATAGATCTTTTACCAGGAGCTGCACCAATAGCTCGTGCTCCTTACAGACTCGCACCCAGCAAGATGAAAGAACTGCAAAGCCAACTGCAAGAACTATTAAAATGTGGTTTCATTCGACCAAGCACATCACCATGGGGAGCTCCTGTTTTGTTTGTCAAGAAGAAGGATGGTACATTTAGGTTGTGTATTGACTACAGAGAGTTGAATAAACTTACCATCAAAAACCGTTATCCACTACCAAGAATTGACGACTTATTTGATCAACTACAAGGCTCGTCGGTTTATTCGAAAATCGATTTACGTTCTGGATATCATCAAATGCGAGTAAAGGAGGATGATATTCCAAAAACTGCTTTTAGGACGCGTTATGGTCATTACGAGTTTATGGTTATGCCGTTTAGATTGACTAACGCACCAGCTATGTTCATGGACCTTATGAACCGAGTGTGTGGGCTATATCTTGACAAGTTTGTCATTGTTTTCATCGATGACATAATTATTTACTCAAAGAATGATCAAGAGCACGAAGAACATTTGAGAAAAGTGCTAGACGTATTGAGGAAAGAAAAACTGTACGCTAAGTATTCAAAGTGTGCATTTTGGTTGGAAGAAGTTCAATTCCTCAGTCACATAGTGAACAAAGAAGGTATCCAGGTGGACCCGGCAAAGATCGAAACCGTTGAAAAGTGGGAAACCCCAAAAACTCCGAAGCATATACGTCAATTTTTAGGATTGGCTGGTTACTACAGAAGATTCATCCAAGATTTCTCCAAAATAGCAAAACCCTTGACTGCATTAACGCATAAAGGGAAGAAATTTGAATGGAAGGATGAACAAGAGAAGGTGTTTCAGTTATTGAAGAAAAAGCTAACTACGGCACCTATATTGTCATTGCCTGAAGGGAATGATGATTTTGTGATTTATTGTGACGCATCAAAGCAAGGTCTCGGTTGTGTATTAATGCAACGAACAAAGGTGATTGCTTATGCGTCTAGATAATTGAAGATTCACGAGCAAAATTATACAACTCACGATTTGGAATTGGGTGCTGTTGTTTTTGCATTAAAGACTTGGAGGCATTATTTATATGGGGTCAAAAGTATTATATATACCGACCACAAAAGTCTCCAACATATATTTAATCAGAAGCAACTGAATATGAGACAACGCAGGTGGATTGAACTGTTGAATGATTATGATTTTGAGATTCGATACCACCCGAGGAAGGCGAATGTGGTACCTGACGCTTTGAGTAGAAAGGACAGAGAACCTATACGGGTAAAAGCTATGAATATAATTATTCGTACTAACCTTACTACTCAAATAAAGGAGGTGCAACAGGGAGTTGTAAAAGAAGGAAAGTTGAAGAATGAGTTACCCAAAGGATCAGAGAAACATCTTAATATTAGGGAATACGGAACCCGATATAGGGCTGATAGAATTTGGGTACCAAGGTTTGGAGATGTGAGAGAAATGGTATTTAAAGAAGCACATAAAACCAGATATTCAATACATCCCGGAGCGGGGAAGATGTATAAAGATCTCAAAAAATACTTTTGGTGGCCGGGTATGAAAGCCGATATTGCTAAATATGTAGGAGAATGTTTAACGTGTTCTAAGGTCAAAGCTGAACATCAGAAACCATCAGGTCTACTACAACAACCTGAAATCCCGGAATGGAAATGGGAAAACATTACCATGGATTTCATTACCAAATTACCAAGGACTGCAAGTGGTTGATGTTAAAGCGAAGGGGTATAAAATACTATTAATTTTTACAAGGAAATACTATTAAATACGATACAATTTTACACAAGATATTTATTTATTTATAGAATGGATATACCTAAACCTTGCTACAACACTATAGGCAGTGTACCTAATCGTAGAGTAGTATAGTTTTTAGTAAGTCCGGTTCGTTCCACAGGGAGACGGTTACACTATATTTTTATATAACTATATTTGTAAAAATATATATATTTATATATAATAATATTTATTATTATAAAAGGGGGTTTACCATTTAATGACTGGTTTGTCGGTTTTATATCTTAAGTCACAATTAAAACCTAATGCAAAATATAAATGACGATAATTAAAGGTACGATGAAATATAAAATAAAATAATTATGCTTATTTAAACTTCCGTAATCATGATGTTTGACGTTTTGATTTTAATTTAATACCCTGGGTTATTTGTCCTTTGTCCTGGATGTAATTGAAACCTATCTGGTTTTTGTCCATAATAGTTCATCGATCATAATTATAAAATGCTTGGCAAATTTAACCTTATACCCGAAGTCAAATATTCCAACTAATTGGGGATTCGAACTGTAACAAGGTCTTAATACTTTATTTAATGAATACACCAGGTTATCGACTGTGTGTAATCCTAGGTTTTAATACTTTGTTAACAATTACACCAATTACCCTTGAATGTAATCCACCCCTATTTTAATGAGTCCATTGACTATTAATCCATCCCCGTGTCCGGTCAAATGAACAATAATTCGTATTTATAAATATCCCACTCATCGTATCCGATTAAGCGTATGTGGTTATATATAGATACGTCAAATTGTAATATTTATATTAAATTAACGAGGTATCGTTAATTTAATATAAAGCCCATTAATAGCCCATAGTCTAATTTCCACAAGTGTCGTTCTTTTGTCCAAACCCCAATTATGGTACAAAGCCCAATTACCCCATATTAATATTTAGCCCAACATCACGATTACTTTGGCTCAAATAAGCATAATAATAACTTAAGTACGAGACATTAATTTAAAAAGAAGAACATAGCTTACATTGATTATTTATCGCGTAGTGTTACATGGATAGAGCTTCGACTTCAAAACCTGTAAAATAACCTTTACATAACCCAAACTAATCTAATATAAAACTAACCTATACTATATATATATATATATATATATATATATATATATATATATATATATATATATATATATATATATATATATATATATATATATATATTATACTTAAACAGAGTGAGTAATATCTATTTTTGTGTGTGTTTAACTCGTCGAATAAGCTGGCTATTTATAGAACCTGGCCTAACTTTTCATGCCATGCGATCGCATGGCCACTGGATCCAGCTCACATTTGTTTGGCCACTTGCTTGTCGACATAATTAATAAATATATATAATATATATATAATTTATATAATTATATATATTATATTATATTCTTGTGCATAGTAGACTTGTAATTTTTGGTCCGTTGAGTCGGGCGTTGATAGTTGGCTCGGGTACCGGTTCCGAATTTTCGAACGTCTTTTCGTACTCGCAGATATCTTGTACTTTGCGTTCCGCGATTTGTAATTTGCTAAAAAATAATTTTCCTTAACTTTCAAAATCCGTGCAAGTCTTTTAACTCACTTTTAGTGGCACTTTTGAGTGCACTATGGCTTTAGTGACACTTTTTTCCAGCTTTAGTGGCACTTTTTCTTCAATTCTTCGTTTTCGCCTTTTGTCTTCGCACTTATTTATTTAAACGAATATTACTTGAAAATAGAACAATTGCAACTGAAAACTTTACATATTGGGATGATATTGCGACTAAATATATGTTCATTTGGAGCACTATCAAATATCCCCACACTTGAACGTTGCTTGTCCTCAAGTAATACAGAACTTGAAATTAAATCACACGAATCACTTCTTTATTCTTCACACTTTATACATTAGTGATTTTGATACGGCGGTATGAACAATGATAGTAACGATGTGGTTTACAGTCCCACATGACTATAAAAATTTAGATCCTTAAGGAAATTGGATCTTTATGAAAACATTTGATCTTTTGAAAATTCATTCTAGCTTTTACCCTAGATAAGTTTTCCGGAATAACCCTTCATCGATGTTTGCAAAATATTTTTGTGCATTTTGTGGGTTTCAGATTTGGAAATTTTAGCTCAAAACTTATGGTTTTGTGTCACTCACTTGCTAACCTTGTATTAGGAAAGCAACACGTCCAGTATACTTGCTCCGTATATTACCTTTCGGTAAACTACCGTCCGGTTGTAAAAGAAAGCGTTGAACAAGCAACTGTTGAGGCGATGTCTAATGACATGCAGATGTTCATGGTCTAAAACGTGTCGGATGCAATTACTATCCTTTGTAGGAGCAATAGTAAAGATCACCCTATAATTTTTTTTCGGTCTGGCACAAGGTTCTGTCTTCGACCATGCTATGCAACCACCGTTCTTACGGTTGACACCCGAATTGGTTCAGGTGACCTAATGAATTCCAGGTGAATTCCTAGGATTTTATGTTCAATGGTAATGAACGCATTGAAAATGGGTTTTCAGAAAACAAATCGGTTTTAATTTGATCAAAATATTTTCTCGTTCAAGCTCGAGTTTAGATATCATCGAATTCCATGAGTTTGTAATTCTCAATCTTTAAAGTCAATCTCAAGGATTGAGTAATATCAGTCTTAGAAGCTGATTTTTAATCTTTGAGGAGATTATCTTTTCTGGAGGTCTGATTCATTAGTCTTATCAAGCTAATTTGCACGGCGCCCTCCCCATTTTACGAGACAGATCCTCTCATGGTTAGGATAAGTCTGACCACTTGGCCACCCTGTTTGATGCTGAGGTCCGTGGATTTCCTGCTGATTTTAGAGATGACTTTTCTAGATTTTTCATCAACCTACAGCTGGTCTGGACGACAACTTCCTGACCTAAATCAAGAAGCGCGTATCTTTTTTGGAAGACTTTACTTCCTTTTAATGATGGAATTGATTCATCGTGTAGATCCATCTTTTCTTTTATCTTTATTATAATATTGCGGGTAAAACAGTAAATTTAGTCCAAAACAAAAGCACCTGCAATAACTTTACAGAAACATGTGATAGATAGTTTCTTTAATTGAATAACTTGGTACATTCTCCCCACACTTAGTTTCTTTCTTTGCCTTTTTATTCTCCTTTATTCCATTTTAAATGAATTCAAGTGTTTTAGGGTGTTTCTCAATTTATGTCCTTTTAACGATAATTTCGGTATTAACACCTAGTTTTCATCGTTCATAAATATGTATAAACATGATTTTGAATTTATTTATTTGAAAATTTTTATAATTTTCACAAAATTTGGCAAATAAACTAAGTGCAAACCCGAGAGAATTTATAACCCTTCCCCACACTTGAGATCATGCAATGCCCTCATTTGCATGAAATCAGACTATAATTATAAATATTCACGAGGGTGATAAGTGTAGAAAAGTGATTAAAAATACCCAGTTTGTAATTACAAATCTCGTCGAATGATAGATGGCGCGCCTCATCGTTAATTCCTTCTTGTTTTATCACACATGTTTTTCTTCAAAAACGGTTGCTTTTCTGAACTGTTTGCTAATCTTTAAAAATGCGTCTTTTACCCTAACTTATTATATATGTTTATTAACGAGTTATGCACTAACTCGAACCCCGAATTTAACGTTAAGTGGGGTTAGACTTCCCCATACTTAGCTGACGACATGTGAAGTCGGTAGAATAAGTTCCACGAATTAAAATAGTGAGCCAGTTATTTACATCTCGGGTGGTATAAAATATATCAATGGGTTTAAAGTTTAGACCCACCCGATCGTCACTACTTAATTCTTTTTTAAGTGTAGCTTTTAGTAAATGGATATGTCTCTTTTCCGGTTCTTGGTCAAATGGATCGATATACACCGACATACATATTTCTATAGGGTGGACAATTCCTAACATTTCCTTTCGTTCATTCTCGGGATCAAGATTTTCACCTCTATTACCCAATTGGGTGAAATTCGAGGTGTCAATATCTATTACAGCTTGTAGTTCATCTTTGGTATATGACTCGTCTATTGAGAATATTGGGTTAGAAGGTTGTGGAATGGTGAATTTCGGGATCGAAGCAAATTCTTCATCATTAATGGTACTTATCGGTCCCACCATTTTGGTCTCGGGGGTAAAATTTTCAACGTTATCATTTTCCCAAGAGTACCAATTTGTCACCCTTACTTCTTCTTCATCCATTGATGGATCGATGATTTTGTTGGTAGAGGCTAATGTGTCGATATGTTGTGAAATTGGTAAGATTGAATGAAAAGTATCATCGGGATAGTTGGTGATTTCGGAGCTCTCGAATTCATCAAAATTCGATGATATGAGATTTTCTTGCACACAACTCCTCAGATCCACATGTGTGTAATCTGATAGAGTTTCAGCTTGCCTATTTACAAACTCTCTCATTTGTTCATTTTGAGCATCGAGTTCTTCGAGTTTGATTTTCATATAATCTAAAGAATTTTCAGGTACATAATTTTCCTCGTCTTCTGGTTGTTGAGTTTGGATATATTCTTGGGAATAATCCCAATTAGAATTGTATTCCTCATAATCATTCCATTCAGGTTCCGTGGGTGCATAATTTTCCATAGGAACGTAATAATAACATTTCCATGTTGAGTGATAATCTCCACAGATTTCACAACCAGTTATTGTTTCGTCATTCGTGATCCAAGATTGACCAAACGAATTGTCATCAACACCCATTTGAGAGTATTGATTAAATTGATTTCGGATGTCATAAAGAGTTTCCAAAATATTCTCGAGATTTTCCATAACTTTCTTATTACCAAATTTTAGCTACAATGTGGTGCATTTACTAATTATCCTATTAGTTATAAAAATAAAAATTATATAAGTTATCAAATTAATAGACTTTTCTGCTTTTGTCCACGTTTCGAATAGCCAATAGATGCAGCAGGGAGCCAGAACCCTTTAAACCGGAAGCTCACAACTCAGCCACTAACAAATCCAACTATTACTACGAAGCAGAAAATTTGGATGTCTATCAATTTAACCGCTTAAAATAATTTTTTTTTTCGTTTGAAATTTTAGAGAAGAAATAGAAAATCTATGTCCTAAAAACTAGAGCGGCGAGAAATAAGAAAGAAAAAGATTACGCGTCGAAAAACGTCGAAAAATAAAAATAAGAAAGTAGCGCGTCGTATCTTAAAATGTACTAAAATTTATAAACAGTGTCGTAAAATTCTAAAGCACCTAAATCTTAGTCTAAAGAAAAGACACTTAAGGGATTTTAAGGCAAAGTCTTAAAAATCTAGAAATTAAAATAAGTATGGCAAAAACTATATCTTAAAACTAATTACGAGCGAAAAATACAAATGATTAAAATATACAAATTATAAAAAGAGACAAAAAATAATAAAATTACCTATTTTTATACAAATATTATTTTTATATAATTATTTATAAAAGTATTAATTTTATATATTAATAAAACTAATTAAAACTTAATATTACTAATTTTAAATAAAACTAAAACTAAATATTAAAATAAATAACCCTAATTAATAATAATAATTATTTATAAACCCTAAACGTATTTAATGCTCGAGTCAGACCTGTCAGGGCAGGCCATGCGATCGCATGGTATTGAGGCTTCTGGCTCATGCGATTAGTACTTTGTTATTCATATATTGTGATATATATAGATTTCTTTAGTTAATTATTCACTTTAATTTCTATGTACAGGTAGTGCTTTCGTTCTTTTGATGATTGGAAAGAGTGAAGAATTGAAGATTCGTTCTTTACCACGTTGTTATGTTTGTGTTTCGTAATTTGGATGTTGAACTTAGTTTAAAGTAATATGGATAATTTGTATTTTGAATTTGTTATGTTTGTGTTGAGACTTATGTATTATGTAATCTATGTGTTATGTTTGTGTTAGGATAATCTATGTAATTTGTATTTGATCTTAAGTACTCAAAATAAGTTTTCGATATTCGGATAATTCGAAATCCGAATCCGAAATTTCGGATATCCGAATTTCGGATTCGGATTTCGGATGGCCAAATCCAATATCCGAAATTTCGGATATCCGAAATTCGGATATCCGAAATTTCGGATATCCGGTTTTGAACACCCCTAATCGCATGGGCCTGTAAGTCCAGTTTTTTTTTTTTAATAACTTTATATTGTTTTTCTAAAAATATATATAAATATATTTATACAAAAATAAATTAAAAATATTGCGTTTCGCCGAATCCCCGGCAGCGGCGCCAAAAACTTGATGTTAAAGCGAAGGGGTATAAAATACTATTAATTTTTACAAGGAAATACTATTAAATACGATACAATTTTACACAAGATATTTATTTATTTATAGAATGGATATACCTAAACCTTGCTACAACACTATAGGCAGTGTACCTAATCGTAGAGTAGTATAGTTTTTAGTAAGTCCAGTTCGTTCCACAGGGAGACGGTTATACTATATTTTTATATAACTATATTTGTAAAAATATATATATTTATATATAATAATATTTATTATTATAAAAGGGGGGTTTACCATTTAATGACTGGTTTGTCGGTTTTATATCTTAAGTCACAATTAAAACCTAATGCAAAATATAAATGACGATAATTAAAGGTACGATGAAATATAAAATAAAATAATTATGCTTATTTAAACTTCCGTAATCATGATGTTTGACGTTTTGATTTTAATTTAATACCCTGGGTTATTTGTCCTTTGTCCTGGATGTAATTGAAACCTATCTGGTTTTTGTCCATAATAGTTCATCGATCATAATTATAAAATGCTTGGCAAATTTAACCTTATACCCGAAGTCAAATATTCCAACTACTTGGGGATTCGAACTGTAACAAGGTCTTAATACTTTGTTTAATGAATACACCAGGTTATCGACTGTGTGTAATCCTAGGTTTTAATACTTTGTTAACAATTACACCAATTACCCTTGAATGTAATCCACCCCTATTTTAATGAGTCCATTGACTATTAATCCATCCCCGTGTCCGGTCAAATGAACAATAATTCGTATTTATAAATATCCCGCTCATCGTATCCGATTAAGCGTATGTGGTTATATATAGATACGTCAAATTGTAACCTTTATATTAAATTAACGAGGTATCGTTAATTTAATATAAAGCCCATTAATAGCCCATAGTCTAATTTTCACAAGTGTCGTTCTTTTGTCCAAACCCCAATTATGGTACAAAGCCCAATTACCCCATCTTAATATTTAGCCCAACATCACGATTACTTTGGCTCAAATAAGCATAATAATAATTTAAGTACGAGACATTAATTTAAAAAGAAGAACATAGCTTACATTGATTATTTATCGCGTAGTGTTACATGGATAGAGCTTCGACTTCAAAACCCGTAAAATAACCTTTACATAACCCAAACTAATCTAATATAAAACTAACCTATACTATATATATATATATATATATATATATATATATATATATATATATATATATATATATATATATATATATATATATATATATATATATATATATATATTATACTTAAACAGAGGGAGTAATATCTATTTTTTTTTTGTTTAACTCGTTGAATAAGCTGGCTATTTATAGGACCTGGCCTGACTTTTCATGCCATGCGATCGCATGGCCACTGGATCCAGCTCACATTTGTTTGGCCACTTGCTTGTCGACATAATTAATAAATATATATAATATATATATAATTTATATAATTATATATATATATATATTATATTATATTCTTGTGCATAGTAGACTTGTAATTTTTGGTCCGTTGAGTCGGGCGTTGATAGTTGGCTCGGGTATCGGTTCCGGATTTTCGAACGTCTAAAAAATCTTTGCATTCCGCGATTTGTAATTTGCTAAAAAATAATTTTCCTTAACTTCCAAAATCCGTGCAAGTCTTTTAACTCACTTTTAGTGGCACTTTTGAGTGCACTATGGCTTTAGTGACACTTTTTCAGCTTTAGTGGCACTTTTTCTTCAATTCTTCGTTTTCGCCTTTTGTCTTCGCACTTATTTATTTAAACGAATATTACTTGAAAATAGAACAATTGCAACTGAAAACTTTACATATTGGGATGATATTGCGACTAAATATATGTTCATTTGGAGCACTATCAGTGGTTATGATACTATTTGGGTAATAGTTGATCATCTCACCAAGTCAGCACACTTCCTGCCAATGAGAGAAGATGACAAAATGGAGAAGTTGGCATGATTGTATTTGAAGGAGGTTGTCTCCAGACATGGAATACCCGTCTCTATTATCTCTGATAGGGATGGTAGATTTGTTTCAAGGTTCTGGCAGACGTTGCAGCAAGCATTGGGGACTCGTCTAGACATGAGTACTGTCTATCATCCACAAACTGAGGGGCAGAACGAAAGGACGATACAAACGCTTGAAGACATGCTACGAGCATGTGTTATTGATTTCAGAAACAGTTGGGATCGACACCTACCGTTAGCAGAATTTTCCTACAACAACAGTTATCATTCTAGTATTGAGATGGCGCCGTTTGAGGCACTTTATGGTAGAAAGTGCAGGTCTCCGATTTTTTGGAATGAAGTGGGGGATAGACAGATTACGGGTCCGGAGATAATACAAGAAACTACCGAGAAAATCATCCAAATTCAACAACGATTAAAAACCGCCCAGAGTCGACAAAAGAGCTACGCGGACAGTAAAAGAAAAGATATAGAGTTTGAAATTGGAGAAATGGTCATGCTTAAGGTTTCACCTTGGAAAGGCGTTGTTCGATTTGGTAAACGGGGAAAACTAAATCCAAGGTACATTGGACCATTCAAGATTATAGATCATGTCGGACCAGTAGCTTACCAACTGGAGCTACCTCAACAACTTGCGGCTGTACATAACACTTTCCATGTCTCAAATTTGAAGAAATGTTTTTCTAAAGAAGATCTCACTATTCCGTTGGACGAAATCCAAATCAATGAAAAACTTCAATTCATTGAAGAACCCGTCGAAATAATGGATCGTGAGGTTAAGAGACTTAAGCAAAATAAGATACCAATTATTAATATTCGATGGAATGCTCGTAGAGGACCCGAGTTCACCTGGAAGCGTGAAGATCAGCTAAAGAAGAAATACGCGCATCTATTTCCAGAAGATTCGTCAACACCTTCAACAGCTTAAAATTTCGGGACGAAATTTATTTAACGGGTAGGTACTGTAGTGACCCGAACTTTTCCATGTTTATATATATTAATTGAGATTGATATTTACATGACTAAATGTTTCCAACGTGTTAAGCAATCAAACTTTTTAAGACTTGATTAAATGAAATAAGTTTCATATAGACAATTGATCACCCAAGTTGACCGGCGATTCACGAACGTTACAAAATTGTAAAAACTACATGTTGTGGTATATATAGACATATATATATGGTTGACATGAGATTATGATGAGTAAGTATCTCACTAAGTATATTAACAATGTGTGATATACATAAGAAATGAGATTACTAAGTTAAGAAACTCGAAATGATATATATAACGATTATCGTTATGATAACGTCTACTAAAAATATATGTATCATATTAAGATATTGATACACTATATTTAACATGATAAAATGATATTTAAATATATCATTAAGTGTGTTAACAATGAACTACATATGTAAAAACAAGACTACTAACTCAAGAATTACGAAACGAGACTTATATGTAACGATTATCGTTGTAACGATATTTTAATGTATATATCATATTAAGAGATATTCATACATCATAATATCATGATAATATAATAATTTAACATCTCATTTGATATAATAAACATTGGGTTAACAACATTAATTGAGATCGTTAACTTAAAGGTTTCAAAACAACACTTATATGTAACGACTAACGAAGACTTAACGACTCCATTAGAATGTATATACATGTTGTGTTTTGATATGTATTCTTACACTTTTGAAAGACTTCAAGAAACATATCAAAGTACTTCTACTTAAAAAAAATGTTTACAATTACATCCTCGTTCAGTTTCATCAACAATTCTACTCGTATACACCCGTATTCGTACTCGTACAATACACAGCTTTTAGATGTATGTACTATTGGTATATACACTCCAATGATCAGCTCTTAGCAGCCCATGTGAGTCACCTAACACATGTAGGAACCATCATTTGGCAACTAGCATGAAATATCTCATAAAATTACAAAAATATTAGTAATCATTCATGACTTATTTACATGAAAACAAAATTACATATTCTTTATATCTAATCCATATACCAACGACCAAAAACACCTACAAACACTTTCATTCTTCAATTTTCTTTATCTAATTGATCTCTCTCAAGTTCCATCTTCAAGTTCTAAGTGTTCTTCATAAATTCCATAAGTATAGTTTCATAAAAATCAAGAATACTTCCAAGTTTGCAAGTCTACTTCCAAGCTTTCTAATCCATTCCAAGTAATCATCTAAGATCAAGGAATCTTTGTTATTTACAGTAGGTTATCTTTCTAATTCAAGGTAATATTCATATTCCAACTTTGATTCAATTTCTACAACTATAACAATCTTATTTCGAGTGAAAATCTTACTTGAACTGTTTTCGTGTCATGATTCTGCTTCAAGAACTTTCAAGACATCCAAGGATCCTTTGAAGCTAGATCAATTTTTATCATTTCCAGTAGTTTTATCCAGAAAACTTGAGGTAGTAATGATGTTCATAACATCATTCGATTCATACATATAAAGCTATCTTATTCGAAGGTTTAAACTTGTAATCATTAGAACATAGTTTAGTTAATTCAAAACTTGTTCGCAAACAAAAGTTAATCCTTCTAACTTGACTTTTAAAATCAACTAAACAGATGTTTTATATCTATATGATATGCTAACTTAATGATTTAAAACCTGGAAACACGATGAGTACCATAAAATCGGATATACGCCGTCGTAGTGAAACCGTGGGCTGTTTTGGTTTGGATAATTAAAAACTATGATAAACTTTGATTTAAAAGTTGTTCTTCTGGGAAAATGATTTTTCATATGAACATGAAACTATATCTAAAAATCTTGGTTAAACTCAAAGTGAAAGTATGTTTTTCAAAATGGTCATCAAGATGTCGTTCTTTCGACGGAAATGACTACCTCTTTAGTAATTGACATGTAACTTAAATTTCTGACTATAAACCTATACTTTTTCTATTTGGATTCTTAAATTAGAGTTCAATATGAAACCATAGCAATTTGATTCACTCAAATCGGATTTAAAATGAAGAAGTTATGGGTAAAACAAGATTGGATATTTTTGATCTTTTTAGCTACGGGAAATGTTTAACAAATCTATACAAATCATATCCTAGCTAAATTATATTGTATTATACATGTATTCTAATATATTATGTAATCTTGGGATACCATAGACACGTATGCAAATGTTTTGACATATCATATCGACCCATGTATATATATTATTTGGAACAACCATAGACACTCTATATGCAGTAATGTTGGAGTTAGCTATACAGGGTTGAGGTTGATTCCAAAAATATATATACTTTGAGTTGTGATTTAGCCTGAGACATGTATACACTGGGTCGTGGATTGATTCAAGATAATATATATCGATTTATTTCTGTACATCTAACTGTGGACAACTAGTTGTAGGTTACTAACGAGGACAGCTGACTTAATACACTCAAATATTTAAAACATAATAAAAATGGTTGTAATTATATTTCGATCATACTTTGATATATATGTACATATTTGTATAGGTTCGTGAATCGATCCGTGGCCAAGTCTTATTTTCGAGGAAGGAAATATCTGTGAAAGTGAGTTATAGTCCCACTTTTAAAGTCTAATAGTTTTGGGATGAGAATACATGCAGGTTTTATAAATGATTTACAAAATAGACACAAGTACGTGAAACTACATTCTATGGTTGAATTATCGAAATCGAATATGCCCCTTTTTATTAAGTCTGGTAATCTAAGAATTAGGGAACAGACACCCTAATTGACGCGAATCCTAAAGTAGATCTATTGGGCCTAACAAACCCCATCCAAAGTACCGGATACTTTAGTACTTCAAAATTTATATCATATCCGAAGGGTGTCCCGGAATGATGGGGATATTCTTATATATGCATCTTGTTAATGTCGGTTACCAGGTGTTCACCATATGAATGATTTTTATCTCTATGTATGGGATGTGTATTGAAATATGAAATCTTGTGGTCTATTGTTACGATTTGATATATATACGTTAAACCTATAACTCACCAACATTTTTGTTGACGTTTAAAGCATATTTATTCTCAGGTGAATACTAAGAGCTTCCGCTGTTGCATACTAAAATAAGAACAAGATTTGGAGTCCATGTTTGTATGATATTGTGTAAAAACTGCATTCAAGAAACATATGTCGATGTAATATATTTCTATTGTAAACCATTATGTAATGGTCGTGTGTAAACAGTATATTTTAGATTATCATTATTTGATAATCTACGTAATGTTTTTAAAACCTTTATTGATAAAATAAAGGTTATGGTTGTTTTAAAAATGAATGCAGTCTTTGAAAAACGTCTCATATAGAGGTCAAAACCGCGCAACGAAATCAATTAATATGGAACGTTTATAATCAATATGAACGGGACATTTCAGCAATCGAGGCTGATCATTGCATTTAATTAAAGAGATCTTAATTTCCTTATTCACCAAAGAATCAGATCTTATAGATTTCGAAAATTTTCTTTAAATTCCTTAAATTCCGAAAATCCACAGTGACTACATCAAAAGTTAAATCTCTATCTCAATCTTTTGTGACAGCTTCGCTCGTACGCTTCACATAATCGAAACGTTTTATCTATATTAATCAGTAGTGTTAAAACTCTATTTATCAACTCATATTCGTCAGGAAAACATTTTTATTGTTAGCCATGACGACCTCGATCAAATTTCGGGACGAAATTTCTTTAACGGGTAGGTACTGTGACGACCCAAAAAATTTCGATCAATTATTAAATTAAAATTTCGATACGATTTAATATTTTGACATGATAAGCTAAGTCTGTTAGGTTGAGTCTCAAAAAAAAAATTGAACTGTTTCATATATTCATTTGACCTTCGACTGTTCCCGACTATTTACGAACAATTAATTATAAATAGATACATATATAATTAAATATATGGCTGCAAATTTTTGGAGTAAGTAAATTTGATCTTCAATGTTATTATACGAGTAATCTATCAAATTTATTAAAATTAATAAGATGATATCATACTGTTGTTTTCATAGCTCATGGAAGTTTTACATTATAACGATTAATTAATTATTATAAAATTATTAAAATCTAAAAAAGCTTCAATGATTCATTTTCACCATATGTCCTCCATTATATATATATATATATATATATATATATATATATATATATATATATATATATATATATATATATATATATATATAGCCTTTTAGTTTTAGATACGTTCCAAAATTTATACTATTTGAGGTACTATGCTTACTTTGAAATTTGATGAGTTTGTTATCTGTCAAATTGATATATGAGATATTATTACATTTTTCTGTGATTGACCATATCCGTGAATTTGATTGAAGATTACTGTTTTGTTTTTGTTTCTTCCACCATCAATCAATTATTAACTAATCCACTACTAACTATAAACGTGAAACATTAAATTAAGAGCATGTATGAACGTGGGTCCACTTTCTTGACTAACACATTTTCCTTCCAAGCCCACTACTACTTAATTTGTGTTACTTATAAAACAACCAGCTCATCATCCTACTTTATCATCCAATCAAATGACTTCCACTACTAATTCATGTGCTAATTTTATCTTCTTTATAACTGCATATTACTCTGTCAATATGACCAATTCTCTAAGTTCTTTCATTCTTCTTTTGGGGCTATTCTTTCATGTGGACTACACAATAATGGGTCATGACTTTTGGACTTCAAAATTTCCCATCAATTTGTTTATGATTGCTTTGTGGTTTCAAGCTCACGTTATCTTTTTGAGTCTGAGCTTCGATCCAATTGCAGCCTTGGTTATCATGCTTGCACTCAAACTTCATGTACCACATCAAGACTGGAAACAAACATGGATGAGAAGAAGAAGCCAAGGATTCACCATTTTGTTGAGTTGTTTTATCCGACGACAACCAAATCACCATATAAACATTCACCATGACCACCATCAAACCCACACGCTACCATGGTTATACGTTTCTATTCTCAACCATAAACGACCCCCAACATTTGTGTTACTATTTATCATCGACTAAACCATCATCTCTTATTATCCTTCTCCAACAATACATTCGATCACCACACTTACGACACCCAAAACAACAACCAAAGAACTACCATCACTGCCACCTTTATTCTATCACACAACCAAAAAAACAACCTAGTCACCATTAAATCCTTTGATAAACTAATGGTGCACTGTTTTTCATTTACTAATCAAACCAAACTGCCATCAACCACCACCAAATTTCCTGGTTGCAGCCACCATGGTTGCTGCTCGACAGGTAACTCAACACCATCGAACCATCTTGAACTCCAGTTGCTACTGCAGCTCACGATTGTTTCTTGCTAGCTGCTGTTCGATCAAACCAAGAATAAAATACCATCAACAACCCCATGTTTGCTGCATAAAATCGAAGACTGCTGTTCGATATTATAACCTATTCATTTTGCTTTTGTTCCGTTTGAAAACCCACACAACCGCCACCTTAGCTAGCTATTATAAATCATTATGTTTACTGCTTATATTTGCTCCAAATAACTTAACCCCATCTTCATCGAATCATGATCAACCATACCTGCTGTCACATGATATTAAACGAAACCATCATCCTCGCTGCCATATTCCTGTTTTTGTTCGATCAAACCCAAACAACCATCAAATAATCACCTCTACTGTAGCTGCTATTGTATCCTGTTCCTGTTCGAATTGCAGCTGTTGTTGCGCATGCCTTCTGTTTCTACTCATGTTATAAAACGAAGAAGATGTTAAATGAATGGAGACCGTGATGATAATTCATGATGATATACGGATAATGAATGAGGATGAATAGAATAATAAAAGACGATGATGATGATACGTGTATACAAAGTGGCAAACCAGATTGTAACCTGTAGGTCCTCTAATCGTGGATTTTAGGTAGGCATGCAAGGAAAGGAACACTTTTATATTTATTTATTTTAACCTATTACACTGGAAGAATTATTACTCCATATAATTAAACAGATCCATGAAACGGGCTTATATGTTTAAACTTTTGGATTGTTAGGCCGAGAGTCTTTCTCTGTTTGGGCCATTGTTTGCTTTCGAGCTTTTGATTACAGCATTGACCGAAGCCTTTTATTTTCTGATTGGGTCGTGAGCTGTTATTTAATAGTTGGGCCGAGGAGTTGATAACAAGGATGGTGATGACTAGCGAGGTGATTGATGATGAAATGATGAACGTGATAAGTGATGACGATAAGAATGATGTCGATGTTGATGATGACATGATGTATGATGATGATGGAAGGTTTCGATGATAAAAGAAAATGATATCGAGTGATGTATGTAACGAGCATGATGATGATGTTACATGAAGAGTAATGATGATGGATGATAGTTGAAACGAGCGATTATGATGGTTATGATCGTATGATGATCATGATTAAAATGATGATGATTATGATAAGGAAATGGTGACGATGTCGTGATGTTCAATGATGATATACAATGACGATTAGGAGGGTTCGTGAATCCGAGGCCAACCCTGCATTGTTCAATTCTGTCGTATGCATATTTTTACTATAAAATATCGTATTGTGAGTTTCATTTGCTCCCTTTTTAAATGCTTTTGCAATATATATTTTTGAGACTGAGAATACATGCGCTGCTTTTATAAATGTTTGACAAAATAGACACATGTACTCAAAACTACATTCTATGGTTGGATTATTAGACCGAATATCGCCCTTTTTAGCTTGATAGCCTAAGAATTAGTGTTTATTATAATTGCCACTAATTGACGCGAATCATAAAGATAGATCTATGGGCCTAACAAATCCCATCCAGGTTAGGTATGGTCTAGTATTTCGATTATTTCTCTACGGACGAGTGGTTCTGTGTATTTCTCTACAGACGAGTGGTTCTGTGTATTTCTCTACAGACGGGTGGTTCTGTGTATTTCTCTATAGACGAGTGGTTCTGTTTATTTCTCTATAGATGAGTGGTTCTGTTTATTTAGGGGATATTCTAGTTGCTTTTGGTTCATCATATGAATGAATTCTATAGCAGTGCGCAGACATGCACTTTGTATGAAAATAAAATCTTGCGGTCTATTGAAATTATTGAAATAATTGTTTATGATAAACCTATGAACTCACCAACCTTTTGGTTGACACTTTTAAGCTTGTTTATTCTCAGGTATGAAAGAAATCTTCCGCTGTGCATTTGCTCAATTTAAAGATTACTTGGAGTCATTCATGGCATATTTCAAAAGATGTTGCATTCAAGTCGTTGAGTTCAACAAGATTATTATTAAGTCATTTATAGTTTGGATATATTATGAAATGGTATGCATGCCTATCAATTTTTGTTGTAATGAAAGTTTGTCTTTTAAAAATGAATGCAATGTTTTGTAAAATGTATCATATAGAGGTCAGTACCTCGCAATGGAATCATATGTTATTGTATTCGTCCTTATGGATTAGGACGGGTCGCTTCACAATGCCATACCTTCAGTAAACCCTTCAACATCATCATCATCACTGCTTTCCTCAGACCCAGTACCACTATCCTTCTCTTCAGTTGACTCTTCTTCTGCCATCAGCTTTTGAACCAGTAAAGCCTTTTGAGCTTTCTTTTTAGCAGCAGTAACAAGAACAGTATCATCTGACTTTGTAGATTTTGAAGTGGTAGGGGCAGACTTAAAGTTTTCTTTCAAATTAAGCTCAAGTTTGGCCTCTGCCTTCTCATGGTTCCAAAGTGTACCATACAGAGAAGACATGTTAAAATTCTTTAAAGTCTGAGTACTTCTTAATGGGTCAGTAACAGGTTTCCATTTTGCAGATAGTGAGTCAATGAATTTGTTGACTTGTTCAAAATCAGTATATGTGACTTTCAAGGTGAGCAAGTCAGCAACTAAAGAGTTAAACCTAATGAAGGTTTTCTTAAAGGTCTCACTTTTGTAGGCAAAGAACATTTCATATTCTCTTTTCAAAGCTATAATCTTATTTTTCCTAACTTCATCCACACCCTCATATGTAACATCAAGATAGTCTAACATAGCTTTAGCATTAGATTTTCCCTTAATTAGTTTAAACAAATGGTTAGGCAATGTGATATCTATCAAGTCTAACATGATGTTTGTCCTCATCCACCCATCTAGATGGGGGAAGAACAACCTCTCTGCCAGGAACAGCAGGAGTGTCTGCTGTAGCAGGAACACTATCAAGTGTTTCAGTGGGAATGAAAGGACCATCAGTAGCAATGTCAGGCATGAGTGGGTCAATAGACTCAAGATAAAGCAGAAACCTAGCCTTCCAGGTTTCATACTCGTCTTCATCAAACTTAGGTGGTCTATTGGATGACCCCTTTTCAAGGTAAGCTGAGTTTGTATATGCAGCCATGAGAGAATTCAGATCCAAGATATTAAGTTATCAAGACTGAAGCTCTGATACCAGTTGTTGGTCCCTTGATTAACAACAGGAGTATTGTAGAGGGGGTGAATACAATTCTTTTTGATTATCTTAACAGTTTAAGCAAATTGGTATTCATGCAAGTAAATTAGATAAGAGTCAAAGGTAATTTTTAACGATTATTCTTTATTGATATAAATCACAAAGAATCACAACTATCTTTGGTGGAATGGTAGTTGGTTGATACAGATTTACCTAAGTTATAGCTATCGAGGTTATCTAAAGCTATTACATGTTTGGACTCTTAAAAAATAAAACTTACACCACTAGTTGTTACAATAGTGAATACTTCTATTTAAAGTAGTTCTATTAACCATGTAATTGTTCTATTGTCCACTACTACATAGGATATCTGTACTTGTGGGGACAATTGAATCAGAGAGCGTGCTGTCTTCTTTCCTCTTTGGTAGCTATTTGCAGGAACACCTCAATTCAGTTTGGCACCACTATTTGATTAAACAAATAGAATTTTGTGTTCCCTAGTCGTTGACAAAGAATAACACATGTCTGCACATGCGTTAAACTTCTGCATTCCCACGTGGTCATGTAAGGTCACTTGTCAGCCGCCGATGCGTGTCCTTTTCTGTTCAACTTTGTCTCCGGCTTCTGTTGAATAGTACAATTGATGTAGACCACTCAGGAAACCACTATGCTTGTAATGGAGCATAGCTGTCTCGTGTAGTAAGCTGCTTTCCAGCCATGATGGTTCTTCTATGCCGAGTCACTTGATATTCTTAAATTGCTGGGTACACATCCTGTGCTAATTGAAGAATACTGTCTACCTTGTGCTGGTAGACTAGGCAGCAAACTAAACACTCGACATAGCAATATATGCTGTCTATACATGAACAAACCTGTGCTGGCTGCACATTACATTCTAGTGTACATATATGTTGTTTTGTCATAATTAAATCCTTAATTGCTTTGGGGACTCAACACAAAGTAAGAGCATTTTCATCACCCATGATAACAGATAAAACAACAAGAAATAAAGAATATCACAAGTAAACACAAAGGAAACACAGAATTCACATTCACAGCATCAAAATCTGGCCAGACACCTGTAAAGGATAAGAAAACAATCTCCCGATACTAGCCAAGCACCCTGTAGAGATAAAGAAATGGAATATAAAAACAAACAGGTAAATGAATCAACCAAGTGTTTGATCAGGTTTTCACACATTTCAAAAAACGCATATTAAGAGTTGGGCACTAGGATTCGGTCAAACAAAGGGTAACAAAATATAAGAAAGATTCATAACTCCCCTATCAAGGTATAAACCCTGATTGAATGAAGAAAACAGAATCAACGGAAGACAAGAACACTTTTGGAACAACCAAGAAAGAAGTAACCTTAATTTTGAGAAATTAGGGTTTGTCAGGATCAGCAGCAATTCTTCAACAATATGTTGAAAAAAATATCACCGAAGCAATAACAGATGAAGATAATACAACAATAGATCTGATATGTGAAATCATACCTTAAAATAACTAGCTAAAAACTTAACAATTATCACACAATTACAGGCAACTATAACTTGATCATGCAGTAATCAATAAGTAATTTGACCAGTTCGTTCCACAAAGAGCAGTTTAATCAAGATCTTAAAACTATTAATTATCCTAAGAGTTTAATAAAAGAGGTTTGGAGTGTATTTTAATTCACGCAATTAACGTGAAGTAAATGAAACGAATTAACAATTAAGATAAAATGGTGTCTACTTGAATGATTCACTATTGATATGGATTGTTCATGCAGTTATTACCGATTGTTATGTCCCTAATATAGCCTTATGACTTCTCACAAAGTCCAAATCAATTAGAATTAGTAAACTCACATAAACATTCTTTAAAAGATTAAACTATATTTGATAAAAATTAATGAGACTTGATTTGGACTAAACTCACGTAAAATCCTAACTATAACAATCACTTGAAATAGTTACACGATTATGTAGTGCACAACCCTTTCAATTACCAATTAAACCAATGACAAAATCACTTGAGATCAATTATCTAATTGTCTAGATCACCTAGGTGTTAAAGCATAAATTGCATCTCAATTTAACTCACGTAATTGAATTAAGAATATAGAACATGCATAACAATGGTTCTTTAATCAAACGCGATTAATTTAAATCACAAAACACTAAATCCATATGATAGAACAATCCAATATCTCAACTTTCACATTCAAGCAAACAGACAATAAGTTTAGCCTAGCATATTAAAGTTGCAAGAAACAAATTAATAATAAAAACGAGAAGCATTCATGATTACAATGATTAAACTAATGATTAAATCGAGTACTGAAAGTAATAAATGATGAAACAGAATTAAGAGATGAACTAATCTTCAAAGGAATGAATAAAGTCTTCAAAACACTCTCTAATTCGTAGCCTAAAAACTGCACACCTCAATTAGGGTGAAAGACTCGTCTATTTATAGTAGAACAAAAAGTGACCAGACCGACCCCGGATCTCGGCCATTATCAATGGATCGCGGCCGCGATCGTTACTTGGAATCGTGACCGGGATCATGTACATTGCGACCGAGATTCGCCAGTTTTCGATTTCTCCAAGTTCTGTCAATGTATTACGGCCGCGATACCCGTAGTTGCAGCCGCAATCTCCCTCAGACTCAATAACACTTCATTTTTCCACGTTTAATCTTACTTTGAGTTAAATGAAGCTAATTCTTCGCCGGAAACAACCAAAACATTAAACTAAAGACCTCTGGAGCTAAAATCATCATTTCTTCTCAAGTACCCACAAAAGTCTTCAAGTCTTCACAAATAATTAACAATAAAGACCCGATATCGCAATATAATATATGTATAATTGGAGCGATATCAAGATCTTTAAATATCACACAACAGTTGTATCAATTCAGAATCCAACAAATCGAACCAACTAAGTAAAAAAAAACCAATATGAAACCCTAGAACTGATTACGAACAACAGATCCTCAAAATCGAACGTATTGCTCTGATACCATGTAAAAAACTCAGAATCAATCAACAACAATCCTTGAAACACTTGATTAATCACCAAAAATAATCCAGAAACAAATCTTACACCAAAAACAATAAGCCAAAATTACAATCTCACGGGATAAGTGATTGTAAATATCTAAACAACAACTAGTGCCAAAATTGATGTAATAAACTGATGATCTAAAACATAAATAGATGTTTGAGAAATTGGATCAAAAGCAACAGAAGAAAGAATGATCGAATAAGTGAATGAATCGGGTTAGATGAAACCCTAAAAGGCTCCAGTATATACTGATTTTGAAAATGACAATAAGAACCCTCAAAGATCAAAATTTGTACTCCTTGTGCTCCAAGTAGTAGAAGATGCAATCCCAGCCCTTATATGCTCCAAACATTATTAAAACAGGTCAAAAAATGAAACCTGCCAAATATACTAGAACAAATCGCAAGTGAGAAACAATAAATGGAAGAATAAGCTTGATTGAGTTATATAACTCAACATTCAATATCATATGTTATTCAGATGTCAGAAATAAATGCATTGAATGTTTAATCAAATAATTCAGCGCTGAATTATTCAATTAATAGGTAAATAGATATACACCTAATTTTGTAGTCGACCAAACATTAACATGTGGTCCACCAACTCCTTGTTGATGTTTGATTGACTACAGGAAAAATCATGTGGTCGATAGAAACATGTTTTAATGAATGGTGTATATTGACAATTTTTAAAAAAACATGTATATTGTTCTTAACACTTAGTGACGACCCTCCTTCAAGTGTTCACCCTGCTCTAGAGTCACTGAAGTGGTTGTTGGGGAACTTGATGAGGGTCGTTGTCTTAATACAGAGGGATAACCATCTTGGCACACCCGCCGGTTTAACTGAGTTTCGTTAAAGAGTTGACGATAACACTTCTAGTTTTACAACTAGAGTGTAGCATGTTATTTTTATCAGTTTCTATTGTCATGTGTTCATATTGGTGTTTGGTTTCCACTTATTTCTCAGTTCACTTCGAAGAACATATTATAAGGTTCGAGATTTCTACACCTCATTGCATTTTACATTTGTTACGGTTCGATTCTTTGTTACCGTTTACATCTTGGTTGAGGTTTGTGGAACTTAGAGATTGGGGGATTGCAAGTGGGATCCATGGCGTTACATTTGGTGATTGTTCGTTTGTATGGTTTTATACGCTTTAGAAGGCTTGAACCTTGTTAGAAGATTGCTTTTATTCATAGTTGCTTGAGGACAAGCGAGGTTCAAGTGTGGGGGTGTTTGATATTGCGTGATTTGGACATGTTTATCCCTGCAATATCAGGTTTGTTTTGCTCCATTTTTTGATTTATTGAAGACTTTATTACCTATATTCGTTAAAGATTAGGACTAAGAGTTAGTTGGCAGAAATCATCGGTAAATGCTTTAAAATGTTGATTTATTGATCGTTTGATTTTTCGTGGAAGAATTGAAGTGTTTTGAAGGTTCGTGGCATGAAACAAAGAGGTTCAGAATTTCACTTTCTAAATCACGACGCGCCATTTCGGTGCGCGACGCGCAAATCTTCATGTTTCGAAGTCAGTAGTTATGGTTTGAGTTGAAGTCCATTTCATGATCTAAACCGTGACACACAAATAAAACCGCATCGCACAATATTTCTTCATTAAACCACGACGTGCAAAAATTGTGCGACACGCAATCGCCAGACGGGATATGAATTACTGAGGCCTTTTTATTATTTTGGCAACCTTATTTTCAGAGGGACTTTTTCCATCCGATTTTAGGAGCATCTATGGGCGATTTTAGGTAATTTTTTGGGAATTCCAAGATCATCTAACACATCTAATCATTCCATTAACAAGCCTCAATCCGATCATCATTGAAGATGCATCGTTGTACTTGATTAATTCGTTGTTTATCACAATGAATTCTCTTTTTACTTTTGATTTGAGTTTGTCTTTTATAATGGTTTGTCTTTTATAATGGTTTTAGGTTAAATTTCTTATGTTCATCAACACTAAATACACTGTTGGATGTGATTTTTATGATCAATTATTATATGTTTGATAATTGATAGTTTGAACAATTTAATATTCCTGTTGAAATATATTGTTGGATTGATTGATTATTGTGATTGTCTAATAGAAAGAGATTTCATTGAAGTCTATTACATTGTTCATAACGTTCTAAGCTTTTAGTTGATTGATTAATTTGATTGTCCAACTAGGTGACGTTTGTTGGAGTCTGTCATATTAAGTAAACTGATTAAGCTATTTTAGACACTTGTGCGTTGACCAGAGACGATAACGAATCATATTATATAATTAATTGATACAGGGGTTGATTGTGTGCAACGAGAGTTGGCACGATTGTTGATTACAGGGAATTCCGTGTCACGGTTTGGGTGTATAAGCCAGTCAAGTTAATTAACCACATATTAGAGGTCTTAGGCTACGGGAAATTTTGTGTCGTGTAATCTAGTTTGAGTGTTTGCTTGGGGGAATACATGGTGAACAAGTTGGTTGAATTGCAAATGTTATGTAATTGATTAGGGCTTAATCTTTAATATCCAACAGTTGTGAAGAAAGTCTAGGTGAACATATTCTCATCATCTGATTACATTTCTTTCTTGAAAACGTTTTATCAATATAAAACAACAAAAATATTACATCACCATTGATTCGCCTAATCGTTAAATAGCGAAGACTAAATATTCCGTTATTTCACTTATTTCTATTTCTGTCAGTTAATTACACGTAGTTTATAATCATGAATTGAGTTGAACTGTCTTTGGATCGATCTTGAATTTTACCATTTACTATACTGCTACATGATCGGGTACACTGCCTGTAAGTGTGTTTAAATCTAATAACCGGTAAATTTCCTTTTATAAATAATAGACGCGATTTTATACATCACCAACCAATCTCAGAATACACCAGAGATACCCGTATTTGTTGCTTGAGCTCGGTGTCAATCTTCGGAAAAGTGAAACCGAAGTCGATGAATACCGGAGTATGGAGGGAGCTAGAAGGAAAAAATAAGAGAAAAGGAAAGACATGGTAGAACCAAGTGTCCACTAACGAAATTCGGTGGCTGGAGAAGCGGCGATGTCAAGAAGTGGCGCCTAAAATTTTTTAAGTTAGGATTTGGTGAGGAAACGAAAGAAAGTGTGTATATTACGTGTTGATATAATGTTGAACTAATAATCTAGATTTTTATTTATTGGTGTAGATACAGTATTTTTTTGTTGGCGAAAAACTAGATTAAATAAATAAAATGAGTAATAATTTTTCATCAAAATAGCTAGATGGACAACCTTATTCAAGTGAACCATAAACAACAATGTGTATAAACAAGTGAACCCTAAATTATCGATGTCTCTAGATTTGCATATAAATGGCAACAACTCAAAAACACATATATTTTTTTGGAACATCTTCATCATCATATATATAAAAACTACCCTCCTAGCAAGATGCTAGGAAAAGCAACAAAACGATTACAATGACTTAGTGAGCTAATCCGTCCATTTTATATATTTCTTCCCTCTACTCAATAACCAAACATATGCATAATAACAAATTGAATCAAAAATGGTATATTTCTTTATTTATCTTGGGTTGAAAATGTTGATGTTCCTGAACCTCCAAATATGTCACACCAAAGAAGCAATGATCACATGAAGTCTAGTATTCGTCTCTAAACGAGCCCTCCAATATTCAAACCACACAACATATTCAAGACCATTTCGTAAACGACGGTATAGAAGTATCCACCTAAACTCGAACTTTACTCCAAAGATCCGCAATAATATTGCACTTAAACAAGACATGATGAAGCGACTCATTGTTACCGCTACAAGAGGCACATATAATATCTTGAATATCAATACACCTACGGGACAAGTTAAGACGAGTAGAAGAAACCATTTCATATAGTGTTGAGCTAATAATACAAATCTTCGTTAAGAAACATTTTTCATTACATCCTCGTAGTTCTGCTTCTTGCTTAAAAATTAGGAAAGACTTGTCGAAAATCGCCAGTTGGATTGGCATGAGACTCTTTGGACATTGCTTGGGTTGAGTAACGTAAAGACTGACTACCAACGAAACAAGAAATACTTCCGTCTTAACATCACTAATAAAGACTCTTTAGACTTTGAAGATCATAGCGAAAAAGTCGAGACCAAATAAAAGAAGTAAACCTGAACTGTAGCGTAAGATTGAAATGAAAAATAAAATGGAATGTACCGCATTACCAATATCAATCATAAAGTCAGTGATCATCTAACATACCTTTACTAACTTTACTTTATCCCTTTTTCCGGCGAAAAAAAAAATATCATTAATATGAAGATTGGTTTTTCATCAAAACGATGAATAAACCGTTACAAGATACTACAAAAGAAGAATCAAACAACCTTCAATAGAAAATTACAAGAAAATTTAACCCGGGCGACACAAAAGCCTAGGATTTACTTCTCAAATATAAGATTGATGACTATAACACAATTTGAAAGTTGTTGCTAAACGAACACTTTGAATTTTATTTGTCAGGCGATGAATACCTAACAAGTGCAATTGCCATTGAAGATGAAATCATTCCTTGCTAACCATATGGTCCAAAGAGTCGCGGCTACTTTGAAATCAACTCTCTTATTAAATGATTTTTAAAAAAATAAACTATGTTAGTTTAAAGCGACTTTTAGATGTCGACGCTCTCGTAACTCATGATGGGTTTCTTTTGCACGAGAAAAAAATAAAGCACGTCGACACAACCATGTGACACTATCTAATAATTACGTGTAATTTGATTTCCACGTACTTCTCCGTCATATGATCATTTTATCATCATACTCCGTATCCATATATCCATATATACTATCATAATATTATCATCTTTAAAATAAATAAATATAAATATAAATATAAATATAAATATAAATAATAACAAAGTAAAATCAAAATATATATATATATATATATATATATATATATATATATATATATATATATATATATATATATATATATATATATATATATATATATATATATATATATATATATATATGGGTAGGATCAATAGGGAAGTAACCAATTGGGGGAAGCAATTTTTTTTTCGTTTTTTTTTAATTTTTTTTTCAGCCATTAAGATTACACAAAAATATGAACATTTAAAAAAGACACTTCATGATCAATGTTATTATTTAGGCGAGAAAACGATTGACAAAAATAACATTCAAAATAATATTGATCGTGAAGAATGTTAATCTTCGAACGTTTTTTTTCATGTTTTGTGAAGTACTTTTTGTCAAAATTTAGCCCGATTTAGAGTTTAGGGTTTAGGTACTAAACTCTAAACCCAAAATCCTAAACTCTAAACCCTAAAGTTTAAACCGTTCGTGTTAAAAAGTCAATTTAAATCCTAAATCTAAAACTTAAATCTAAATTTCTAAATCTTAATATCTAAACCCTAATATCTGAACCCTAATTTCTAAACCCTCAAAATACGCTCGAAAAATACGATAATTGTTATATATTATTTCTTCGAGGGTTTTCCCGCCAAAATAAAAATATTTATCACAAAATGTCTTTTTTAAACGTTCATATTTTCATCCAATCTATAATGTTCGTGAACAAGGTTTTTTCAAAAAACGAAAAAAAAAAATTTACTTCCTCCCGCTTCCCCCAAATTGGTTACTTTTCCATTGATCCTACCAATACATATATATATATATATATATATATATATATATATATATATATATATATATATATATATATATATATATATATATATACACACACACACACTCACTCGTATATATATTATTTTGTTTTGTTCGATAAAACAAAATAATTAAGTGTTGAATGACTTAAAATAAAAAATTCAAATTTCTGAATGAAATACATGAATGATAAAAATCAATGTAGTAATCTTAAATCTATAAATAAAAATGTATCAGAGATAATTTAAAGATGATATTAAAGAAAATGAATGTATTTATGTATCAAATAATTAAAAAAACATTTGAACCTTGAAAGATTTAACACAAATTGCTTAATGGTAGAACATCATTTGTTATTTACAAGTCATTAACAAATTTGTAAACAGTTAAAAGTAATTTGTGATTCAAATGTCACTAATGAAAATAGCCAACCTTAACCGTGGTGAATGGTTAAATAGTGAATCATTCACTTAAGGGAGGTGTTACATGTCACTTTTTGATCCACATACACTTTTGTCTCATAAACTTACAGTTATGTTTCTAAATTAATCTAGACGTTGAACTTATATTATTATCATAAGTATAATTAAAGATAATATAGATAATTAGGTGTACATAAATTAAAAAAGGTGGTATTAAAAAGGTGGTATGTGAAGATTAAAACGATAAAACTTGCTTTTACTGGTAATGGCAATCCTCCATTGGATCAACGATAGTTAAACACGTGGACGGTTAAGATACGCTATCATATATTTTTTACTCATAAAGATAATTCTCTGTCCTATAAAATGCCATAGCCTTGACTGAAACATCCACACCTACTACAATCTGATTCACAAAAATATCTAGTTCACCAAATAAAGAAAGATGAGTGGTCCACCGGGACACCACCACCCACCACCGCCACCTCACCATCCTCCACCACACCATCCTCCACCACACCATCCTCCACCACCACATGGAGATCGCCAGGGATGTTGTACTATTTTGTAATTTCTTTCCCTTTTTTATAAGAATAATGTAACAACAATTTCTTTCACTTAATTTATCCATGTTGAATGATAGTTAAGTGATGGTTGATCATATATGTATTTATTTATATGCAAGAATATATACAAATAGTAGTAATATTGTTTGGTGTGTTTTTCTTTTGTTTGGCTTGATTTTTTGTCTTGGTTTGGAGCCGGTTGGTTTGTTTATGTGATAGGTTTTGAGTTGTCTCGTGTTGCAGTGTAGTTGTGTTTGTTTATTTTGGTTGGTTTCCTTTTGGCCTTCGGCTTCATCTTTCTATTTTGTAATGTTTGTTGTGCTTGTAACAAAGTTTTCGTCATTTTTGAAAAAAAAAAAAAAAAGAATCTGTTTCAAACAGATAAGTTGACTTGAGTTATACGTACAAATGTATGATATATGTTGTTCTACAAAGGGCCTTTCCATTACACAGACCAATCAAGAATTCAATCGAAATGAGAAGATTCGATGACGATATTGCTGTTCTAAAAAAAAAAAAAGAATTCAATTGGTGCTTTTCTGATATATATTGTTCTTTAATTTCTTTTTTATGTTCAGTTTATTTTTACTTTAATATTTAACAATTGTAATTATAACTAGTAAAATGGACCGTGTTTCGTGGCGATGTGCAAATTTTTTTTTTTTACGATTTCATATAATTACAATGTCATTTCGAAAAAATGACTGAAATTTGTAATCAATCGAATTTGCATAACTTTTTTACCATTATTTTAAATTGCATACCCAACCGCCGCTTACCACCAGCACACGCCAGTCACCTTACAAATCTGAATCGCCGCACTCTTCCGATACCGCCACCCTTATCTTTTTTTTTTTTTTTTTGTTTAAAACTCCAACTACGTATTAGTTTATATTTTTATTTTATTTTGAACTGTGCCCAACTTATTCTACTCTTTTTTCATCAAGATAGTCACTTTAAAAAACATTAATATCGAATTAGTATAATTATGTGGTTACAACTAATTTAATGGTTTTATTATAAAAATTTTAGATTGTTATTGTTAAAAACAAAACAGTCACAAATTAGGTAGTTTCAAAAAAAAAAAAATGCTACCGTAACATTGCTACAAACATTGCTACAGTAACTGTTTTTTGGAATATGAGTGGGACTAATTTATAGTAGTTAGTATATTGTATAATAATTAGTTATTTTATATCAATTTAAGGTTCATTATTGTTAGGTACATCAATTTATGTGTTTCCACACTTTTAGTGTAATTGTTCGCTTAGGATTCAATTTTGTCGTTGTTATTGTCTTTGTTAGTATCTCTTTGTATCTGCTGTACCGTGTACATGTTGATCTTCGTTACTCGTATATGTTATTTCGTTTTTTTAAGAAAAAAACATATTGATTGATATTGGGTCATCCTAATTGCTGTCAAAAAAAAAAAAAAAAGGTTATTAACAAAGTATAAATAATTTTTGCTTGTTTGTATTTTATAAATATAATCTTTATTTTATAAATATAATCTTTAGAGTTAGTATCTTTAAGAAAATTCTACTATATATTCTAAAACGATCACGTTACAAAATTATACACACATAATTTTACACACTGTACTAGTCAACTGAAAAGAGCTCAGTAGTTAAGTATTTATCATTGTGAAGAATTTTAATTAGACTAAAATAGTACACAGAAGAAAAGAAAAGGTTGTACCTAGTGGCCGACTTTTCCCTACTGACCGACTTTTTTTTATCGTATGCATCAATGCACGACATAGTCTTTGGTCGGCAAACAAAGCCCAATCAATGTAATATAATATGGACTCTCTTCTAATTAGGCTTTCCTGCAAAATAAACTTGATGCTCTGAACTTTCTTTTAATTTAACCCATTAATATGGTCGGGCATGTTATGATAGATTAGCTGTCTTATTTGATAATCACTTATCAAAGAAGAAAGTTACTCTATCATAATTGTACACCTACATTTATATTTTGCTAAAAAAACATTAATATACGTACATAAATAACATAATCTGAAGATTAATCACTGTAAAAAATTCATTACACTAGAAACAGATAAACCCTATTAAACGGCCGCAACATACAGAAAAAACAATTAACAAGGAAACCCAACTATGTGGCTTTTTTCTGTATTAATTCATGTTTTCATTTGCCACTCTTTGGAGACGGTTATCTGTTTCTATGTCTCGTGGACACATAGTTTGATTACAATACAAGGAAGCAAGCAAACAAAAGAGGGTGAATTTAAAATACAATACACGGAAAGCAAACAAACAAACAAAAGACTAAAGTTACAGCCAAACAACGCTCAAAGAATCGCAAGACCAAACCATTTCTACGAAGACAACAAAAACGTCGAGAGATTAAAGAACACCGATAATCACTGAATCCGCCAAGAATCAAAAAATCCGACAGCAACAAGGGCACCCCAAGCCACATCACTAAAGACCTCGAGCCACAAACCAACCGCACCGCTCAAATTAAACACCATATCTCTAATTGGGAGATCATCGTCTGGTTCAACCTGAGTTGCTGAGAGATGAAAATGGAGAAGAAATAGACCGACCATGCAACCACGGCTACTAACGCAAATACCCTCTTCTAAAGCCCCACCAAAACCCATACACCCCGCTGGGAAAGAAAGCAGACTAAAAATCATTACAACCCAAATAAAAAACACCAATTACAACCCAAATAAAAAACACCACCCGCCACCCTTGACCTAGAGCGACCACAACCAACGGGGTGGTGACCCTCCCGTCTCTGGCAAGAAGAAGACATAAACTACAACAAACTGACCCTTCACCACAACCCGAGACAATAGGCGACCAATACCAACAAGGCGGTGACCGCCACACTGCCACCGAGAAGAAAACAAACACCACCAAAGAAGAACTACCGGTTCTGTAACATCCTATAATCGGGCCTAGGTGAAATGACCATTTTACTCTTGGGTATGGCGTAATTAGTGATTTTAATAATTATATGTTTATAATTATTTGTGTATTTGGTTAAGACCAGTTTGTGACAAGGGTCACAGAACAGGTTTGTTTATTTAATTTGGACTCCGTTAGGGCCGCCTAACGAGGTACGAAAGATTTTAGATAACTGCTAAATACCCATGTGTTGATAGGTATGGGTTTTAACCCAAATAAGTGACTATGAGCTGGTTGTTCAGCTCATTTCTCTCCATCTCTCTAGAAACATCACCTAAACACCCCGTATCTAACTTCATCTCCTTCTTGAAACCCTAATTCTCTAAATCTCGATTTGAAGTTTGATTTGTGTTAGAAATTGATTCTTTGTGTTTTACTGATTCAATCAAGGTAAGAATTACCCATTTTCATTACCTAAATTTGTGTCAAATTAAGTTTGAAGTTAGGTTTTTTTCAAAGTGGGTTTTGATGTCAAATTGGTGCAATTTGTTGCTGTTTTGATGTAATATTTGTGGGTTTATGTCCCAAAAGATTTAATAAACAAGATGTGATAAGTTTTGAGGTCGAAAATGAGTATATGGTAGAGATTTGATGGTTTTTAGCTCAAACCCGTCACTTTTCAAAATTTCAGCAGCTCAAGAACACACTCGGTAGTGTGTCTTTTGGAAGTGGGCCGTGTGTCTACACACTCGGCCGAGTGTCTTTTGAATTGGGCCATGTGTCTACACACTCGGTAGTGTGTCTTTTGAAAAGACATTCGGTCGAGTGTCTCTACTCATTCAGTCGTGTGTCTGCACACTCGACCGAGTGTCTATGACTGTAACGACCCGACTTTTTCGACTTTTAATTGTATTTATTTCTTTCATAAAACTGCGTATTTATGCTTATTGTGATAGATTATTTTCTGGGATCATTAATTATGTTAATTACTTTCGTTAATGTCTTACTACGTGTTTTTAAGTACTAGGTTACTTAACGTGATCCTTGATTTCATTTACGACCGTTAGTGTCACTTAAGGATTAAAACGAGCTACGAACTTGGTACAAGTTAAACTTTTGTCATGATTGGGATATTATGGCTACGTAAACTTGATTGTTATTTATTAATGACAATTACTTGGTTTTATGGTTTCTTAATTATGCTTAGTGTTTACTAAGGCTTACTAGTCACCCTAATGGACTTTATCTTAGTGGACTTCCAAGGCCCACCCTACTTACTTGATGGGCTCACTTAATGGACTAGTTAATGGACTAATTTAGCCCATTAAGCAAAAGACAAAACCCAATTAGTTAATTAGACAAGATTAAGCATGCTTGGTACCATATACTTACACTTTTTAGCCTTTTGCTCCATGCCACCCAACATGTACAACCACCACCATGTACCACCATCTAATAGCAAGCAATGGTCCCCCCACCCCACCCCACCATGACCGTCGGCCTACTAGGCCACACCCACCATCACCATTTCATTTAAACTCTCTCATTCTCATTTCAAAAACACACACACTTATTCTCTCAAATTTCTCTCTACTTTTCTCTCATCTTTCTTGAAGAAACTTGAAGGTTTTGATTCTTTTTCTCTTCTTTTTCTTCTCAAAACCGAACCATCATCATCATCATTGTTATTTTTGGATTTTGGTTTTTATAACTTCAATCCACATGACATCTTGCAATCTTTGATCTCTTTTATGATAAAGAACCAAGAACAAGGATCAAAGCTTTGTAGCTTTTGGTTCTACATGAACTTTTAACAAATTTTAAGATCAAATTACTTTATGATCTTCTTTATGTTCAAGTATTGGAACTTAAAGTTCATTTCATGGAGATTCAAGTTCATAACTTGATATCTTTTTGTATAAAGGATCCTTACTTGAACTTGTTTATTTTTGACTTTAAATCTATCATTTATGTTTATAGATGTCGATTTGTTTGAGTTTCATGGTCAAAGATGTAGTGACCCGAACTTTTCCATGTTTATATATATATTAAATGAAATTGTTATTTACATGATTAAGTGTTTCCAACATATTAAGCAATCAAACTTGTTAAGACTTGATTAATTGAAATAGGTTTCATATAGACAATTGACCACCCAAGTTGACCGGTGATTCACGAACGTTAAAACTTGTAAAAACTATATGATGACATATATATGGATATATATATATATATAGTTAACATGATATTATGATAAGTAAACATATCATTAAGTATATTAACAATGAACTACATATGTAAAAGCAAGACTACTAACTTAATGATTTTGAAACGAGACATATATGTAACGATTATCGTTGTAACGACATTTAATGTATATATATCATATTAAGAGATATTCATACATCATATTATCATGATAATATAATAATTTAAAATATCATTTGATATTATAAACATTAGGTTAACAACATTTAACAAGATCGTTAACCTAAAGGTTTCAAAACAACACTTACATGTAACGACTAACGATGACTTAACGAACTCAGTTAAAATGTATATACATGTAGTGTTTTAATATGTATTCATACACTTTTGAAAGACTTCAAGACACTTATTAAAATACTTCTACTTAACAAAAATGCTTACAATTACATCCTCGTTCAGTTTTATCAACAATTCTACTCGTATGCACCTGTATTCGTACTCGTATAATACACAGCTTTTAGATGTATGTACTATTGGTATATACACTCCAATGATCAGCTCTTAGCAGCCCATGTGAGTCACCTAACACATGTGGGAACCATCATTTGGCAACTAGCATGAAATATCTCATAAAATTACAAAAATATGAGTAATCATTCATGACTTATTTACATGAAAACAAAATTACATATCCTTTATATCTAATCCATACACCAACGACCAAAAACACCTACAAACACTTTAATTCTTCAATTTTCTTCATCTAATTGATCTCCCTCAAGTTCTATCTTCAAGTTCTAAGTGTTCTTCATAAATTCTACAAGTTCTAGTTTCATAAAATCAAGAATACTTCCAAGTTTGCTAGCTTACTTCCAATCTTGTAGAGTGATCATCCAACCTCAAGAAATCTTTCTTATTTATAGTAAGATATATTTCTAATACAAGGTAATACTCATATTCAAACTTTGATTCAATTTCTATAACTATAACAATCTTATTTAGAGTGGAAATCTTACTTGAACTTGTTTTTCGTGTCATGATTCTGCTTCAAGAACTTTCAAGCCATCCAAGGATCCTTTGAAGCTAGATCCATTTTTCTCATTTCTAGTAGCTTTATCCAGAAAACTTGAGGTAGTAATGATGTTCATAACATCATTCAATTCATACATATAAAGCTATCTTATTCAAAGGTTTAAACTTGTAATCACTAGAACATAGTTTAGTTAATTCTAAACTTGTTCGCAAAAAAATGTTAATCCTTCTAACTTGACTTTTAAAATCAACTAAACACATGTTCTATATCTATATGATATGCTAACTTAATGATTTAAAACCTGGAAACACGAAGAACACTGTAAAACCGGACATACGCCGTCGTAGTAACACCGCGGGCTGTTTTGGGTTAGTTAATTAAAAACTATGATAAACTTTGATTTAAAAGTTGTTCTTCTGGAAAAATAATTTTTCTTATGAACATGAAACTATATCCAAAAATCATGGTTAAACTCAAAGTGGAAGTATGTTTTCTAAAATGGTCATCTAGACGTCGTTCTTTCGACTGAAATGACTACCTTTACAAAAATGACTTGTAACTTATATTTTCGACTATAAACATATACTTTTTCTGTTTAGATTCATAAAATAGAGTTCAATATGAAACCATAGCAATTTGATTCACTCAAAACGGATTTAAAATGAAGAAGTTATGGGTAAAACAAGATTGGATAATTTTTCTTGTTGTAGCAACGTGAAAATTGGTAACAAATCTATATTAATCATATCATAGCTAACTTATAATGTATTATACATGTATTCTAATATATTATGTAATCTTGGGATACCATAGACACGTATGCAAATGTTTTGACATATCATATCGACCCATGTGTATATATTATTTCGAACAACCATAGACACTCTATATGCAGTAATGAGGGAGTTAGCTATACAGGGTTGAGGTTGATTCCAAAAATATATATACTTTGAGTTGTGATCTAGCCTGAGACGTGTATACACTGGGTCGTGGATTGATTCAAGATAATATATATCAATTTTTTTTCTGTACATCTAACGTTGGACAACTAGTTGTAGGTTACTAACGAGGACAGCTGACTTAATAAACTTAAAACATCAAAATGTATTAAAAGTGTTGTAAATATATTTTGAATATACTTTGATATATATGTACATATTTGTTATAGGTTCGTGAATCGACCAGTGGCCAAGTCTTACTTCCCGACGAAGTAAAAATCTGTGAAAGTGAGTTATAGTCCCACTTTTAAAATCTAATATTTTTGGGATGATAATACATGCAGGTTTTATAAATGATTTACAAAATAGACACAAGTACGTGAAACTACATTCTATGGTTGAATTATCGAAATCGAATATGCCCCTTTTTATTTAGTCTGGTAATCTAAGAATTAGGGAACAGACACCCTAATTGACGCGAATCCTAAAGATAGATCTATCGGGCCCAACAAGCCCCATTCAAAGTACCGGATGCTTTAGTACTTCGAAATTTATATCATGTCCGAAGGAGGATCCCGGAATGATGGGGATATTCTTATATATGCATCTTATTAATGTCGGTTACCTGGTGTTCACCATATGAATGATTTTTATCTCTATGTATGGGATGCGTATTGAAATATGAAATCTTGTGGTCTATTATTATGATTTGATAATATATAGGTTAAACCTATAACTCACCAACATTTTTGTTGACATTATAAGCATGTTTATTCTCAGGTGATTATTAAGAGCTTCCGCTGTTGCATACTAAAATAAGGACAAGATTTGGAGTCCATGCTTGTATGATATTATATAAAAACTGCATTCAAGAAACTTATTTTTGATGTAATATATTCTTATTGTAAACCATTATGTAATGGTCGTGTGTAAACGGTATATTTTAGATTATCATTATTTGATAATCTACGTAATGCTTTTTAAACCTTTATAGATGAAATAAAAGTTATGGTTGTTTTAAATATGAATGCAGTCTTTGAAAAACGTCTCCTATAGAGGTCAAAACCTCGCGACGAAATCAATTAATATGGAACGTTTATAATCAATATGAACGGGACATTTCAGTTAGTATCCGAGCGTTGGTCTTAGAGAACCAGAATTTTGCATTAGTGTGTCTTATCGAGTTTGTTAGGATGCATTAGTGAGTCTGGACTTCGACCGTGTTTACTTGAAAAATGATTGCTTAACAAATTTTGTTGGAAACTATATATTTTTAACATGTGAATATTATGTGATATATTAATATCTTAACGTGTTTGATATTATGTGATAGATGTCTACCTCTAGAACAAGTCCCATTGACGCACCTAATAATAATGAAGAGTCAAATGTAAATTAGAATGATTCGTGGACTGATTCACAAGTTCCCGAAGAGGAACCGGAAGAAGAGTCGGAACCGGAAGAAGAATCGGAACCGGAAGAAGAAATAGAACCAGTGGGGGAAATAATAAAACGGTTAAGTAGAAGAAAATCCTCAACCAACCGACCAAAGTTAATTATGGTCAATGGTGTTTCCGCCAAGGAAGCAAAGTATTGGGAGGATTACCAATTCTTCGATGAATCGGATCCCGACAAGGATTCCGATGATGTTATAGAAATTACCCCAACACAATTTAATAAGGCAAAAGAGAACAATAAGGAAAAAGGGTATAAAAATAGAGAAATTTGATTCCAAACCCGATGAACTTTATATGTATCGTCAACACCCGTATTTCTTAAGTTGTGACAATAACCCGGGAACCTCTAAACCACCAAGTTTTTCTAAACCAATGTGGAAAACGACGGCTCGTATTAGGGGAACATCATATATCCCTAGAAAATTGGCAAAACGAACCAAAACTAAAGAAGAAGAAACGAGCGAGTCGGAATAAGATAGTTGTATTCGTGTGGTGTAATATATGTAATATAGTGTGCTTATGCTTTATGATATATGTAAAAATTGCTTGTATTAATAAGTATTTTTTTATAAATCTAACTCTTGTCTATTTTACAATATAAAAACACAAAAATGGATAGACAACCCAATATTTTAAGAGACCTACCCGGAGACATGATTGATGAAATCTTGTCTAGAGTCGGTCAGAATTCCTCGGCACAACTATTTAAGGTGAGATCAGTTTGTAAGACATTCGAAGAACGTTCCAAGAATGCCTTAGTTTATAAAAGGCTTTCTTTCGAAATATGGGGGATATCACCTTGGGAAATCCATAAGTTACGAAGTGTTTACTTTGACGCATATATTGCGGGGAACCCAAATGCTATTTTACGCAGCGGGTTAAGAAATTATTTTGACTCAATATATCCGAATATAGAACTTCGTGATTTAGAAAAAGCGGCTAACATGCAACATAAAGAAGCATGTTATGCTTACGGGTTAGTAATGTTCGCTTCTCACCAAAGTGAAAACAAGAACATCGGGCTACAACTATTAAACGAAACGTTCCCACAAGTGACGGACTCGGTAGTTGGGGTGAGAAACAAAGTTTTTAGATTGTTACGGGACTGTTGGACATTACGTAACCCTCGTCCCTTTGACGACGTTACAACACGCTGTCTTATCAACGGCCATAACGGTTATGTTCCACAAGACCAAGGATGGGAAGTAGTCCTAGTAAAACCAGAATGCATGACTTGTTTCTGGACGTATGAATTACGTGTCTTTATTGCCTTTGCTGAAAAACTTGTGTACTAGCTAGAATTATCTTCACAACTATCTTGTATCAAAGTTATTGTGTGCTATATTTCATGTTATATGTAAAATAACCGGTATTGTAAGTTTGTAAAATATTGTGAAAAAGTTTGAACGCGAAATATTATTATAATCAGTTTTTCATATAAAATTGTAGTAGTTGAATTGTATATTAGCTACTAAGTATGAACTTAACGGGTAGGTACTACCCGAATTTAAACTTATAAAACGCTAATATGAAGAAAAAGCTTTTATAAATGAGTTCATATTATGCTACGAGATACTATTGACTACTCTTAATATTCTGTATGATTAACTTGTTTCATTTGACTATTTGAAGGAAATGGCACCGACTACTCGACAAACCATGAATATGAGCGAAGAGGAATTTCGTACCTTTCTTGCTGCAAACATAGCCGCAGTACAGGCTGCGCTACATACCAACAATAACTCCGAATCTAGCAATGCAGCTAACGGCTCAAGAAATCGTGTAGGATGCACCTACAAAGAATTCACTGCCTGCAAACCTTTGGAATTTGATGGAACCGAAGGACCGATCGGATTGAAACAGTGGACCGAGAAGGTCAAATCGGTGTTTGCCATAAGTAAGTGTACTGAAGAGGACAAAGTGAAGTACGCTACGCATACCTTCACAGGTACTGCGTTAACATGGTGGAATACCTATCTAGAGCAAGTGGGACAAGATGATGCTTACGCACTACCGTGGTCAGCATTCAAGCACTTGATGAACGAGAAGTACCGTCCCAGAACCGAGGTCAATAAGCTCAAGACAGAACTTAGAGGGTTACGAACCCAAGGATTTGATATTACCACGTACGAAAGACGATTCACAGAATTGTGCCTATTGTGTCCGAGAGCGTTCGAAGATGAGGAAGAGAAGATCGACGCGTTTGTGAAAGGATTACTGGAAAGAATCCAAGAAGATATAAGTTCACACGAGCCCGCCTCCATACAACAGGCATGTAGAATGGCTCACAAACTAGTGAACCAGATTAAGGAAAGAATTAAAGAACAAGCGGCTGAAGAGGCCAATGTGAAGCAAGTCAAAAGAAAGTGGGAGGAAAACGGTGATAAGAATCACCAAAACAACAACAACAACAATTACAACAATAATCGCAACAACTATCCCAACAATCGCAACAACAATCCCAACTACAACAAACGGCCCAACAACAACAACAACAACAACAACAACAACAACAACAACAACAACTACAACAATCATCCCAATAACAATAGTAACCGCAACAACAACAACAATCAGAAGCAGCTATGCCAAAGGTGTGAAAAGTATCACTCGGGGTTCTGCACCAAATTTTGCAACAAGTGTAAAAGAAATGGTCATAGCGTGGCGAAGTGTGAGGTCTACGGACCAGGGGTTAACAGAACGAAAGGAACAAATGGTGTCGGAACGAGTAATGGCGGAGCAAGTAGTGTCGGAGCAAGTTATGCCAATTTAGTTTGTTATAAATGTGGAAAACCGGGCCACATTATTAGAAATTGCCCGAACCAGGAGAACACGAATGGACAAGGCCGAGGAATAGTTTTCAATATTAATGCGGCAGAGGCACAGGAAGACCCGGAGCTTGTTACGGGTACGTTTCTTATTGACGATAAATCTGCTTATGTTTTATTTGATTCGGGTACGGATAGAAGCTATATGAGTAGAGAATTTTGTGCTAAATTAAGTTGCCCATTGGCGCCTTTGGATAGTAAATTTTTACTCGAATTAGCAAATGGTAAATTAATTTCAGCAGATAATATATGTCGGAATCGAGAAATTAAACTGGTAAGCGAAACATTTAAGATTGACTTGATACCAGTAGAGTTAGGGAGTTTTAATGTGATAATCGGTATGGACTGGTTGAGAGAAGTGAAAGCAGAGATCGTTTGTTACAAAAATGCAATTCGCATTATACGAGAAAAAGGAAAACCCTTAATGGTGTACGGAGAAAAGAGCAACGCGAAGTTAAATCTTATTAGTAACCTGAAGGCACAAAAACTAATAAGAAAAGGTTGCTATGCTGTACTAGCACACGTCAAGAAAGTCAATTCCGAAGAAAAGAACATCAATGATATTCCCGTCGCAAAAGAATTTCCCGATGTATTTCCGAAAGAATTACCGGGACTACCTCCACACCAATCCGTTGAATTTCAAATAGACCTTGTACCGGGAGATGCACCAATAGCTCGTGCTCTATATAGACTCGCACCTAGCGAAATGAAGGAACTTCAGAGCCAATTACAAGAACTTTTAGAGCGTGGTTTCATTCGACCAAGCACATCACCGTGGGGAGCTCCTGTTTTGTTTGTCAAGAAGAAAGATGGTACATTGAGGTTGTGTATCGACTACCGAGAGTTGAATAAACTTACAATCAAGAACCGCTACCCACTATCGAGAATCGACAACTTATTTGATCAACTACAAGGCTCGTCTGTTTATTCGAAGATCGATTTACGTTCTGGATATCATCAAATGCGGGTGAAGGAGGATGATATTCCAAAGACTGCTTTTAGGACGCGTTACGGTCATTACGAGTTTATGGTTATGCCGTTTGGATTGACTAACCCACCAGCTATGTTCATGGACCTCATGAACCGAGTGTGTGGGCCATATCTTGACAAGTTTGTCATTGTTTTCATCGATGACATACTTATTTACTCGAAGAATGATCAAAAGCACGAAGAACATTTGAGAAAAGTGCTAGAGTTGCTGAGAAAAGAAAAACTGTACGCTAAGTTTTCAAAGTGTGCATTTTGGTTGGAAGAAGTTCAATTCCTCGGTCACATAGTGAACAAAGAAGGTATTCAGATGGATCCAGCAAAGATCGAAACCGTTGAAAAGTGGGAAACCCCGAAAACTCCGAAACACATACGCCAGTTTTTAGGACTAGCGGGTTACTACAGAAGGTTCATCCAAGACTTTTCCAGAATAGTAAAACCCTTGACTGCATTAACGCATAAAGGGAAGAAATTTGAATGGAAAGATGAACAAGAGAAAGTGTTTCAATTGTTAAAGAAAAAGTTAACTACGGCACCTATATTGTCATTACCTGAAGGGAATGACGATTTTGTGATATATTGTGACGCCTCAAAGCAAGGTCTCAGTTGTGTATTAATGCAACGACGAAAGTAATTGCTTATGCATCTAGACAATTGAAGATTCACGAACAGAATTATACGACGCATGATTTGGAATTAGGCGCGGTTGTTTTTGCATTAAAGACTTGGAGGAACTACTTATATGGGGTCAAAAGTATTATATATACCGACCACAAAAGTCTTCAACACATATTTAATCAGAAACAACTGAATATGAGGCAGCGTAGGTGGATTGAATTGTTGAATGATTACGACTTTGAGATTCGTTACCACTCGGGGAAGGCAAATGTGGTAGCCGACGCCTTAAGCAGGAAGGACAGAGAACCCATTCGAGTAAAATCTATGAATATAATGATTCACAATAACCTTACTACTCAAATAAAGGAGGCACAACAAGGAGTTTTAAAAGAGGGAAATTTAAAGGATGAAATACCCAAAGGATCGGAGAAACTTCTTAATATTCAGGAAGACGGAACCCGGTATAGGGCTGAAAGGATTTGGGTACCAAAATTTGGAGATATGAGAGAAATGGTACTTAGAAAAGCTCATAAAACCAGATACTCAATACATCCTGGAACGGGGAAGATGTACAAGGATCTCAAGAAACATTTTTGGTGGCCGGGTATGAAAGCCGATGTTGCTAAATACGTAGGAGAATGTTTGACGTGTTCTAAGGTCAAAGCTGAGCATCAGAAACCATCAGGTCTACTTCAACAACCCGAAATCTCGGAATGTAAATGGGAAAACATTACCATGGATTTCATCACTAAATTGCCAAGGACTGCAAGTGGTTTTGATACTATTTGGGTAATAGTTGATCGTGTCACCAAATTAGCACACTTCATGCCAATAAGAGAAGATGACAAGATGAAGAAGTTAGCACGACTGTATTTGAAGGAAGTCGTCTCCAGACATGGAATACCAATCTCTATTATCTCTGATAGGGATGGCAGATTTATTTCAAGATTCTGGCAGACATTACAGCAAGCATTAGGAACTCGTCTAGACATGAGTACTGCCTATCATCCACAAACTGATGGGTAGAGTGAAAGGACGATACAAATGCTTGAAGACATGCTACGAGCATGTGTTATTGATTTCAGAAACAGTTGGGATCGACATCTACCGTTAGCAGAATTTTCCTACAACAACAGCTATCATTCAAGCATTGAGATGGCGCCGTTTGAAGCACTTTATCGTAGAATGTGCAGGTCTCCGATTTGTTGGAGTGAAGTGGGGGATAGACAGATTACGGGTCCGGAGATAATACAAGAAACTACCGAGAAGATCATCCAAATTCAACAACGGTTGAAAACCGCCCAAAGTCGACAAAAGAGCTACGCCGACATTAAAAGAAAAGATATAGAATTTGAAATTGGAGAGATGGTCATGCTTAAGGTTGCACCTTGGAAAGGCGTTGTTCGATTTGGTAAACGAGGTAAATTAAATCCAAGGTATATTGGACCATTCAAGATTATTGATCGTGTCGGACCAGTAGCTTACCGACTTGAGTTACCTCAACAACTTGCGAATGTACATAACACTTTTCACGTCTCGAATTTGAAGAAATGTTTTTCTAAAGAAGATCTCACTATTCCGTTGGACGAAATCCAAATCAATGAAAAACTTCAATTCATTGAAGAACCCGTCGAAATAATGGATCGTGAGGTTAAGAGACTTAAACAAAACAAGATACCGATTGTTAAGGTTTGATGGAATGCTCGTAGAGGACCCGAGTTCACCTGGGAATGAGAAGATCAGATGAAGAAGAAATACCCGCACTTATTTCCAGAAGATACGTCAACACCTCCAACTGCTTAAAATTTCGAGACGAAATTTATTTAACGGGTAGGTACTGTAGTGACCCGAACTTTTCCATGTTTATATATATATTAAATAAAATTGTTATTTACATGATTAAGTGTTTCCAACATGTTAAGCAATCAAACTTGTTAAGACTTGATTAATTGAAATAGGTTTCATATAGACAATTGACCACCCAAGTTGACCGGTGATTCACGAATGTTAAAACTTGTAAAAACTATATGATGACATATATATGGATATATATATAGTTAACATGATATTATGTTAAGTAAACATATCATTAAGTATATTAACAATGAACTACATATGTAAAAGCAAAACTACTAACTTAATGATTTTGAAACGAGACATATATGTAACGATTATCATTGTAACGACATTTAATGTATATATATCATATTAAGAGATATTCATACATCATATTATCATGATAATATAATAATTTAAAATCTCATTTGATATTATAAACATTGGGTTAAAAACATTTAACCAGATCGTTAACCTAAAGGTTTCAAAACAACACTTACATGTAACGACTAACGATGACTTAACGAACTCAGTTAAAATGTATATACATGTAGTGTTTTAATATGTATTCATACACTTTTGAAAGACTTAAAGACACTTATCAAAATACTTCTAATTCACAAAAATGCTTACAATTACATCCTCGTTCAGTTTCATCAACAATTCTACTCGTATGCACCCGTATTCGTACTCGTACAATACACAGCTTTTAGATGTATGTACTATTGGTATATACACTCCAATGATCAGCTCTTAGCAGCCCATGTGAGTCACCTAACACATGTGGGAACCATCATTTGGCAACTAGCATGAAATATCTCATAAAATTACAAAAATATGAGTAATCATTCATGACTTATTTACATGAAAACAAAATTACATATCCTTTATATCTAATCCATACACCAACGACCAAAAACACCTACAAACAATTTCATTCTTCAATTTTCTTCATCTAATTGATCTCTCTCAAGTTCTATCTTCAAGTTCTAAGTGTTCTTCATAAATTCTACAAGTTCTAGTTTCATAAAATCAAGAATACTTCCAAGTTTGCTAGCTTACTTCCAATCTTGTAGAGTGATCATCCAACCTCAAGAAATCTTTCTTATTTATAGTAAGATATCTTTCTAATATAAGGTAATACTCATATTCAAACTTTGATTCAATTTCTATAACTATAACAATCTTATTTCGAGTGGAAATCTTACTTGAACTTGTTTTTCGTGTCATGATTCTGCTTCAAGAATTTTCAAGCCATCCAAGGATCCTTTGAAGCTAGATCCATTTTTCTCATTTCCAGTAACTTTATCCAGAAAACTTGAGGTAGTAATGATGTTCATAACATCATTCGATTCATACATATAAAGCTATCTTATTCGAAGGTTTAAACTTGTAATCACTAGAACATAGTTTAGTTAATTCTAAACTTGTTCGCAAACAAAAGTTAATCCTTCTAACTTGACTTTTAAAATCAACTAAACACATGTTCTATATCTATATGATATGCTAACTTAATGATTTAAAACCTGAAAACACGAAGAACACTGTAAAACCAGACATACGCCGTCGTAGTAACACCGCGGGCTGTTTTGGGTTAGTTAAATTAAAAACTATGATAAAATTTGATTTAAAAGTTGTTCTTCTGGAAAAATTATTTTTCTTATGAACATGAAACTATATCCAAAAATCATGGTTAAACTCAAAGTGGAAGTATGTTTTCTAAAATGGTCATCTAGACGTCGTTCTTTCGACTGAAATGACTACCTTTGAAAAAATGACTTGTAACTTATATTTCTAACTATAAACATATACTTTTTCTGTTTAGATTAATAAAATAGAGTTCAATATGAAACCATAGCAATTTGATTCACTCAATACGGATTTAAATTGAAGAAGTTATGGGTAAAACAAGATTGGATAATTTTTCTTGTTGTAGCAACGTGAAAATTGGTAACAAATCTATATTAATCATATCCTAGCTAACTTATATTGTATTATACATGTATTCTAATATATTATGTAATCTTGGGATACCATAGACACGTATGCAAATGTTTTGACATATCATATCGACCCATGTGTATATATTATTTGGAACAACCATAGACACTCTATATGCAGTAATGAGGAAGTTAGCTATACAGGGTTGAGGTTGATTCCAAAAATATATATACTTTGAGTTGTGATCTAGCCTGAGACGTATATACACTGGGTCGTGGATTGATTCAAGATAATATATATCAATTTTTTTCTGTACATCTAACGTTGGACAACTAGTTGTAGGTTACTAACGAGGACAGCTGACTTAATAAACTTAAAACATCAAAATGTATTAAAAGTGTTGTAAATATATTTTGAATATACTTTGATATATATGTACATATTTGTTATAGGTTCGTGAATCGACCAGTGGCCAAGTCTTACTTCCCGACAAAGTAAAAATCTGTCAAAGTGAGTTATAGTCCCACCTTTAAAATCTAATATTTTTGGGATGAGAATACATGCAGGTTTTATAAATGATTTACAAAATAGACTCAAGTACGTGAAACTACATTCTATGGTTGAATTATTGAAATTGAATATGCCCCTTTTTATTTAGTCTGGTAATCTAAGAATTAGGGAACAGACACCCTAATTGACGCGAATCCTAAAGTTAGATCTATCGGGCCCAACAAGCCCCATCCAAAGTACCGGATGCTTTAGTACTTTGAAATTTATATCATGTCCGAAGGAGGATCCCGGAATGATGGGGATATTCTTATATATGCATCTTGTTAATGTCGGTTACCAAGTGTTCACCATATGAATGATTTTTATCTCTATGTATGGGATGCGTATTGAAATATGAAATCTTGTGGTCTATTATTATGATTTGATAATATATAGGTTAAACCTATAACTCACCAACATTTTTGTTGACGTTTTAAGCATGTTTATTCTCAGGTGATTATTAAGAGCTTCCGCTATTGCATACTAAAATAAGGACAAGATTTGGAGTCCATGCTTGTATGATATTATGTAAAAACTGCATTCAAGAAACTTATTTTTGATGTAATATATTCTTATTGTAAACCATTATGTAATGGTCGTGTGTAAACGGTATATTTTAGATTATCATTATTTGATAATCTACGTAATGCTTTTTAAACCTTTATAGATAAAATAAAGGTTATGGTTGTTTTAAAAATGAATGCAGTCTTTGAAAAACGTCTCATATAGAGGTCAAAACCTCGCGACGAAATCAATTAATATGGAACGTTTATAATCAATATGAACGGGACATTTCAAAAGAATACTTGTTAAACTTTGATCTCATAAATCTTGAAACCAAAGTCTAACTTTAAAAGTTCAAGAACAAGAAAGTATAAACTTACTAGTTTATGACTTTTACACATGTAAGATTGATCTAAGTTTCATAACTTAAGGTTATCTAACTTGTTAAAACAATAGATCATTTATTCATGTTCATTTTACTTTACAAAATCTAAGTTTTATAACTTATGGTTGTGTAAAGTTGAAAGTCTAAGTGTTTTGACTTAGGGTTTCACTAAGGACATGAGATCTAGACTTTTTATTCTAAGATCTTTAATGTCTAGTTAAGATATAAGCTCTCTAGCTTAAGGTTTTAATTATTTAGTTTGATTCAAAGTTTATAGCTTTATAAGACTTGTATTTGTGTTGAAACTAAGAAAAGTGATGCAACTTTGGTTCATCACCTTGCTCAAACTCTCACATGAGTTGTGTTTTAATTCTTAGTCATGATTATTGTGTGTTGATGGTAGAACCTTGGTCAAAAGTGATGCAAAGACATCAACGAGTTGTACACTTGAAGCTATAAGCATCAAGGATGAGAACCGTGATGAGCATCAAGCACCAAGAATCCCACCGGAGCACCTTGCTTACTATTTTCTGGATCTGATCAGTCACCTAGGCTACTGGAAAAGTTGATTTACAGATGAGTAGATGACTTTTCGTATAGGCCTCGCCTAAATCCGATGTACGGTTTAGGATTTATAGCCTTCCGAAAGGTACTACGCCCTTGTAATGTTGTGCTAAAATTTCTGACCTACTCGCACTTAAACCGTCACCACGGTCAAATGAAGATGAGTTAGGTTCTGAAAATTGGTCAGCAGTTAGAGGACTCACATACGGAGCCATGGCCACTGGGCACGTGTCATTTCAGTTGGTATAGAGGCCGTAGCAGCTGAACGAAGTCAGCCTTTGTTTCTATCTCTATCCTTGATTGAAAACTTACTTTACTTTTTACGTATGATGTTGATAATGATGATACTTAAGACTTAATTTATTTACTTATAAACCTTTTGGGACGATTTACTGACTTAGTAACTTTTAACTTAGGTTGACGACTTTCGGACCGACTTACTTGCTTACTTATCTTGTATCGACTTTGACCGCACTTTCACTGTGAGTTATAGCATCCCTTTTTTACTTCAACAATTTTTGGAACTGAGAATACATGAACTTTTTACGTTTTACTTACTAGGCACAAGTACTTAAACTTATTGTATGTGTGGGTTATATAACGGCATAAACTTTCCCCTTAGCTCGGTAACGTTTAGTCATTGGTTTTTGAACCGGTGAACGCGAATCTTAGATATGGATCCATAGGGTTTGACATCCCCACTCGGGCTAGTCACGCTAGCATTTAACGGGTGTTTAATACTCCGTAGACTTATGCACTCTCCAAGTGTACTTTTAGGGGGTGATATTTACGTTAAATTAGTTACCAAGTGCCCACGGTTAAGCATATACTTTTCATACTGTTTTGAATACCAAATCTCGTGGCCTACATTACATTATTGTTACAATTAAACTATAGCTCACCAACATTCGTGTTGAATTTTAAGCATGTTATTTCTCAGGTGCTTAGACGTTTGATGCTTCCGCTGTATTAGTCACGCTGTTAGACTTGCTGTGTAGACACCCACTGCTTTTGTTTAGAGATGTCTCTGCATGAAACTTTTACTTTGCATTCACGAACTATGTTACTTTTGAACAATGAATTTGTAATGACTTTTTAGTCTCGTACTTATGTTATTGCTTTCTATTCGTAGAAGCACACTATCGTTTGTTAAACACTTGACGTTGGTAAAGACGTTACCCCTTTTTATGAATGCAAACTTATTTTTAAAATCGCATATAGTGTTTGACCTTATAATGATCTTGTTGTTGATGATCCGTACACGTTAATTTTGTACGGGGCGTCACATTTGGTATCAGAGCATTGGTTGTAGGGAATTAGGTTGCATTAGTGAGTCTTGACCGAGCCAAGTAGGATTTACTGATATGACTAATCTACAACTTGCTTGTTTAACTGTTTCTGCGGAACTTCATGCATGCTACTGCTTACTTTTACTGCTATGTGTACTTGCTGTATGCTACTGCTTATTCTCGCTACTGCATACTACTATCTACTTTCGATTGCATGATATTTTTGTAGGATTTTGCTATATTTCCATGCAATGTACTGCTATAGACGATCTAGGCTGCCGTAGTTACTTTGCCTAATATGTGCTTGCTATATGACTTACTGACATGGAAAAAGTTATTTTTCCTTGTTCAGATGTTGGATATCCCGCCCATTATCATTGACTTGGAGGGCGACTCAGATACATCTGCTACCTCGCTTACCATTGTTGCTGACTCACAGATCCCGTCATCGCTACCCTCCGACGACTTTGGCACTTCACCTTCAAGTGGACTCGTGCTTGACCTTATGGACGTCTCAGACGGAGACGAGGATCTAGAAGAGATTCCAGCTCTACCCAGCCCTAGACTCCCGGGGCCACAGCACCATTCCGGTGGTACTGTGATTCCTGGGGAAAATGGGGACGGTCCTTTCCGTAATGAGCATGGACATTGGGTTAGACGCCTTGCTGATGGACGTGTCGTGCCAATCCCACCTAGCAGATATCGACTTATGACCACCGATCGGGCAGATCTACCTTCAGATGACTCAGACGATTCATCATCCGATGACTCCAGCGAGGAAGATTCTGAGGAGGATTTCGAGGATGATTTCGAGGAGGACCCTGAGGAGGCGCCCGTGCAGCCGCCCTCTACCCCGCCGAAGAAGCGGTATCATTTTGATGGTACCGTTATTCCAGGGGTTAACGGAGGTAGACCCTTCTTGGATGCACGTGGACAGTTAGTTAGGGTTACCGCCCGTAAGCGGGTTGTGCCATATCCTGCTAATCCATTCATGCATAAGGTTGCCCGTTACACATCATCTACTTCTGGTGCTGCACCATCTGCACCACCGGCACCATCTGCACCGCCTGCCCCACCAGCATCCCCCGTCGTCGAGGAACTGATGAGGGAAGTGCATATCCTCCGTGCTCTGGTAATTGAGCTCGAGGAACAGATGTCCCACCTGATGGACATCATTTACCCACCATCATCGTAGGATTATTGTATTAGATTTCCTTATGTAACTCTGTTAGTAGTTTCATGTTTTACTCATGTATTGTACGAACCTTATGCGGATGTATGCAACTTTCTTATTAATGAATAGAACTTAATGTTGTTTAAATTTTTGCACGGTGTTCTATTTAAACTAATGTATGATGATTTTGTGGTATCTGTATCTAGTTGCTTTACTTAATTAATTGTGTGTGGTGTTGATTCCGTACTGGGTGCCTTATGCTATAATATTATTGAATGCTGGATTTTGACTTAAGTCGAAACTTTTGTTCAGAGGAACAATGGCAAACGGAAGAGTCCCAAGGGAAATGCCCACAGCGGCACAGATTGAAGAAATGATTGCTGCTCGAGTAGCTGCAGCTATGGCGAACGCCAATCCCCAAGCTCTACCCGCTAACCAGAACAATCATGACGGGTGCACCTATAAGGAATTTCAGAGCTGCAAGCCCCACAATTTCAATGGTGCTGAGGGGCCAGTTGGACTGACAAGGTGGTTTAAGAAGTTGGAAGCTATGTTCCATGTGAGCAACTGCTCGGAAGTGAACAAAACTAAGTACGCCTCATGTACTCTATCGGACGGCACTTTAACCTGGTGGAACAATCTTGCTCAGGCTAAAGGAATTGACGAGGCTTATGCTACCCCGTGGGAGGAATTCAAAGGGGCTATGATCGAGGAGTACTGCCCTAGAACGGAGATCCAAAAAATGGAAGCTGAGTTTTGGGAGCTGAAGGTTGTGGGAACCGACCTTGATGGCTATAACCGAAGGTACCTGGAATTAGCTTTGATGTGCCCCACGATGGTTACCCTTAAATTTAAACGAATGGAATGGTACTTGTGGGGACTCCCCAAAACCATTCAGGGAAATGTTACCTCTTCCAAACCAGCAGATGTCCCGGAAGCTATGCGCATGGCGCACACCCTGATGAACCAGATCACCCGCAAGGAACCAGAGAAAGCAAAATCAGAATCAGGAGCTAGTTATGAGAAGCGTAAGTGGGAAGGCAACAAAGGAAAGGTCTTTGATCAAAACCCAGCTAAGAGGTATGAGAGTTTCAAGGAAAACAACGACTGGAGGAACCCCAACCCGACCCCTAGTTCGAACCCTAACTACAAGGGTAGTCTCCCGCAGTGCAAGAGATGCTACAAGCATCATACTGGGTACTGCAACGTGGTCTGTGAAAAGTGTAAAAGGACTGGGCACATTGGCAAGGACTGCAAGATCACCACCCCAGATGTGAAGACAAACCCTACTGGATCAAGAAAGTGTTTTGAGTGCGGTCAACAGGGCCACTTCAAGAATGAGTGCCCGAACAAGAAGAAGGATGCCAGACCAGCACGTGGGAGAGTTTTCAACATGAACGCCAGGGATGCCCGTGAGGATCCTGATTTAGTCACAGGTACATTCACTATCAATAACCTATTTGCTTCTGTATTATTTGATACCGGTGCCGATATGAGTTACGTATGTAGACATTTTTGTTCTAAGATAGACTGGTCGTTAGTGCCTTTAGACGAGAGTATTCTGGTTGAAGTAGCCAATGGGAAACTTGAGAAGGATGACCAAATTGGCCGAGGAGGTATAATAAACCTAGCTGGTGTGGATTTTGAAATTGATCTAATACCCATTGAATTGGGAAGCTTTGATGTGATTGTCAGTATGGACTGGTTGTCCAAGGTAAGAGCTGAAGTTATCTATGGGGAGAAGATCCTCCGGATACCTCGCGAAGATGGTGAGCCTCTGATTATCTACGGAGATAGATGTAGTCCGAAGTTGAACCTCATTAGTTGCATGAAGGCACAGAAAGTCATAAGGAAAGGGCGTTTTGCTATCCTGCGCATGTGAAGAAGTTAGAAACCAAGGAGAAGAGCGTTGATGATGTACGAATTGTGAACGAATTTCCCGACGTCTTTCCAGAAGAGTTACCTGGATTACCACCGCCGCGATCAGTGGAATTCCAGATTGATTTAGTGCCGGGAGCTGCACCTGTAGCTCGTGCACCTTATCGACTTGCACCTTCCGAACAGCAAGAGTTGCAGAGTCAACTGCAGGAACTGCTAGACCGTGGATTTATCCAACCAAGCTCTTCGCCTTAGGGCGCTCCGGTTTTGTTTGTGAAGAAGAAGGATGGATCTTTCCACATATGTATCGACTACCGCGAACTCAACAAATTGACGATTAAGAATCGGTATCCCCTTCTCAGAATTAACGATCTTTTCGATCAGCTACAAGGATCCAGCATTTACTCTAAGATCGATTTGCGATCCGGTTATCGGCAGTTGAGGGTGAAGGAGAGCGATGTGATGAAGACTGCGTTCAGAACCCGTTATGGTCATTATGAGTTTCTCGTGATGCCATTCAGTTTAACCAATGCACCTGCTGTATTCATGGATCTCATGAATCGAGTATGCAAACCATACCTGGACAAGTTCGTTATCGTCTTCATAGATGATATCCTCATCTACTCCAAAAATGAAGAAGAACATGAACACCATCTTCGACTAGCGTTAGAACTTTTGAGACAAGAGCAACTTTATGCCAAATTCTCCAAGTGTGAGTTTTGGTTGAAGGAAGTCCAATTTCTGGGTCATATCGTGAGTGATCAGGGTATCAAAGTTGATCCCGCAAAGATCGAAGCTATCAGCAAGTGGGAAACTCCCACTACTCCTACTCATATCCGCCAATTTTTAGGCCTCGCCGGTTATTATCAAAGATTCATTGAAGGTTTCTCTCTGATTGCACGCCCATTAACCGCACTGACTCACAAAGGGAAGAATTTCATTTGGGCAACCGAGCAAGAGTCAGCATTTCAAACCTTGAAGCAGAAGCTAACCACCTCACCTATCCTATCTCTTCCCGAAGGCAGTGATGATTTTGTTATGTACTGTGATGCCTCAAAAAATGGTTTTGGTTACGTATTGATGCAAAGAACGAAGGTTATTACTTACGCCTCTCGACAACTGAAGATTCACGAGTGAAATTACACAACACACGACCTTGAGCTTGGAGCCATTGTCTTTGCACTAAAACTATGGAGAAACTATCTTTATGGAACAAAGAGTACCATCTTCACCGACCATAAAAGCCTCCAACACATCTTTGATCAGAAACAACTGAACATGAGACAGCGACGATGGATTGAGACGCTGAACGACTATGATTGTGAACTTCGTTACCATCCTGGCAAGGCAAATGTTGTAGCCGATGCTTTGAACCAAAAGGAAAGAATGGTACCTCTTCATGTCCGAGCCTTGAACATCACCATCCATTCGAATCTCAATAGTCAGATCCGGGTAGCCCAAGATGAGGCTCTCAAAGAGGAGAATATTTCTCAAGAACATTTGAACATCCTCTTTTCTCGATTTGAGGTCAAGGAGACTGGACTCCGGTACTTTGCCGGAAGAATCTGGGTGCCTAGTTATGGGGATTTACGAAGCCTCATTCTAGACGAAGCTCACAAGTCAAGATATTCGATTCATCCAGGAACCGGTAAGATGTGCCACGATCTCAAGGAGCAGTATTGGTGGCCTAATCTCAAGAAGGATGTTGCTACTTATGTTGGAAAGTGTTTGACTTGTTCGAAAGTTAAGGCCGAACATCAAAGGCCATCTGGATTACTTCAGCAACTAGAAATCCCGCATTGGAAGTGGGAAAGGATAACAATGGACTTCATTACGAAACTACCAAAGACGGTGGGCGGATACGATACCATCTGGGTTATTATTGACTGTCTTACCAAATCTGCACACTTCTTAGCCATGAAAAAAACCGATACGAGGAAAAAACTCGCTCAGCTATACGTAAAGGAAATTGTATCTCATCATGGTGTGCCCTTATCGATTATCTCAGATTGCGATAACCGTTTCACTTCTAGATTTTGGCGTTCTTTGCAAGAAGCCTTGGGGACTCGTCTCGACATGAGCACTGCGTATCACCTGCAAACCGACGGACAAAGTGAACGAACAATTCAAACTTTGGAGGACATGTTGCGTGCTTGTGTTATCAATTTCGGAAAAGGTTGGGAAAAGCATTTGCCGCTAGCTGAATTCTCTTACAACAACAGTTATCATTCGAGCGTTAATGCCGCACCTTTTGAAGCGTTGTATGGCCGCAAATTCCGTTCTCCTATTTGCTGGGCCGAAGTAGGTGAGGAGCAAATCACCGAACCCGAGCTAGTCCATGAAACAACCGAGAAGATTATCCAAATTCAAGCGAGGCTCAAGACGGCCCGTGACCGTCAAAAGAGTTATGCAGACCTTAAATGAAAAGACTTCAAATTTAACGTGGGTGACTGTGTTATGCTGAAGGTCGCACCTTGGAAAGGTGTAATCCGATTCGGAAAGCGTGGGAAGTTAAATCCGCGATACATTGGTCCTTTTGAAATCTTTGAGCATATCGGACCCGTTGTTTACCGTTTGGATCTTCCGACACAATTTAGCTCCGTTCATCCTACTTTTCACGTGTCAAATCTGATGAAATGTCTTGCTGAACCAGAACTTGTCATCCCTCTCGATGAGCTTACGATTGATGACAAACTCCACTTCGTGGAAGAACCCGTTGAAATTATGGACCGTGAGGTCAAGACCTTGTAACAAGATTCCAATCGTCCGAGTCCGATGGAATGCAAAACGAGGAGCTGAGTTTACTTGGGAGCGAGAGGATCAGATGATGCAAAAGTATCCTCACCTTTTCCCGACTCCACCATCTACCTCAGCTTAAATTTCGGGATGAAATTTTCTTTAATAGGTGGGTAATGTAACGACCCGACTTTTTCAACTTTTAATTGTATTTATTTCTTTCACGAAACTGCGTATTTGTGTTTACTGTGATAGATTATTTTCTGGGATCATTAATTATGTTAATTACTTTTGTTAATGCCATACTACGTGTTTTTAAGTACTAGGTTACTTAACGTGATCCTTGATTTCATTTACGACCGTTAGTGTCACTTAAGGATTAAAACGAGCTACGAACTTGGTACACGTTAAACTTTTGTCATGATTGGGATATTATGGCTACGTAAACTTGATTGTTATTTATTAATGACAATTACTTGGTTTTATGGTTCCTTAATTATGCTTAGTGTTTACTAAGGCTTACTAGTCACCCTGATGGACTTTATCTTAGTGGACTTCCAAGGCCCACCCTACTTACTTGATGGGCTCACTTAATGGACTAGTTAATGGACTAATTTAGCCCATTAAGCATAAGACAAAACCCAATTAGTTAATTAGACAAGATTAAGCATGCTTGGTACCATATACTTACACTTTTTAGCCTTTTGCTTCATGCCACCCAACATGTACAACCACCACCATGTACCACCATCCAATAGTAAGCAATGGTCCCCCCACCCCACCCCACCATAACCGTTGGCCTACTAAGCCACACCCACCATCACCATTTCATTTAAACTCTCTTATTCTCATTTCAAAAACACACACACTTATTCTCTCAAATTTCTCTCTACTTTTCTCTCATCTTTCTTGAAGAAACTTGAAGGTTTTGATTCTTTTTCTCTTCTTTTTCTTCTCAAAACCGAACCATCATCATCATCATTGTTATTTTTGGATTTTGGTTTTTATAACTTCAATCCTCATGATATCTTGCAATCTTTGATCTCTTTTATGATAAAGAAGCAAGAACAAGTATCAAAGCTTTGTAGCTTTTGGTTCTACATGAACTTTTAACAAATTTTAAGATTAAATTTCTTTATGATCTTCTTTATGTTCAAGTATTGGAACTTAAAGTTCATTTCATGAAGATTCAAGTTCATAACTTGATATCTTTTTGTATAAAGGATCCTTACTTGAACTTATTTATTTTTGACTTTAAATCTATCATTTATGTTTATAGATTTCGATTTGTTTGAGTTTCATGGTCAAAGATAACTTGTTAAACTTTGATCTCATAAATCTTGAAACCAAAGTCTAACTTTGAAAGTTCAAGAACAAGAAAGTATAAGCTTACTAGTTTATGACTTTCACACATGTAAGATTGATCTAAGTTTCATAACTTAAGGTCATCTAACTTGTTAAAACAATAGATCATTTATTCATGTTCATTTTACTTTACAAAATCTAAGTTTCATAACTTATGGTTGTGTAAAGTTGAAAGTCTAAGTGTTTTGACTTAGGGTTTCACCAAGAACATGAGATCTAGACTTTTTAGTCTAAGATCTTTAATTTCTAGTTAAGATCTAAGCTCTCTAGCTTAAGGTTTTGATTATATAGTTTGATTCAAAGTTTATAGCTTTATAAGACTTGTATTTGTGTTGAAACTAAGAAAAGTGATGCACCTTTGGTTCATCACCTTGCTCAAACTCTCACATGAGTTGTGTTTTAATTCTTAGTCATGATTATTGTGTGTTTATAGTAAAACCTTGGTCAAAAGTGATGCAAACACATCAACGATTTGTACACTTGAAGCTATAAGCATCAAGGATGAGAACCGTGATGAGCATCAAGCACCAAGAATCTCACCGGAGCACATTGCTTTCTGTTTTCTGGATCTGATTATTACCTGGGCTGCTGGAAAAGTTAATTTCCGGATATTTTGGTTCGAGTAGATGACTTTTCATGTAGGTCTCGCCTAAATCCGATGTACGGTTTAGGATTTATAGCCTTCCGAAAGTCACTACGCCCTTGTAATGTTGTGCTGAAATTTCTGACTTACTCACACTTAAACCGTCTCTACGGTCAAACGAAGATGAGTTAGGTTCTGAAAATTGGTCAGCGGTTAGAGGACTCACATACAGAGCCATGGCCACTGGACTTCTGTCATTTCAATTTGTATAGAGGTCATAGCAGCTGAACGAAGTCAGCCTTTGTTTCGATCTCTATCCTTGATTGAAAACTTACTTTACTTTTTACGTATGATGTTGATAATGATGATACTTAAGACTTAATTTATTTACTTATAAAACTTTTGGGACGATTTACTGACTTAGTAACTTTTGACTTAGGTTGACGACCTTTCAGACCGACTTACTTGCTTACTTATCTTGTATCGACTTTGACCGCACTTTCACTGTGAGTTATAGCATCCCTTTTTACTTCAACAATTTTTGGGACTGAGAATACATGAACTTTTTACATTTTACTTACTAGGCACGAGTACTTAAACTTATTGTATGTGTGGGTTATATAACGGCATAAACTTCCCCTTAGCTCGGTAACGTTTAGTCATTGGTTTTTGAACCGGTGAACGCGAATCTTAGATATGGATCCATAGGCTTTGACATCCCCACTCGGGCTAGTCGCACTAGCATTTAACGGGTGTTTAATACTCCGTAGACTTACGCACTCGCCAAGTGTACTTTTAGGGGGTGATATTTACGTTAAGTTAGTTACCAAGTGCCCACGGTTAAGCATATACTTTTCATACTGTTTTGAATACGAAATCTCGTGGCATACATTACATTATTGTTACAATTAAACTATAGCTCACCAACATTCGTGTTGACTTTTAAGCATGTTATTTCTCAGGTGCTTAGACGTTTGATGCTTCCGCTGTATTAGTCACGCTGTTGATCGCAGTTAGGGTTGCCATGCTTTTATTAGTAGTAGTGGTAGTGGTAGTGGTAGTGGTAGTGGTAGTGGTAGTGGTAGTGGTAGTGGTAGTGGTAGTGGTAGTGGTAGTGGTAGTGGTAGTGGTAGTGGTTGTGGTAGTGGTGGTGGTGGTGGTGGTGGTGGTAGTGGTAGTGGTGGTGGTAGTGGTGGTGGTAGTGGTGGTGGTAGTGGTGGTGGTCGTGGTGGTGGTAGTGGTGGTAGTGGTGGTAGTGGTAGTGGTGGTAGTGGTAGTGGTGGTAGTGTTGGTAGTGGTGGTAGTAGTGGTAGTGGTGGTAGTAGTGGTAGTAGTAGTGGTGGTGGTGGTGGTAGTGGTAGTAGTGGTAGTGGTAGTGGTAGTTGATGTGTGCGAGGGGTAGTACGAAATAGATTGTATTTTACTACGAAATGCTATTAAATACGATACAATTTACAAAGTTATTTATTTATTTATAGAATGAAAATACCTAAACCTTGCTACAACACTTATAGGCAGTGTACCTAATCATAAAGTAGTGTAGTTTTTAGTAAGTCCGGTTCGTTCCACAGGGATACAACTGAGTTTAACGCTATATTTTTCTTAACTATATATATATATATATATATATATATATATATATATATATATATATATATATATATATATATATATATATAAGTAGTATTATTATTATAAAAGGGGGGTTTTACCGTTTAATGACCGGTTTGTCGATTTTAAGTCCTAATGCAAAATATTAAAAATAAATATAACTTTAATTTAAAGCGTAAAGTAAATGACGATAATTAAATATGCGATAAATAAAAGTGCAATAATTTAAAGTACGATAAATAAAATGACGATAAATAAAAGTGCGATGAGATTTAAAATAAAAAAAAGTTATGCTTATTTAAACTTCCGTAATCATGATGTTTGATGTGTTGATTTTAATTTATTACTAAGGGTTAATTGTCCTTTGTCCTGGATTATTCGATATGTCCATCTGGTTTTGTCTATAATAGTCCATCGGTCATAATTATAAAGTGCGAGGGTCTTCGACAAATTAACCTTATACCCGAAGTTAAATATTCCAACTAATTGGGGATTCAAACTATAACAAAGTCTTAATACTTTGTTTAATGAATACACCAGGTTATCGACTGCGTGTAATCCAAGGTTTTACTACTTTGTTAACAATTACACCAATTACCCTTGAATGTAATCCACCCCTGTTTTAATGAGTCCATTGACTATTAATCCATCCCCGTGTCCGGTCAAATGAACAATTATTAGTATTTATAAATATCCCGCCCACCGTACCCAGTCAAGCGTATGTGGTTATATATAGATACGTCAAATTATAACCTTCATATTAAATTAACAAGATATCATTTAGCTAATTAAATATAAAGCCCATTAATAGTCCATAGTCCAATTTCCACAAGTGTCGGTCTTTTGTCCAAACCCCAATTATGGTCCAAAATCCAATAACCCAGTCTTAATATTTAGTCCAACATCATGATTACTTCGGCTTAAATAAGCATAATAATAACTTAGCTACAAGACATTAATTTAAAAAGGTTGAACATAACTTACAATGAGTATTTATCACGTAGTGTTACACGGACAGAATTTTGACTTACAAACCTTAAAACATTCGCTACTATAACCTTATTATTATCATTATTAACTTAATATTAAAATTATAAAAAATATAAATATATATATTTCTTTACAGAAGGAAGAAAGAAAGAAATGGTATAATATGATCGTCGAATTGCATTTCCTTTTATAGGGGGATTCGATTCCTGTTTTGCTCCGCGACTGCGAAGAGTTTGCTCCTCACAGCTCCGCGACTACGGAGCTTCCATTTCCAGCTCACCCATTATTTGGATCCTAGCTTGCCGACGTTTATTTATTTAATATATATATATAATATATATATATAATTTACATAATTAATTATATATTATATTATATATATGTGCATAGTTGATTTGTAATTTTAGGTCCGTTGAGTCGTACGTTGATAGTTGGTTCATATCTTGGTTCCAAATTTTTGAACGTCTTTTCGTATAATTTAATATCTTGTACTTTGCGTTTTACGGCTTGTACTCTTGTCAATTTTAAATGTTTCTCATCAATAATTTGAACCTCTTGAATTGTATCTTGTATATTTGAGCTTTTTAGTCATTTGCGTCTTCAAATTGTCGAATCTTTCTTTTGTCTTCACCTTTTATTATATAAACGAATATCACTTGTAAATAGAACAATTGCAACTAAAAGCTTGTCTTTCTGGAAGGATAATGCTATGAAATATATGTTCGTTTTTAGCATTATCAAATATTCCCACACTTGAGCTGTAGTGACCCGAACTTTTCCATGTTTATATATATTAATTGAGATTGATATTTACATGATTAAATATTTCCAACATGTTAAGCAATCAAACTTGTTAAGACTTGATTAATTGAAATATGTTTCATATAGACAATTGACCACCCAAGTTGACCGGCGATTCACGAACGTTAAAACTTGTAAAAACGACATGGCGATATATATATGGATATACATATGGTTAACATGAGATTATGATAAGTAAGTATCTCCATAAGTATATTAACAATGAGTTATATACATATAAACAAGACTACTAACTTAAGGATTTCGAAACGAGACATATATGTAACGATTATCGTTGTAACGACATTTAAATGTATATATATCATATTAAGATATATTAATATATCATAATATCATGATAATATAATAATTTAACATCTCATTAGATATAATAAACAATGGGTTAACAACATTAATTGAGATCGTTAACTTAAAGGTTTCAAAACAACACTTACATGTAACGACTAACGATGACTTAACGACTCAGTTAAAATGTATATACATGTAGTGTATTTAGATGTATTAAAATACTTTTGGAAGACTTCAAGACATATATCAAAACACTCATACATAATGAAAATGGTTACAGTTACTTTTCCATTCTTTTCTTTCATCAAGAATTCTAGTCGTATTCTTACCCGTATTATACACAGCTTCAAAACGTACTTACTATGAGTATATACCAATAGGAACTAGCATGGGATTCCACTCTTGATTATGTCATGTATGACTAATCAATTTTAACTTCTACTATGAGCTAGTCAACTAACTAGAACTCCTTTTAACCCCACTCACCACTCACCAATTACCACTCATCATTCACTCCATTTCACTTCCAATTCTCTTTTTAATTCTCTCTCAACACACACACAATATTATGAACGTATTTTTCCAGTAGTTAATCATCATCTTCATCAAAAATCACTTCAAGAATCAAGCTATAATCATCATAGGAAGAACACTTCAAGAACACTTCAAAAATCCCTTCAAGTTTACTAATTTACTTCCAAGCTTTCTAATCCATTCCAAGTAATCATCTAAGATCAAGAAACCTTTGTTATATACAGTAGGTTATCTTTCTTATTCAAGGTAATATTCATATTCAAACTTTGATTCAATTTCTATAACTATAAACTATCTTAATTCGAGTAAAAATCTTACTTGAACTTGTTTTTGTGTCATGATCCTACTTCAAGAACTTTCAAGCCATCCAAGATCCTTTGAAGCTAGATCATTTCTTGTCACTTCCAGTAGGTTTACCTACTAAACTTGAGGTAGTAATGATGTTCATAACATCATTCGATTCATATATATAAAACTATCTTATTCGAAGGTTTAAACTCGTAATCACTAGAACATAGTTTAGTTAATTCTAAACTTGTTCGCAAACAAAAGTTAATCCTTATAACTTGACTTTTAAAATTAACTACACACATGTTCTATATCTATATGATATGCTAACTTAATGATTTAAAACCTGGGAACACGAAAAACACTGTAAAACCGGATTTACGCCGTCGTAGTAACACCGCGGGCTGTTTTGGGTTAGTTAATTAAAAACTATGATAAACTTTGATTTAAAAGTTGTTATTCTGAGAAAATTATTTTTATTATGAACATGAAACTATATCCAAAAATTATGGTTAAACTCAAAGTGAAAGTATGTTTTCTAAAATGGTCATCTAGACGTCGTTCTTTCGACTGAAATGACTACCTTTACAAAAATGACTTGTAACTTATTTTTCCGACTATAAACCTATACTTTTTCTGTTTAGATTCATAAAATAGAGTTCAATATGAAACCATAGCAATTTGATTCACTCAAAACGGATTTAAAATGAAGAAGTTATGGGTAAAACAAGATTGGATAATTTTTCTCATTTTAGCTACGTGAAAATTGGTAACAAATCTATTCCAACCATAACTTAATCAACTTGTATTGTATATTATGTAATCTTGAGATACCATAGACACGTATATAATGTTTCGACCTATCATGTCAACACATCTATATATATTTCGGAACAACCATAGACACTCTATATGTGAATGTTGGAGTTAGCTATACAGGGTTGAGGTTGATTCCAAAATATATATAGTTTGAGTTGTGATCAATACTGAGATACGTATACACTGGGTCGTGGATTGATTCAAGATAATATTTATCTATTTATTTCTGTACATCTAACTGTGGACAACTAGTTGTAGGTTACTAACGAGGACAGCTGACTTAATAAACTTAAAACATCAAAATATATTAAAAGTGTTGTAAATATATTTTGAACATACTTTAATATACATGTATATATTGTTATAGGTTCGTGAATCAACAGTGGCCAAGTCTTACTTCTCGACGAAGTAAAAATCTGTGAAAGTGAGTTATAGTTCCACTTTTAAAATCTAATATTTTTGGGATGAGAATACATGCAGGTTTTATAAATGATTTACAAAATAGACACAAGTACGTGAAACTACATTCTATGGTTGAATTATCGAAATCGAATATGCCCCTTTTTATTAAGTCTGGTAATCTAAGAATTAGGGAACAGACACCCTAATTGACGCGAATCCTAAAGATAGATCTATTGGGCCTAACAAACCCCATCCAAAGTACGTGATGCTTTAGTACTTCGAAATTTATATCATATCCGAAGGGTGTCCCGGAATGATGGGGATATTCTTATATATGCATCTTGTTAATGTCGGTTACCAGGTGTTCACCATATGAATGATTTTTATCTCTATGTATGGGATGTGTATTGAAATACAAAATCTTGTGGTCTATTGTTATGATTTGATATATATAGGTTAAACCTATAACTCACCAACATTTTTGTTGACGTTTAAAGCATGTTTATTCTCAGGTGAATACTAAGAGCTTCCGCTGTTGCATACTAAAATAAGGACAAGATTTGGAGTCCATGTTTGTATGATATTGTGTAAAAACTGCATTCAAGAAACTGATTTCGATGTAACATATTTGTATTGTAAACCATTATGTAATGGTCGTGTGTAAACAGGATATTTTAGATTATCATTATTTGATAATCTACGTAAAGCTTTTTAAACCTTTATTTATGAAATAAAGGTTATGGTTTGTTTTAAAAATGAATGCAGTCTTTGAAAAACGTCTCATATAGAGGTCAAAACCTCGCAACGAAATCAATTAATATGGAACGTTTTTAATCAATAAGAACGGGACATTTCAGTTGGTATCCGAGCGTTGGTCTTAGAGAACCAGAATTTTGCATTAGTGTGTCTTATCGAGTTTGTTAGGATGCGTTAGTGAGTCTGGACTTCGACCGTGTTTACTTGAAAAATGATTGCTTAACAAATTTTGTTGGAAACTATATATTTTTAACATGTGAATATTATGTGATATAGTAATCTCTTAACGCGTTTGATATTATGTGATAGATGTCTACCTCTAGAACAAGTCCCATTGACTCACCTAATAATAATGAAGAGTCAAATGTAAATTGGAATGATTCGTGGACTGATTCACAAGTTCTCGAAGAGGAACCGGAAGAAGAGTCGGAACCAGAAGAAGAATCGGAACCGGAAGAAGAATCGGAACCGGATGAAGAAATAGAACCGGTGGGGGAAATAATAAAAAGGTTAAGTAAAAGAAAATCCTCAACCAACCGACCAAGGTTAATTATGGTCAATGGTGTTTCCGCTAAGGAAGCAAAATATTGGGAGGATTACCAATTCTCCGATGAATCGGATTCTGACGAGAATTCTGATGATGTTATAGAAATTACCCCAACTGAATTTAAAAAGGCAAAATAAAATAATAAGGGAAAGGGCATAAAAATAGAGAAATCTAATTCCAACCCCGATGAACTTTATATGTATCGTCAACCCCCGAAGTCCTTAAGTTGTAACAATGACCCGGGAACCTCTAAACCACCAGGTTTTTCTAAATCAATGTGGATAACGACGGCTCGTATTATGGGAACATCATATATCCCTAGAAACTTGGCAAAACAAATCAAAACCGAAGAAGAAGAAACAAGCGAGTCGGAATAAGATAGTTGTATTCGTGTGGTGTAATATATGTAATATAGTGTGCTTATGCTTTATGATATATGTCCCTAGAAAATTGCTTGTATTAATAAGTATTTTTTTTATGAATCTAACTCTTGTCTATTTTACAGTATAAAAACACAAAATGGATAGACAACCCAATATTTTAAGAGACCTACCCGGAGACATGATTGATGAAATCTTGTCTAGAGTCGGTCAGAATTCTTCGGCACAACTATTTAAGGCGAGATCAGTTTGTAAGACATTCGAAGAACGTTCCAAGAATGCCTTGGCTTATAAAAGGCTTTCGTTCGAAAGATGGGGGATATCACATTGGGAAATCCATAAGTTACGATGTGTTTACTTTGACGCATATATTGCGGGAACCCAAATGCTATTTTACGCAATGGGTTAAGAAATTATTTTGACTCAATATATCCGAATATTGGACTTCGTGATTTAGAAAAAGCGGCTAACATGCAACATAAAGAAGCATGTTATGCTTACGGATTAGTAATGTTCGCTTCTCACCAAAGTGAGAACAAGAACATCGGGCTACAACTATTAAACAAAACGTTCCCACAAGTGACGGAGTCAGTAATTGGGGTAAGAAATGAGGTTTTTAGGTTATTACGAGACTATTGGTCATTACGTAACCCTCGTCCATTTGAAGACGTTACAACACGCTGTCTTATCAACGGCCATAACGGTTATGTTCCACAAGACCAAGGATGGGAAGTAGTCCTAGTAAAACCAGAATGCATGACTTGTTTCTGGACGTATGAATTACGTGTCTTTATTGCCTTTGCTGAACGACTTGTGTACTAGCTAGAATTATCTTCACAACCATCTTGTATCAAATTTATTGTGTGCTATATTTCATGCTATATGTAAAATAAGCGGTATTGTAAGTTTGTAAAATATTGTGTAAAAGTTTGAACGCGAAATATTATTATAATCAGTTTTTCATATAGAATTGTAGTAGTTGAATTGTATATTAGCTACTAAGTATGAACTTAACGGGTAGGTACTACCCGAATTTAAACTTATAAAACGCTAATATGAAGAAAAAGCTTTTATAAATGAGTTCATATTATGCTACGAAATACTATTAACTACTCTTAATATTCTGTATGATTAACTTGTTCCATTTGACTATTTTGAAGGAAATGGCACCGACTACTCGACACATCGTGAATATGAATGAAGGGGAATTCCGTACTTTTCTAGCTTCAAACATAGCCGCAGTACAGGCTGCGCTACATACCAACAATAACCTTGGATCTAGCAGTACAGGAAATCGTGTAGGATGCACCTACAAATAATTCACTGCCTGCAAACCTTTGGAATTTGATGGAACCGAAGGACCGATCGGATTGAAACGGTGGACCAAGAAGGTCGAATCGGTGTTTGCCATAAGTAAGTGTACTGAAGAGGACAAAGTGAAGTACGCTACACATACCTTCACAGGTTCTGCGTTAACATGGTGGAATACCTATCTAGAGCAAGTGGGACAAGACGATGCGTACGCACTACCGTGGTCAGTATTCAAGCACTTGATGAACGAGAAGTATCGTCCCAGAACCGAGGTCAATAAGCTCAAGACAGAACTTAGAGGGTTACGAACCCAAGGATTTGATATTACCACGTACGAAAGACGATTCACAGAATTGTGCCTATTGTGTCCGGGAGCATTCGAAGATGAGGAAGAGAAGATCGACGCATTTGTGAAAGGATTACCGGAAAGAATCCAAGAACATATAAGTTCACACGAGCCCGCCTCCATACAACAGGCATGTAGAATGGCTCACAAACTAGTGAACCAGATTGAAGAAAGAATTAAAGAACAGACTGCTGAAGAGGCCAATGTGAAGAAAGTCAAAAGAAAGTGGGAGGAAAATGGTGATAAGAATCACCAATACAACAACAACAGCAATTACAACAATAATCGCAACAATTATCCCAACAATCGCAACATCAATCGCAACTACAACAAACGGCCCAACAACAACAACAACAACAACAACAGCAACTACAACAATCATCCCAACAACAATAATAACCGCAACAACAATAACAATCAGAAGCAGCTATGCCAAAGGTGTGAAAAGTATCACTCGGGGTTCTGCACCAAATTTTGCAACAAGTGTAAAAGAAATGGTCATAGCGCGGCGAAGTGTGAGGTCTACGGACCAGGGGTTAATAGAACGAAAGGAACAAATGGTGTCGGAATGAGTAATGGCAGAGCAAGTAGTGTCGGAGCAAGTTATGCCAATGTAGTTTGTTATAAATGTGGAAAACCGGGCCACATTATTAGAAATTGCCCGAACCAGGAGAACACGAATGGACAAGGCCGCGGAAGAGTTTTCAATATTAATGCGGCAGAGGCACAGGAAGACCCGGAGCTTGTTACGGGTACGTTTCTTATTGACAATAAATCTGCTTACGTTTTATTTGATTCGGGTGCGGATAGAAGCTATATGAGTAGAGATTTTTGTGCTAAATTAAGTTATCCATTAACGCCTTTGGATAGTAAATTTTTACTCGAATTAGCAAATGGTAAATTAATTTCAGCAGATAATATATGTCGGAATCGAGAAATTAAACTGGTTAGCGAAACATTTAAGATTGACTTGATACCAGTAGAGTTAGGGAGTTTTGATGTGATAATCGGTATGGACTGGTTGAAAGAAGTGAAAGCAGAGATCGTTTGTTACAAAAATGCAATTCGCATTATAAGAGAAAAAGGAAAACCCTTAATGGTGTACGGAGAAAAGGGCAACACGAAGCTACATCTTATTAGTAATTTGAAGGCACAAAAACTAATAAGAAAAGGTTGCTATGCTGTTCTAGCACACGTCGAGAAAGTACAAACTGAAGAAAAGAGCATCAATGATGTTCCCATTGCAAAAGAATTTCCCGATGTATTTCCGAAAGAATTACCGGGATTACCCCCACATCGATCCATTGAATTTCAAATAGATCTTGTACCAGGAGCTGCACCAATAGCTCGTACTCCTTACAGACTCGCACCCAGGGAGATGAAAGAACTGCAAAGCCAATTACAAGAACTTTTAGAGCGTGGTTTCATTCGACCAAGAACATCACCGTGGGGAGCTCCTGTTTTGTTTGTCAAGAAGAAAGATGGTACATTCAGGTTGTGTATCGACTACCGAGAGTTGAACAAACTTACCATCAAGAACCGCTACCCACTACTGAGAATCGACGACTTATTTGATCAACTACAAGGCTCGTCTGTTTATTCAAAGATTGACTTACGTTCCGGGTATCATCAAATGCGGGTGAAATAAGATGATATTCCAAAGACTGCTTTCAGAACACGTTACGGTCATTACGAGTTTATGGTCATGCCGTTTGGTTTAACTAATGCACCAGCTGTGTTCATGAACCTTATGAACCGAGTGTGTGGACCATACCTTGACAAGTTTGTCATTGTTTTCATTGATGACATACTTATTTACTCAAAGAATGACCAAGAACACGGTGAACATTTGAGAAAGGTGTTAGAAGTATTGAGGAAGGAAGAATTGTACGCTAAGTTTTCAAAGTGTGCATTTTGGTTGGAAGAAGTTCAATTCTTCGGTCACATAGTGAACAAAGAAGGTATTAAGGTGGATCCGGCAAAGATAAAAACTGTTGAAAAGTGGAAAACCCCGAAAACTCCGAAACACATACGCCAGTTTTTGGACTAGCTGGTTACTACAGAAGGTTCATCCAAGACTTTTCCAGAATAGCAAAACCCTTGACTGCATTAACGCATAAAGGGAAGAAATTTGAATGGAATGATGAACAAGAGAAAGCGTTTCAGTTATTGAAGAAAAAGCTAACTACGGCACCTATATTGTCATTGCCTGAAGGGAATGATGATTTTGTGATTTATTGTGACGCATCAAAGCAAGGTCTCGGTTGTGTATTAATGCAACGAACGAAGGTGATTGCTTATGCGTCTAGACAATTGAAGATTCACGAACAAAATTATACGACGCATGATTTGGAATTAGGCGCGGTTATTTTTGCATTAAAGACTTGGAGGTACTACTTATATGGGGTCAAAAGTATTATATATACCGACCACAAAAGTCTTCAACACATATTTAATCAGAAACAACTGAATATGAGGCAGCGTAGGTGGATTGAATTGTTGAATGATTATGACTTTGAGATTCGTTACCACCCGGGGAAGGCAAATGTGGTAGCCGATGCTTTGAGCAGGAAGGACAGAGAACCCATTTGAGTAAAATCTATGAATATAATGATTCATAATAACCTTACTACTCAAATAAAGGAGGCGCAACAAGGAGTTTTAAAAGAGGGAAATTTAAAGGATGAAATACCCAAAGGATCGGAGAAGCATCTTAATATTCGGGAAGACGGAACCCGGTATAGGGCTGAAAGGATTTGGGTACCAAAATTTGGAGATATGAGAGAAATGGTACTTAGAGAAGCTCATAAAACAAGATACTCAATACATCCTGGAACGGGGAAGATGTACAAGGATCTCAAGAAACATTTTTGGTGGCCGGGTATGAAAGCCGATGTTGCTAAATATGTAGGAGAATGTTTGACGTGTTCTAAGGTCAAAGCTGAGCATCAGAAACCATCAGGTCTACTTCAACAACCCGAAATCCCGGGATGGAAATGGGAAAACATTACCATGGATTTCATTACTAAATTGCCAAGGACTGCAAGTGGTTTTGATACTATTTGGGTAATAGTTGATCGTCTCACCAAATCAGCACACTTCCTACCAATAAGAGAAGATGACAAGATGGAGAAGTTAGCACGACTGTATTTGAAGGAATTCGTCTCCAGACATGGAATACCAATCTCTATTATCTCTGATAGGGATGGTAGATTTATTTCAAGATTCTGGCAGACATTACAGCAAGCATTAGGAACTCGTCTAGACATGAGTACTGCCTATCATCCACAAACTGATGGGCAGAGTGAAAGGACGATACAAACGCTTGAAGACATGCTACGAGCATGTGTTATTGATTTCGGAAACAGTTGGGATCGACATCTACCGTTAGCAGAATTTTCCTACAACAACAACTACCATTCAAGTATTGAGATGGCGCCGTTTGAAGCACTTTATGGTAGAAAGTGCAGGTCTCCGATTTGTTGGAGTGAAGTGGGGGATAGACAAATTACGGGTCTGGAGATTATACAAGAAACTACCGAGATGATCATCCAAATTCAACAACGGTTGAAAACCGCCCAAAGTCGACAAAAGAGCTACGCTGACATTAAAAGAAAAGATATAGAATTTGAAATTGGAGAGATGGTCATGCTTAAAGTTTCACCTTGGAAAGGCGTTGTTCGATTTGGTAAACGAGGGAAATTAAATCCAAGGTATATTGGACCATTCAAGATTATTGATCGTGTCGGACCAGTAGCTTACCGACTTGAGTTACCTCAACAACTCGCGGCTGTACATAACACTTTCCACGTCTCAAATTTGAAGAAATGTTTTGCTAAAGAAGATCTCACTATTCCATTAGATGAAATCCAAATTAACGAAAAACTTCAATTCATCGAAGAACCCGTCGAAATAATGGATCGTGAGGTTAAAAGACTTAAGCAAAACAAGATACCAATTGTTAAGGTTCGATGGAATGCTCGTAGAGGACCCGAGTTCACCTGGGAGCGTGAAGATCAGATGAAGAAGAAATACCCGCATCTATTTCCAGAAGATTCGTCAACACCTTCAACAGCTTAAAATTTCAGGACGAAATTTATTTAACGGGTAGGTACTGTAGTGACCCGAACTTTTCCATGTTTATATATATTAATTGAGATTGATATTTACATGATTAAATGTTTCCAACATGTTAAGCAATCAAACTTGTTAAGACTTGATTAATTGAAATATGTTTTATATAGACAATTGACCACCCAAGTTGACCGGCGATTCACGAACGTTAAAACTTGTAAAAACGACATGACGATATATATATGGATATACATATGGTTAACATGAGATTATGATCAGTAAGTATCTCCATAAGTATATTAACAATGAGTTATATACATATAAACAAGACTACTAACTTAAGGATTTCGAAACGAGACATATATATAACGATTATCGTTGTAACGACATTTAAATGTATATATATCATATTAAGATATATTAATATATCATAATATCATGATAATATAATAATTTAACATCTCATTAGATATAATAAACAACGGGTTAACAACATTAATTGAGATCGTTAACTTAAAGGTTTCAAAACAACACTTACATGTAACGACTAACGATGACTTAACGACTCAGTTAAAATGTATATACATGTAGTGTATTTAGATGTATTAAAATACTTTTGGAAGACTTCAAGACATATATCAAAACACTGATACATAACGAAAATAGTTACAGTTACTTTTCCATTCTTTTCTTTCATCAAGAATTCTAGTCGTATTCTTACCCGTATTATACACAGCTTCAAAACGTACTTACTATGAGTATATACCAATAGAAACTAGCATGGGATTCCACTCTTGATTATGTCATGTATGACTAATCAATTTTAACTTCTACCATGAGCTAGTCAACTAACTAGAACTCCTTTTAACCCCACTCACCACTCACCAATTACCACTCATCATTCACTCCATTTCACTTCCAATTCTCTTTCTAATTCTCTCTAAACACACACACACTATTATGAACGTATTTTTCCAGTAGTTAATCATCATCTTCATCAAAAATCACTTCAAGAATCAAGCTATAATCATCATAGGAAGAACACTTCAAGAATCCCTTCAAGTTTACTAATTTACTTCCAAGCTTTCTAATCCATTCCAAGTAATCATCTAAGATCAAGAAACCTTTGTTATATACAGTAGGTTATCTTTCTTATTGAAGGTAATATTCATATTCAAACTTTGATTCAATTTCTATAACTATAAACTATCTTAATTCGAGTAAAAATCTTACTTGAACTTGTTTTTGTGTCATGATCCTACTTCAAGAACTTTCAAGCCATCCAAGATCCTTTGAAGCTAGATCATTTCTTGTCACTTCCAGTAGGTTTACCTACTAAACTTGAGGTAGTAATGATGTTCATAACATCATTCAATTCTTCATAACATCATTCAATTCATATATATAAAACTATCTTATTCGAAGGTTTAAACTCGTAATCACTAGAACATAGTTTAGTTAATTCTAAACTTGTTCGCAAACAAAAGTTAATCCTTCTAACTTGAATTTTAAAATTAACTACACACATGTTCTATATCTATATGATATGCTAACTTAATGATTTAAAACCTGGGAACACGAAAAACACTGTAAAACCGGATTTACGCCGTCGTAGTAACACCGCGGGCTGTTTTGGGTTAGTTAATTAAAAACTATGATAAACTTTGATTTAAAAGTTGTTATTCTGAGAAAATGATTTTTATTATGAACATGAAACTATATCCAAAAATTATGGTTAAACTCAAAGTGGAAGTATGTTTTCTAAAATGGTCATCTAGACGTCGTTCTTTCGACTGAAATGACTACCTTTACAAAAACGACTTGTAACTTATTTTTCCGACTATAAACCTATACTTTTTCTGTTTAGATTCATAAAATAGAGTTCAATATGAAACCATAGCAATTTGATTCACTCAAAACGGATTTAAAATGAAGAAGTTATGGGTAAAACAAGATTGGATAATTTTTCTCATTTTAGCTACGTGAAAATTGGTAACAAATCTATTCCAACCATAACTTAATCAACTTGTATTGTATATTATGTAATCTTGAGATACAATAGACACGTATATAATGTTTCGACCTATCATGTCGACACATCTATATATATTTCGGAACAACCATAGACACTCTATATGTGAATGTTGGAGTTAGCTATACAGGGTTGAGGTTGATTCCAAAATATATATAGTTTGAGTTGTGATCAATACTGAGATACGTATACACTGGGTCGTGGATTGATTCAAGATAATATTTATCGATTTATTTCTGTACATCTAACTGTGGACAACTAGTTGTAGGTTACTAACGAGGACAGCTGACTTAATAAACTTAAAACATCAAAATATATTAAAAGTGTTGTAAATATATTTTGAACATACTTTAATATACAAGTATATATTGTTATAGGTTCGTGAATCAACAGTGGCCAAGTCTTACTTCTCGACGAAGTAAAAATCTGTGAAAGTGAGTTATAGTCCCACTTTTAAAATCTAATATTTTTGGGATGAGAATACATGCATGTTTTATAAATGATTTACAAAATAGACACAAGTACGTGAAACTACATTCTATGGTTGAATTATCGAAATCGAATATGCCCCTTTTTATTAAGTCTGGTAATCTAAGAATTAGGGAACAGACACCCTAATTGACGCGAATCCTAAAGATAGATCTATTGGGCCTAACAAACCCCATCCAAAGTACCGGATGCTTTAGTACTTCGAAATTTATATCATATCCGAAGGGTGTCCCGGAATGATGGGGATATTCTTATATATGCATCTTGTTAATGTCGGTTACCAGGTGTTCACCATATGAATGATTTTTATCTCTATGTATGGGATGTGTATTGAAATACGAAATCTTGTGGTCTATTGTTACGATTTGATATATATAGGTTAAACCTATAACTCACCAACATTTTTGTTGACGTTTAAAGCATGTTTATTCTCAGGTGAATACTAAGAGCTTCCGCTGTTGCATACTAAAATAAGGACAAGATTTGGAGTCCATGTTTGTATGATATTGTGTAAAAACTGCATTCAAGAAACTGATTTCGATGTAACATATTTGTATTGTAAACCATTATGTAATGGTCGTGTGTAAACAGGATATTTTAGATTATCATTATTTGATAATCTACGTAAAGCTTTTTAAACCTTTATTTATGAAATAAAGGTTATGGTTTGTTTTAAAAATGAATGCAGTCTTTGAAAAACGTCTCATATAGAGGTCAAAACCTCGTAACGAAATCAATTAATATGGAACGTTTTTAATCAATAAGAACGGGACATTTCATGAGCGTTGCTTGTCCTCAAGCAATATAGAACTTGAAATAAAAACATACTTGAATCACTTCTTTATTCTTCACACTTTGTACATCAGTGATTTTGATACAGCGGTATGAACAATGATAGTAACGATGTGGTTTGTAGTCCCACGTGACTATGAAAATTTAGATCCTTTAAGGAAATTGGATCTTTATGAAAATATTTGATCTTTTGAAAATTCATTCTAGCTTTTACCCAAGATAAGTTTTCCGAAATAACCCTTCACCGGTGTTTGCAAAATGTTTTTGTGGGTTTTATATTTGAAAATTTTAGCTCAAAACTTATGGTTTTGTGTCACCCACTTGCTAATCTTGTATTAGGAAAGCAACACGTCCAGTTTACTTGTTCCGCATATTACCTTTCAGTAAACTACCGTCCGGTTGTAAAGGAAAGCGTTGAACAAGCAACTGTTAAGGCAATGTCCGAAGACATGCAAATAATTATGGTCAAAAACGTGTCGGATGCAATTACTATCCTTTGTAGGAGAAATAGTAAAGATCTCCCTATAGTTTTTTGGTCTGGCACAAGGTCCTGTCTTCGACCATGCTATGCAACCACCGTTCTTACGGTTGACACCCGATTTGGTTCAGGTGACCTAATGAATTCCGGTGAATTCTTAGGATTTTACGTTCAATGGTAATGAACGCATTGAAAATAGGTTTTCAGAAAACAAATCGGTTTTAATTTGATCAAAATATTTTCTCGTTCAAGCTCGAGTTTAGATCTCATTGAATTCCATGAGTTTGTAATTCTCAATCTCAAGGATTGAGTAATATCAGGCTTAAATGCTGATTTTTAATCTTTTAAGGAGATTATCCTTTCTGGGGATCTGATTTATTAGTCTTATAAAGCTAATTTGTATGGTGCCCCCCATTGTACGAGACAGATCCTCTCATGGTTAGGATAAGTCTGACCACTTGGTGACCCTGTTTGATGCCGAGGTCCGTGGATTTCCAGCTGATTTTCGAGAAAACTTTTCAAGGTTTTTCGTAGACTCTACAACTGGTCTGGACGACAACTTCCTGACCTAAATCAAGAAGCGCGTGTCTTATTCTCGGAAGACTTTACTTCATTTTAAATCAAGTGGCACATTTCTTTCAAATATATTATAAGAAATCGGGTAAAACTGATTAGTATCGTCCAAAACAAAAGTACCTTCAATTATTTGTACAAAAATATGTAATATGTGATTTAAATAACTTGGTAAATTTTTTCCACACTTGGCTTTTATATTTATTTCTTTGCCTTTTTATTCTCTTCTATTCCATTTTAAATGAATTCAAGCATTTTGTGTTGTTTCTCAATTTATGTCCTTTTCGAGGTAACAATAATTTCGGTGTTAATACCTAGTTTTATCGTTCATAAATATGTATAAACATGATTTTGAATTCATTTAGTTGAAAATTTTTAAAAATTTTACTAGAAGTGGGTAGTCAGTATATAAGACTAGGGCTGTTCTTTATTATCAGAGAGCACTAGATTCTAATACAACTACTGCATTACTAGTAAAATTTAACGGTAGCTACTAAACCAAGTGTATAAGTCAAATGTTTAAAACTCGGAAGAATTTAATCCCTTCCTACACTTAAGATCTTGCAATGCCCTCATTTGCAAGAAATCGATAACAATTTAAATTATTGAGGGTGATTAGCGTAAAAAGATGATTGAGATTTACCAAAGTTTCCAAATATATTTTTCGTCTTGTCGTCAAAATTAATAGCTTTTGCTGAACTTAATGCCAGTCTTTGAAAGTGCGATGTTTTACCATGTTTTATACATAAGATAAACTACAAACATATATATATATTTTTGAAGTTGGGTATATCACCCCACGTTCAAAAATTTATAAAATCTAATATTTAAAACGTTAGAAAACCATAAAAACTATTACAATACCAAAATAAATATTAAAAGTAGTAACATTACAAATAATAAAATAAATAAGACTAAGGAAATTAGGGTTGATTCTGAGTGTACCAGTAGGGGTTCCAAGGTTCGTGGTATATGTTTTGATACGCTTGGAATGGGCCATATGTAGGAAAAGGTGGTCGTGTATCGTCAGTCCATGGAGGAAAATAGGCCGGTTCAGTAGGAATGTAGTTCCTACCTTGAGATGCTAAATAGGCTTTGATATATTCTTGATGATATTGCCAAGCCTGAAACTCACATTGCATAGCCTGATTGTATGCACTTTGGGCCATTATTCTTTGTATATCTGTCATTTGGTTTCCTCCACCCGCATTACCTTGCTCCTGATCTCGTTCTACCTGTGGATGCGTGCCATCATATGGTACTGCAGCGTTATGTCGTTTCTTTAAAACCTTTGCACCATGATACACGCATAAATCAAATCTATCACGGGGTTCTGGTACTGCAACTAATAATCCCCCCTGACTTCTATCCACATTGAGATACTCAGCAATTAAAGTAATGAAAATTCCACCTCCTATTATACTATTATTTCGCATACCCCTTACCATTACCGATAAGTAATAACCCACACAATAAGGTATGTTCACAACGCTCCGTGGGTCTCGAATACACATGAGGTAAAATAGATCATTTTCATTTACCTTTTCTTTATTCCTACCTCGTTGTGTAATCGAGTTTGCTAAAAACCTATGGATCACTCTTAGCTCAGCTCTATTAATATCAATATAAGAGAAAGATCCCCTACGAAATCAGTTATGGCTAGTCATTCTACTCCATATTCCATTCATATCAAAATTTTCATCAACCCTTCTACCATTGATTATCAACCTTTGACAATCATTAGATACTAATTCCTCGGGCGTATATATACACAAGGCCCGAGCCATATCTAATAGAGACATATGGTGCATCACACCTCCTAACAAAAATCTAATAATACTTTGATCGGTTAAGCTAGCTGCCTGATCATTTATTTCAACAGTACTTAATAATTTCACACACCATTCCCTATATATAGGCCTACGTATAGTGAATAAACGTTCCCAATCATTAAAAGTAGAATTACCATACCTTTGGTAAAGTAATTCCCTGATTCGTTCGGCTAATCCCACTGTTTCTAACGGTTCCCAATCTATCACCCTGGGTACTTCAACATCCTTTGACTGAAGAATGTGTAAGTTCCTCTGATATTTTGGATAATCTATCCAATGTCTGTCAAATCTTAAATTAGGGTGTAAATCTACCTCGTGTATATTTGAATATGAAATGAATTGATGCGGTAGATTTTGTCGGTATTGGTCGTTAATCTCCTGTTTGTCTGCATTCTCAGGAGGAGCATTGTGAGCCTGGGAAGCGGATGAAGATTCACCCCTTTCAGTCTGCAAAACACATTAAACACAATTTTTGTGTATCCAAATATGCATTAGTGTTAGCAAAATCATAAATCAAAACAATCATAATGACATGTTTGAACAATATTAAACTTATACGCATTTTTCATAATATTAACAATTCTACACTTTTACAAATAAACATATATGAAAATGTATACAATGTTCCTAAGCATACATCTTCTAAAACATGTCAAAAATAATCATTATAGCAATTAAACGAGTTTCAAATGGCCTTCATATCAATTAAATCAATTTCATGCATTTTTGACTCAAAAAGTCCACTTTCTTGCTCAAAAATCATGCTTAGGATCAAAGTTTGGATCATTTAGTAACCTAAACATGTTACATTACTTAATTAAGCATGAACTAACAACAAAATTTGGCCATAACCCGTTTATATCAAAAAGCCCCAATTTTGCTCAAGAACACAAACCCTAGATTACTCAAAATTTTGAAGTTTATGGCTTCTAATCATATTAAATAGTATCAATCTAGGTTATACAAGCATAATACACAAATAATTTAAGCATAATTAGGCTAGAATTCATCAAAATCAAATTAGGTATAATGTTGCTCAAGAACACTATAAATCCTAATTAAAGAGTGTATTGTGTAGAGATTTACCGTTCTCCTTGAAAAACTTCTTGGTAAGATTCTTCTCATCATGATTTTATGAAAGATTTGATGAAAAATGGTGTAAAATCGCGAATTTTGGGAGCGTTTTTGTGGGTATTTTCGCAGAAAAAATTGGGTGTGTGTGTTTGGGGACTGGTCTGTCGACCAGTTTAACTGGTCTGGAAATTTCAAGCTCTGCGACTGCGGTTGAGGGTACACACAATGCTCCGCGACTGCAGTATGTTTTTTTTATTTATAAAAATCTTTAACTTATAAAACAAATAAGTGATTAATTTAAAATTTTGTTTTCCTTGATATTTAGAATGAGGTCGTTTCGGTACGTTTACCTATTTCATCCCTCGACAAAATTTAAAAATTTGTCATTTTAAAGCGATTGTTTTAAAAACAAAGATTTTTTTGGTTTTTTAAAATTGTTTTTGGCATACTTTAAATCAATAAAATTAAAAATAATGATAAAAAAATTTGTCGTCCCGCCCTCGGGTAAAGCAATTTCGGTTCAACGACTTAGTCTTCAACTCACGATGAATTTTAGATATCAAATTTTTAACTTAATGAAATAAAGTAAATTTTTGTTTTTAAATTCACACCAAACTTAAATTTTAAAAGTGCATATTAATAAAATTTCATATAAATATTATTAATATTTATATACATTACTTTTATAAAATTATATTCGACGGCGGCGGCGGCGGGAGCGGGAGCGGCGGCGGTAGTCTACTACTACTATTACTACTACTACTACTACTACTACTACTACTACTACTACTACTACTACTACTACTACTAACACTACTACCACCACCACTACTACCACCACCACTACCACCACCACCACCACCACTACCACCACCACCACTACGACTACCACCACCACCACTACCACCACCACCACCACCACCACCACCACTACCACTACTACTACTACTACTACTACTACTACTACTACTACTACTACTACTACTACTACTACTAGTAGTAGTAGTAGTAGTAGTAGTAGTAGTAGTAGTAGTAGTAGTAGTAGTAGTAGTAGTAGTAGTAGTAGTAGTAGTAGTAGTAGTAGTAGTAGTAGGCGGCAGCGGCAGCAGCAGCATAACATTCCCCTGGATATCAGAAGGTAGACCCTCAACATACTTTTCTATCATCTTGTATAAGAGGGTGACCATAGATGGACACAAGGATGCTAGTTCCAGAAAACGATGATTGAACGACTCTATGTCGTCATTCTTTGCCACATGTCCATAGAATTCGGCCTCCAATTTCTCAACGTGCCATCTTTCTTTTTAACAAAGAGAACAGGTGCTTCCCACGGAGATGAACTAGGACGAATGAAACCTTTGTCTAAGAGTTCCTGGAGTTGGTTGGATAATTCCTTCATCTCTGATGGAGCTAATCGGTATGGTGCCTTTGCAATAGGTGCAACACCAGGAGTCAAGTCAATCTGAAACTCAACCCGCCGTTGGGGAGGGAGACCAGGGAGTTCCTCCGGAAAAACTTCAGGAAAGTCTCTAACTATCGGTACATCTTCAACTCGTTTCTCATCCTGCTTGACTTCCTTTCCACGAGCTAGAATGGCTTGGTATCCTTTCATTAGGTACTTGCGGGTTTTGATGCATGAAATGAGGTTAAGTTTGGAACCACTCTTTTCTCCTTGAATGATTAAGGTTTCATCATTCTCAAGGGGAATGTTAATGGTTTTATCGAAGCACATAATTCCCGCCTTTATTGGGGATAACCAATCCATCCCTACAACTACATCAAAGCTTCCCAACTCGACTGGCAATAAGTCTATCTTAAAGTGTTTGTCGGCTAGAATCAGATCACAATTTTTATAAACACTGTCTACTTTCATAAGTTTACCATTTGCTACTTCTACAAGACACTTAATTTCTAAGGCTTGCGGTTTTTCAGTGAATAAGGCACAAAATTCAGTAAACACATAACTTCTATCAGCACCAGAATCAAATAAAACAGTAGCGTAGAAGTTGTTAACAAGGAACGTACCCGTTATCACTTCATCATCATCACGGAATTCTTCAGTAGTCATGACAAAAGCCCTGCCTTTAGCATTACCAGCATCAGTTTTCTTCTTTGGACAGTTAGGCTTGTTATGACCTTTTTCCCCACAACCATAGCAGGTAGGGACATAGGCCTTTGCGGCAGAAGCTGTAGCAGCAGGAAGTCTACAGTTTTTGGCAAGATGACCTGTTTTCTTGCAGTTGGTGCATGTAACATCCTCAATCGGGCCTAGATGTAAGATTACTAGATTGCCCTTAAGTTTGTATTGCGTTATTATATGCTTTTATTTTATTTAATATTTATTATTAAATAATGATGTGGTTAGGACCAGTTTGTGACAAGGGTCACAGAACAAGTTTGTTTATTTAATTTAGACTTCGTTTGGGTTGTCAAATGTTGTATGAAAGATATCAGATAACTGATAAATACCCGTGTATCGCTCAGTGTGGGAATTAAACCCAATTAAGTGACTAGTGCTGTCTCTCTCTTGCATTTTCCAGAACCATCTCACATATACACCGTACCTTCCCTTCTACCTACAATCAAACCCTAATCCTTAATCTTTATCTAGAGCTCAAATTGTTCATATCTTTGTGTTCCTTGTGATTCACTGATTCTTTTAAGGTAAGAATTACAAGCTTCCATGCTCTAATCTTTGAGAAATTTAAGGTTTTGTGTTAGTTTTCATAAAAGTGTAAATTTGTGTCAAAACATTGTTATGGTCAAATTGTTGTGGGTTTTGAGTCTATAACAAGTAGTGAACAAGTTGTGGTCGATTTTGGTGTTTAAAACGAGCTCTAGATCGAGATTTGAGGATTTCATCGTGAAGTCCGTAGCCTTTGTTCAGTTTCTGATGAAGATGAACACAGTCGACCGACTGAGGGTTGAACCGGCCGATTGACGAAGACAACCGACCGACTGTTGAGTGAACCAACCAACTAAGATTTACCTTCGGTCGATTGATGTAATACTAAATGAATCGACCGACTGGGAAGGTCAGTCGACCGGTTGTGTCGACAGTCGACCGACTGTAAGAGTCAGTCGACCGACTGAGTGTCAAGGGCAGAATATTTTACCTAAGTGTTGATTTTTAGCCGTTATGCTGCCCGTTTGTATTTTGATGTTTATGATGTAAATTTTGAAAGTGCACAAGTGTTAAGCAAAAATTTTTAGCGGACAGTTTTTGATACAAAAATTTATATATTGTGTTATTTGATGTTAACGAACAGAAACTAACTTGTGTATATGTTTTCTCAGGAGAAAAGGAGAAAGAGAAGGTTCAGTGATTAGATAGCTGAATACCTTCTCGTTTGCTGATATTTGGTGAGTGGGACTAACTGGAGAATATAGTATATAGAAGCATGTTATATTATGATTGCCATGCTTGTTAGATATGCTTATTGTTGTGGTTAGTTAGTACTTGTGATGACTGCATGTTAGTTGATGCTTGTCTGCTGGAGCCCAGTGCGTCCCTATTGTGTGGTAGCCTCTGTGGGAGAGATCAACCTGCGGGTTGGGTTCCTCTGTGGTAGCCTAGACAACCGTGGTGTATATATATGTGAATGACTCATCCGTCGCGTGTGGATTATGTATATACATACGGTGGTGGAGGAACTTCTGGTAAGCCCCAGTCCGATCTGCTGGTGGTTAATGGTTTGGCCGAGCCGCCAGTCTCTATAAACGGCACATGGGTGATGTTTGTGTGTTAGACTACTGTGACATGATTAGTATAACACTTATGTATGATATGGCCTGTAATTAGTCGTACTCACTTAGCTTCATGCTAATTCCCCTCCATCTCCTCCCTGCAGGTTATTAGCTTTTGTAGATATCGTGTTTTGGGGAGCAGAAGGACATGGTGATGTTATGTTTGTCAATGAAGAAACTCTGATGTTGTCTTGCTTTGTTTAACAATAATCTTTTGTAAACTTGTTTTTTTTAATGACACGTGACACTGGTTGCATTAACATAGTTAATGTTATTTTGTAATAAAATAATAAATGCTTTTGCCACGTTTAAAAAAAATATTAACGGTGTCACAAGTTGGTATCAGAGCTGAGTTTGGCAGCATGTGCATTGTGATCTACATGTCATGTTCTCAAACTTAGAAGAGTCATGTCAAACATAACATGTTAGGGATGGGTTAAGTGAGTATTAGGACAAGATATGTGTTAGTTGTTAGTACTAACAGAATTTATACTAAGCTTTGGTGTGAGTGTTGTGGTAGTGCAGTAATGACAGATAATGAAGCTAACGCTACTGGCCCTGCTGCCCCTGCTGCCCCTGGAACTGGTACATTCAGAGCCCCTAACGAAGATGGACATGTGTCTTCAGAAGAAGAAACTTCTCAAGAAGTAATAGAACTTCAAAGTCGGTTATTAGAAGCTCAATAGAAAATCAAAGAATTGGAACAAGAACGGGCGCAATGGAACCCTAATACCACTGCGTTGAACACAACCTTTCCTCCTAACTTTTATACTCAAGCTGGTGGCAGTTCTCAGTCACAGTTTTCTCAAACCACCTATCAAAACCTCGCAATGCCATTCCCGTTTAACCAGACTTTTCCTAATCAAATGATGTACCCATTTCAAGTCCCTGAGACAAGAAGGAAGTGTACCTATAAACAGTTTATGGACTGCAAACCTCCTGAGTACAGTGGTCACACAAACCCTACAATAACCCTTAATTGGCTAATAGAAGTAGAGAGAGCGTTGGAAGCATGTTTTTGTGAGCCCGAATCTGTGGTACTGTTTGCTAGTAGGCTTCTCAAAGGTGAAGCAATGGAGTGGTGGGATTCTATTACTGCATATTTACCCAAAGAACAGATCAATCAGATAACTTGGGAATAGTTCGCTGCTAAGGTTCGTGAGCAGTATTGTTCTGAGTATGAGATGGAAAGATTGAAAACTGAGTTTCTGAGTATGAAAATGACCGAAAACATGACGATTGATGAGGTTTTCAGAGATTTTACATCGAAGTTAAGGTTTGTTCAACAGTGGGTACCGACTGAAAAGGATAAGATTCAGTATTTTATGCGGGTGATTAAGCCAGAATATAGAACAGTTGCGAGATTTGCAACAACTTTGGTGCAGGCTCATGAGATGGCCAAGGTTACTGAAGGTGATGTAATGGCATCGAAAAGAGAAAGTTCAAAAAGTGGATCTTTTGGAGGAAAATCAGAAAGCCAATCGGGTGGTCAGTCTGTTCAACAATCAAGTAAGCAATCAGGATTTCATGGTAAGAAGTCAGGTGGGTTTAAACAGAAAAGTAAGTCTGGTATGAGTGGATTGGGTACTAGTCATTCGGGGTGGTGTAATGTTTACAAGTCGACCCATGTTGGTCCGTGTTCTCCAATGACCAGAAGGTGTTTAAAATGTGGAGTGTTAGGTCATGAATCAACAGCGTGTTCTTTTAAGTCTAATGTTTGTTGGAGTTTCCATTAAGAGGTTCATAGATCTGCAAATTGTCCATCTGTGTCGAGAGCCGGTTCTGGGGCAGGGTCAGGGGCGAGGTCAGTAACTTCTGGGGGATCTTCTGCTTCTACTTCCGGGCAGAAGAGAAAGCATCCTCCAATATCAGAGGCAAGGGCGTTTCAGATGATGGTAGACACTGCAACCGCTACCGATGACGTCATTACCGGTATGTTCTTGGTTAATTCCTTGCCAGCTCGTGTGTTATTTGAATCTGGAGCGAATCGATCTTTTATGTCCTTAGGCTTCTGTGATAAGTTGAAGTTGCCTGTTAGGATGTTAGATGAGCCTTTGGGAATAGAAGTAGCTGATGGTAAAATGGTTCCATGCACATCATCTGTGTCTGGAATTACCATCGAAATCGACGGCCATTCTTTCCCTTTAACATGTTTGCTGATGCCTATACCTAGCTTTGATGTAGTCATAGGCATAAATTTGTTAAGAACTAATAGGGCTAATATTAAGTGTGATAAGAAGATGATTTCTTTCCGTTTGGCCGACGGATCCCGAGTGATAGCTAGGGGAGAGCACAGTGGATTTAACTTTCCTATGGTTTCCCTAATGAAAGCTCAGAAGGAAATAACGAAAGGGTGTGATTCATTCTTAGCCTACGTGATTGATGTTAAGAAAGAAAAGAAGCAAGTGACCGATATTCCCGTTGTGTCAGTATTTCCAGATGATTTACCAGGATTACCTCCAGTACGTGAAGTAGAGTATAAAATTGATTTGGTTCCAGGTGCTACGCCAGTTGCAAAAGCTCCTTACAGATTAGCTCCATCAGAAATTCGAGAAATGATGTCTAAAATTTAGGAACTGTTAGATAAGGGGTTTATCTGACCAAGTTCTTCACCGTGGGGTGCTCCTGTGTTGTTTATGAAAAAGAAAGATGGGTCGCTTCGTATGTGTATAGATTACCGCGACTTAAATAAGAGAACAATCAATAATAAGTATCCGATACCGAGAATAGATGATTTATTCGATCAGTTACAGGGTGCTTCTTACTTTTCAAAGATTGATTTACGTTCAGGGTATCATCAGGTACGTGTTGCAGAGAACGATATACTGAAAACAGCGTTTAGAACTAGATATGGTCATTATGAATTTTTAGTTATGCCATTCGGGTTAACAAACGCGCCAGCAGTGTTTATGGATTTAATGATCAGGGTGTGTCGTCAGTATCTTGACAAGTTTGTGATTGTCTTCATAGATGATATCTTGATATATTCGAAAACCGAGAAAGATCATGCTACACATTTGAGATTGGTATTAGAACTTCTGAAATAGGAATAGTTGTACGCTAAGTTTTCTAAGTGTGAATTTTGGTTGCGGGAAGTACAGTTTCTGGATCATGTGATTTGTGAACAGGGTATTAAAGTAGATCAGTCTAAGATAGAGGCCGTCATGAATTGGAACTCACCAAAAACGCCGACAAAAATTAAGAGTTTTCTGGGTTTAGCAGGTTATTACCGCCGATTTATCAAAGACTTTTCTAAAATAGCAGGTCCGTTGAATAAGTAAACTAGAAAAGATGTAGCCTTTCGATGGACTGATGAACAAGAAAAGGCTTTTCAGACTCTCAAAAAGTTGTTATGTCAAACGCCGGTTTTAACTTTACCAGAGGGAACAGAAGATTTTGTGGTCTACTGCGATGCGTCACGTGCAGGTCTGGATTGTGTTTTGATGCAGAGAAATAAAGTTATAGCGTATACTTCACGACAGTTGAAGAATCATGAACGAAACTACCCTACTCACGATTTAGAGTTAACTGCAGTTGTGTTTGCTTTGAAGCTTTGGAGACATTATTTGTATGGTACACATTGTGAAATCTATACAGATCATAAGAGTCTTCAATATATCTTCTCGCAGAAAGAATTAAATATGCTTCAACGTCGATGTTTAGAATTGATTAAAGACTACGATTGTGAGATTAAGTACCATCCGGGTAAAGCAAATGTGGTCGCAGATGCTCTGAGTCGCAAGAAAACCATCGAAAATGTTAGATTTATGAGAATTGAAATAGTTTCAGACTTGATTGATCGATTGAAAACCGTTCAGTTAGTAGCTTTGAATGACGAAAACCTAAAGACTGAACAAATGACTAAAAGAAAATTTGACCTATGCAATGATTCTAGAGGATTAAAGACCTATAAAGATCGAATTTGGGTGCCTATGCTTGGAGATTTGAGGAATTTAATCCTTACTAAAGTGCATAAATCGAGATTATCATTGCATCCAGGTAGTACAAAGATGTATAGAGACTTGAAAACATTGTATTGGTGGCCGACAATGAAGACAAATGTTGTAAATTTTGTCGAAAAATGTCATATTTGTGCGCAAGTTAAGGCAGAACATTAGAAACCATATGGATCTCTAAGACAGTTAGAAATTCCTCAGTGGAAATGGGATCATATAACGATGGATTTTGTAACCAAGTTACCCCGAACCCAGAAAGGACACGACATGATCTGGGTGATTGTGGATCGTTTAACAAAGAGTGCTCACTTTTTAGCTACTCGTGAAACAGCTTCGTTAAGTGATTTGGCAGAATTGTACTTGAAAGAGATCGTTAGTCGACATGGTATACCGTTGTCAATAGTTTCCGATAGAGATACTAGGTTTGTATCGAACTTCTGGAACAGTTTACAACAGAATCTGGGTACGCGTGTGAATTAAAGTACAGCATATCATCCACAAACAGACGGTCAGAGTGAACGAACGATTCAAACGTTAGAAGACATGTTGAGAGCGTGCGTCTTAGAATATGGTGGTTCTTGGGATTCGCATCTTCCACTGATAGAGTTTGCTTACAACAATTCGTATCATTCGAGTATTGGAATGCCGCCATATGAAATGTTGTATGGTCGTAAGTGTAGAACTCTGACATGTTGGTTAGAAGCAGGTGAGAAACAATTTGCAGGTCCCGAAATTGTTCAGTTAACTATAGAAAAAGTTGAAATTGCACGTGAAAAGTTAAAAGTAGCTAGAGATCGACAAAAGATGTATGCTGATCCGCGTAGGCGTCCGATAATTTTTAATGTAGGTGATCGTGTATACTTGAAGGTATCACCGTGGAAAGGGGTGATCATATTTGGCAAACGTGGTAAACTAGCTCCGAGGTTTATTGGGCCATTTCCAATCATAGAAATTCTGAATGATCAAACTGTTGTTTTAGATCTTCCATCAGAGTTAGCAGGAATTCACAACACGTTCAACGTGTGCTATCTGAGAAAGTGCAAAGTAGATGATGAAAGTCAGATTCTTCCATTGAAAGATTTGAAAGTCGACTTGACTAAGAAACTAGTAGAAGAGCCGGTTAGAATAGTGGACAAGAAAGTCACAAAGTTAAGAAAGAAACAGATTTCAATGGTGTTAGTGGAATGGTGGCACAGTTTAGGTTCTAACTTGACGTGGGAAACCGAGGAGTTAATGAGGGCGTGCTATCCCCATTTGTTTGACCTTGACCAGATTCTGAGGAAGAAATCTTCTTAAGGGGGTAGATTTGTAACATCCTCAATCGGGCCTAGATGTAAGATTACTAGATTGCCCTTAAGTTTGTATTGCATTATTATATGCTTTTAATTTATTTAATATTTATTATTAAATAATGATGTGGTTAGGACCAGTTTGTGACAAGGGTCACAGAACATGTTTGTTTATTTAATTTAGACTTCGTTTGGGTTGTCAATTGTTGTACGAAAGATATTAGATAACTGATAAATACCCGTGTATCGCGCAGTGTGGGAATTAAACCCAATTAAGTGACTAGTGCTGTCTCTCTCTTGCATTTTCCAGAACCATCACACACACACACACACCGTACCTTCCCTTCCACCTACAATCAAACCCTAATCCTTAATCTTTATCTAGAGCTCAAATTGTTCATATCTTTGTGTTCCTTATGATTCACTGATTCTTTTAAGGTAAGAATCACAAGCTTCCATGCTCTAATCTTTGAGAAATTTAAGGTTTTGTGTTAGTTTTCATAAAAGTGTAAATTTGTGTCAAAACAAGTGATTTAAGTGTTGTTATGGTCAAATTGTTGTGGGTTTTGAGTCTATAACAAGTAGTGAACAAGTTGTGGTCGATTTTAGTGTTTAAAACGAGCTCTAGATCGAGATTTGAGGATTTCATCGTGAAGTCCGTAGCCTTTGTTCAGTTTCTGATGAAGATGAACACAGTCGACCGACTGAGGGTTGAACCGGCCGATTGACGAAGACAACCGACCGACTGTTGAGTGAACCGACCGACTGAGATTTACCTTTGGCCGATTATGTAATACCAAATGAATCGACCGACTGGGAAGGTCAGTCGACCGGTTGTGTCGACAGTCGACCGACTGTAAGAGTCAGTCGACCGACTGTAAGAGTCAGTCAACCGACTGAGTGTCCAGGGCAGAATATTTTACCTAAGTGTTGATTTTTAGCCGTTATGCTGCCCGTTTGTATTTTGATGTTTATGATGTAAATTTTGAAAGTGCACAAGTGTTAAAGGTAACACCGGCCATTTTTTTTTAAATACACAGCGGAAGACTTTATTAACAAACACAATATAAGTCACGTCATTACGTTTAAGTTTACACAATGGTGTTACGTTATTACAAAACATTATTTATACAAAAGTCAACATCAGAGTTGGATTGTCAAACATGTCTTCTGCAATAGCACCCATCCCAACTGGCAGTACCTAAACCTACAAGGGAGAAAATATGTGGGGGATTAGCGCACTGCTAAGTGAATGGAATCTATCTAACAGATATAGCTTAAGTCACACACAAGCTATATACTAACAACAACACATGCTACTACCAACTAGCATACAATAAGACAATACGAGGATCGGCGGCTTGTACGAGCACACGACTCCTAGCTGATCGGACTTGAGTCTACCGATAGTCCCTGCTACTCAATTCACAGTATAGTTATCCAGATGCAGGGGATGCATCATTCACACTATACTCCACAATCAGTAGCCTATGGACCCAACCTCCCCTAGGCACGGTTGACCTCATACGGACTCTAACCTCTCCTAGGCACGGTCTCGAGTCCTCAGTCTCCCTAAGCCCGACTGGTGCCATTCACACAGTGTACACATAAATCACATACAACATCAGGCATACTATATTATTCTAGCATGGCAATTTCTACACTATGCATGGTAAAGGAGTCAACCACAGTAGCATGATATGCTACTTAAACTCTATCCGGAGATAGACCCACTCACCAATTACCAGCAACTGCTCAGTTATTATTTCTGAGCTTCCTCCTTGTCCTTATAACCTGAGAACAACACAAACAAAGTTAATATACATATCCAATAAATAATATAATCATTTCATACGATTAACTAGGTCATAACACCATATATTCATAATTTTATGAGTCTACATCATGACTCCACTCAATAACGACATACAGGTGCGTGCAAAACACTACATACACACTAAAACTCCTTTTCCGACCCAAAAACAATTTGATCTAGTTTCTTAAAAGTTCACCATTGAAAAGTATTCTTTATTACAATTCTAACGATAGTTTATTCATCAAAAATGGAGTTACGTTTTGAAAGTTACGCCCGTTTCAATTTCATGAAAGGCATTGTAGCAAATAGTGGCACTGTAGCAACTCGGTACTGTAGCAAATAGTGACACTGTAGCAACTCGGGCTCTGTAGCAAATAGTGACACTGTAGCAAATAACGAACACTGTAGCAAATAGTGACACTGTAGCACTCAGTACTGTAGCAAATAGTGACACTGTAGCAACCCAGGCACTGTAGCAACTCGGGCACTGTAGCAATTCTGGCACTGTAGCAAAATACTGTAGCAACTGGTTCGAACACATTCGTGATTTCGTGATTTTTTTCCCAAAAAACTCGATTTTTGAGCGTTTTTGATCAAATTTTAAGCACATGGAAGCTACTAAACATATATACAACCTATTTCTAACATCAATTAACACATACAAACACATAATATGAAGATTCAAGCTCAAAATTCATCAAAAACCCATTTACACCCAAAATCCAATTTCTATGAATTAAAGCACGAATTCAAGCTAACAAACCTGGATAAATGATCACAAGGATGATATGAATCAATCTGTAAAGCCTCACAATCCAATTTAAGACTTAGATTCAATTAGGGTTTGTGAAGGGATGAAGTTTGGGTACGGAGTACTTATTTTCTTATTTAGGGAAATGAGAAGAAACATACAGAAACATACATATAAATGGGTTATAAACCCATACCCCATATCACACGGGTATTTACCAGTTATCTTATCTGATAACCTTTCGTATCTCCTTAGGCGGACCTAACGGAGTCCAAATTAAATAAACCAACCTGTTCTGGGACCCTTGTCACAAACTGGTCACAGCACAATTATAATAAAATACTAATAAAATAATTAAAATAAAAGCACTTAAGACTAAGCACAAACCCTATGGGCAAAATAGGCAACTTACAACTAGCCCCGGTTTCAGTCTGTTACAAATCCACCCCCTTAAGAAGATTCCGTCCTCGGAATCTGGTCTTGGTCAAACAAACGAGGGTAGCGTTTTCTTATCAACTCTTCCGTTTCCCACGTAAGATTAGATCCCAAACTGTGTTTCCAGTCAATCAACACCATCAGAATCTCTTTCTTTCTCAGCTTAGTCAAACCACACGGACCGGCTATTCCACCAATTTCTTATTCAAATCGACCCTTAAATCTTCTAAAGGAAGAAGTTGTGTTTCATCTTCGACTTTACACTTACGAAGATAACACACGTTGAATGTATTATGAATTTCGGCTAACTCTGACGGAAGATCTAACACCACAGTCTGATCATTCAACATTCACTGATCGGAAACGGACCAATAAATCTCGGTGCTAACTTACCACATTTACCGAATCTGATAACCCCTTTCCACGGCGAAACTTTCAGATACACTCGCTCACCCACATTAAAGGTTACCGGACGTCTACGCGGATCAGCATACATTTTCTGCCTATCTCTATCGGCTTTCAACTTTTCTCTCGTAATTGCAACTTTTTCGGCTGTCATTTGAACAATTTCGGGACCTGCAAACTGTTTCTCCCCGGCTTCTAACCATAAGTCGGAGTTCTGCAACGACGACTGTATAACATTTGATAGGGCGGCATCCCTATACTCGAATGATATGAATTATTATATGCAAATTCGACCAACGGCAAATGTGTATCCCAGGAACCACCGTATTCTAACACACAAGCCCTTAACATATCCTCCAAAGTCTGTATCGTTCTTTCACTCTGACCGTCTGTCTGAGGATGATAAGCTGTACTTAAATTCACACGTGTACCCAAATTCTGTTGAAGACTATTCCAAAAATTCGACACAAATCTGGAATCTCTGTCTGAAACGATCGATAATGGCACACAATATCAACTATCTCTCTCTTTTATATACAATTCGGCTAACTCACTTAACGAAGCTGTTTCACGAGTAGTAAGAAAATGAGCACTTTTAGTTAGGCGATCTACTATTACCCAAATCATATCATGTCTTTTCTGAGTTCGAGGTAATTTGGTCACAAAATCCATCGTTATATGTTCCCATTTCCACTCTAGAATCTGTAACTGACGTAACGAACCATAAGGTTTCTGATGTTCGGCCTTCACTTGAGCACATATATGACACTTTTCGACATAACGGGCGATATCTGATTTCATTGTTGGCCACCAATACACTATTTTCAATTCATGATACATCTTATTACTACCCGGATGTACTATCAATCTGGATTTGTGAGCTTCCGTCATGATTAAATCCCTCAAATCTCCAAGCTTAGGCACCCAAACACGATTGTTTAAGGTCTTTAGTCCACGTGAGTCATCAATTAAGTTCACTTTTCGTTTGGTCATTTGTTCAGATTTAATATATTCGTCCTCTAAAGCACAGGCTTGAATGGGTTTTAAGCTGTTAATCAAATCTGAAATTATATTCAAACGAAGAAATTTCACATTTTCACTTGACTTTTTACGACTTAGCGCATCTGCAACCACATTTGCCTTACCCGGATGGTATTTAATTTCACAATCGTAATCTTTGATCAACTCTTGCCATCGTCTCTGACGTATATTCAATTCTTTCTGTGAGAAGATATACTGCAAACTCTTGTGATCTGTACATATAACACAATGAGTTCCATACAAATAGTGTCTCCACAGTTTCAAAGCAAACACTACTGCAGCCATTTCAAGATCATGCACTGGATAATTCTTCTCATGAACTTTCAACTGTCGCGAGGCGTAGGCGATTACTTTATCTCTTTGCATTAATACACAACCCAACCCAGCATATGATGCATCACAGTATATGTGAAGACCCGTCCTAATCCATCCGGACGAAGTCCATATCGATTACAAACGATTCACAACAGTTGATTACATCGCGAGGTAATTGACCTCTATATGATAAATTTTACAAACATTGCATTCGTTTTTAAAAGACAAACTTTCGTTACATCGACAGTTGACAGGCATGTAAAGCATTTCATAATATATCCACATATAATTGACTTAATAATAATCTTGATGAACTCAACGACTCGAATGCAACATCTTTTGAAATATGTCATGAATGACTCCAAGTAATATCTCTAATATGAGCAAATGCACAGCGGAAGATTTCTTTCGTACCTGAGAATAAACATGCTTTAAAGTGTCAACCAAAAGGTTGGTGAGTTCATTAGTTTATCATAAAGAATCATTTCATAATTTTAATAGACCACAAGATTTCATACTTCCATTTCTCATAATCATACGTCCCATGCATAGAGACAAAAATATCATTCATATGGATTGAACACCTGGTAACCGACATTCACAACATGCATATAAGAATATCCCCATCATTCCAGGATCCTCCTTCGGACATGATATAAATTTCGAAGTACTAAAGCATCCAGTACTTTGGATGGGGCTTGTTGGGCCCGATAGATCTATCTTTAGAGTTCGCGTCAATTAGGGTGTCTGTTCCCTAATTCTTAGATTACCAGACTTAATAAAAAGGGGCATATTCGATTTCGATCATTCAACCATATAATGTAGTTTTGAGTACTTGTGTCTATTTCGTAAAAACATTTATAAAAATTGCGCATGTATTCTCAGCCCAAAAATATAAAGGGTAAAAAAGGTAAATGAAACTCACCGAATGTATTTTGTAGTAAAAATACATATAACAATATTGAACAACTGAACAATGCAGGGTTGGCCTCGGATTCACGAACCTATATCATTCGTATATATATATATATATTAAAACATATACTGGTGATCGAATAAATATATATATATATATATATATATTATTACTAGTGATATAATTTTTATATTATTAATTTATGTATCTCATTGTTACTATTTAAAATATAGCTTTTGTCATGTTATACGCATTAAATATTTTATATGTATATATTTCATTTGTTTGTTAAAATTTGTAATCATATTAATACTAAAATAATATTAGTTGTGGTTAAAATAATGATAATGATAATACTAGTGTTAATAAAAATGATGATCTTATTAATAACAATATTCATAATAGTTTTAAATAACAAATCTTATAATAATGATAATAATAGTAGTTTCAAATAAAATGAAGAGTTTAATAGCAATAATAATGAAAATAATAATTTTGATAATAATACATATTACTTAATAAATATAATTATTACAACGATCTTGATCTTAATATAATACTTTTGTTAGTAATAATATTAATAAGTTTACTATGATACAAATACTAATATTAAGGATAATAATAATAGTTTGTGTTATTTTCGTAATAACAATAATAATAATAATCATATTCGTAATAATAATAATAATAATACTCATAGTTATATTAATAATAATAATAATAATACTTTTTGTACATAACGATATTACTTTAATAACTAAAACGCCAAAATTAATAATATCACTAATAATAATAATAATAATAATAATAATAATAATAATAATAATAATAATAATAATAATAATAATAATAATAATTGTATTTATCTTCATACCTAATAAAAGAAGCGAGTGTAGTGATATTCCCCAAATCAGATCGAAATATAGAGAAAATAATACAGTTCATTGAACCTTCGGTTCTTTACTCGATCGATCGATCCAACCATCATCAAGGTGTAACAGGTCATCGATTCATCAACAGATCAATCAAACAAGCAATAATTATCGATGTGAAGGAGGTCGTTTGATTCATCATTCATCATCAGCTATTCACAGGATTCAATTCTATGTCCCACTCGCTGCAGATAACACCACAAGGATTGGTTCGGTTCGGTTGATTCATCAGGTAACAAATCATCATCATCAGTCTAAATTTATATATTCAACCATCATCCTTCTACAATCAACTTTGTAATTGATTCAACGATTAATCCAGTGGGTAAATGGTTCGTTGATACTCTTAATTTCTTCATTCGATTATATATATTATGTTCTTTTAATTGGATTGAACTCGTGCAGTAGTTTATGATTTCTAGATTGAGTGTGTTCAAACAGGAATTAAAAACTACCAGTTGTGGCGTAATCGAATAAGAGTAACCAGGTTTTTATGAATTTGTTTGTCATTATAGGCTATCATCCTCGTTTATGGGTTGCAGGTTATTGAAGCACGGAGATGATCATCAGCAATAATGGATTGATTTGCTTGAAGGTATTAATGTTTGGTTTGAGGATTTATAGTGTAATTTGTTGCAGGGCTTCGATTTTCAACAGGAACATGACATTACTTGTGGTCATATGATGGTTAGTTGATAAGTGGTCCAGCAAGTATGAATAATTTAATTATAGCAAAAGTGGACTTGCTGGTTGATATTAGTAGAAATTTACAGTGGTTCATATGGCTAGTAGGGTGTTAATTGCAGGTGGGTTGGGTTTGGTCAAAACATAACTAAAACAGCTTCATGTATGTATGGTTGGATCAAGGAAATATAGTTGTTTATGATTTTGATCTTTTAGAATTGTAAATATATACTGTATTATTTAATTATGTTGAGCAATAACATGTATAGCAGTTGCAGTAGAAACACCTACATAGCAGCAAGTTGTAGCTACAAGAAGGCTATCCTGCAGCCTGATTCGAGTAGCAGTTATAAACAAACAGTTACCAGTCCAGTTTAATGGTCTTACGGTGGTATTAGGCGATGGGGTGAAAGATGAATAATGACTTGGTGACAGATGGTAACAGTGAACCAAAAATTGAATGGTTGCAGCAGAAGTTGAATGAAACATAATATATAAAGTGCAGCAGTAGTAACAGTTATTTTGCAGTCGTGGTTATTTGATGGTGGTGAGAGTGTTTGAGCTATGGTGGTTACAGAGGGTTTTCAAATAGCAAACAAACAATTAGCCGTAGCAGAATTGACAGTTGTAGTGTGAAGGTGGGGTTGGTGGTGACTCTAATGGAAGTGGTAATGGCATTTTTATGGTGATCATCAAACAAGGGTTGGAGATTAATGGGTGATGGTTCACATAAGAAACAAGAGAAAAGGATGGTGGGTGTGCAGTTTATGTATTTGTTTATGTATGTTTTTATTATCTAAAGAGAATATATATATTAGATAGATGGTGGGATGTCAATTAGGAATAGGAGAGTGGTGTGGATGATTGAATTATGATTCAAGTGTTTATTTGATTGTACGAAAAAAAATTAAAGTAGAAAGTGATTGAGAAAAGGAAAGATAACATAAAATTAATTCAAGTGGGTGTTGATTTGCACATTGCATATCTCGTGGGTGTATGTGTGTGGGTTAACCAAGCATGTGAACTTTATATGTATATATATATATATATATATATATATATATATATATATAGAAAAATAGATGAAGACTTATAATAAATATCATATCATAAATTTTAATACTACTAATACTAATAGTAATACTAATATAGCAAATTTTATGTAACAACTTCACATTACAAGTTTAATAATACTAATAATATTAATATGAATATTAATAATGATAATATTAAATATAACAACTATAGTTAGTCTTGTAATATATAAACATTACCATTTATTAATTAGCTATTATTGTATGATAACATTTATTGAATATTTATTATGTATATATTTTATATGTAATACAAAATAATAATATTTATTAATAGAAATCATTTATATCCATATAGGTTCATAATAATATCATATGTACATTTTTATATATATATATATATATATATATATATATATATATATATATATATATATATATATATATATATATATATATATATATATATATATATATATATATATATATATATATATATATATATATATATATATATATATTCATTTTTAATAATTCTTAATTATTCTGTATATTGTTTTACCTCCTTAATTTCAAATTGTTTAAAGTATATTTTATTGCTTTAAAATATTATATATACACTTATATACAAATATAAATATATATTTATACATACATATTTACTTACACACAACGGTTCGTGAATCGTCGGGATTTGGTCGAGGTTCGAATGATTACATGAATACAGTTTAAATTGTTTTGTGACTCAACATTATAGACTTTGCTTATCGTGTCGGAATCATATAAAGATTAAGTTTAAATTTGATCGGAAATTGCCGGGTCGTCACAGTACCTACCCGTTAAAGAAATTTCGTCCCGAAATTTGAGTGAGGTGGTCATAGCTAATAATAAATATATTTTCATGACGAATATGAGTTGATAAATAGAGTTTTATCATCATTGAGTAATACAGATAAAATAATTCGATTATTCGAAGAGCACGAATGAACTAACATGAGAGAGGTCCCAACGGCCATCGTCCACCTTCGCCCAAAAACTTGCCCAAATTTTTAGCCGTTAGTAAAATATAAAAAAAATTTTAACGGTTATCCCAACGGTCACTTTTACACTATATAAACACCAACCCTATACTTCATTTTATACACTCAAACATATATTTCTTTTATATTTCCACCTTTCCCAAAATCAAAATCAAACACTCCCAAACTGCAAAATGTTAACACTTCCCCCAATGATTGTTTCATTCGATGTTGAAAGGATCCGAAACTAATCATCCGGACGATGTCCATATTGATTACAAACGAATTACAACAGTTGATAACATCGCGAGGTACTTGACCTCTATATGATACATTTTACAAACGTTGCATTTATTCTTAAAAGGCAATCTATCTTTACATAGAAAAATTAATAAACTCGTCAAACATTTCTCGATATCCAAATGACCTAAACTGTCATTTACTTAATAAATGTCTTTAATGATCTTCAATGACTCGAATGCAACGTTCTTGTATCATGGCTTAAATGGTCCCAACTAGTATCTTTAATATGAGCTAACGCACAGCGGAAGTCTTAATTCATACCTGAGAATAACATGCTTTAAAACGTCAACATAAAGTTGGTGAGATATATAGGTTTGATGCTAGCAGCGATATAACGATGGACCACAAGATTTCATATATAAACATTTTAATAAAAATATTCTAAGTGGTTGAGCACTTGGTAACCATACTTAACAATTAATCACGTCGCATATTCCCTTTAATATGAAATCTTACTACACTGTACCAAGTGTAGTCACGAAACGAAGTACTGTGCAACCGTTGAATACTGGTCGTCCAGTCCGGTTGGGGTTGTCAGGCCCGATAGATCTATCAACAGGATTCGCGTTTACAATACCGCTGTAAATATTAGTTACCAAGCTACAGGGAAGTATGCCAGTGGTACAACTCAACGTAGAACATATTTTTCAGTTACTTGTGTCCATATCGTAAAACATAAAATACATGTATTCTCATCCCGAAATATTTAGAGTTTAAAAGTGGGACTATATACTCACTGTTGTCTCGAAGATATATATATTTTTGACTTGGTCTTCCGGTTGATATCACGAACCTATCCATATATAATATATCAATATATTTTCATTTTAAACAAACATCTCGTATATATATTTATAATACTTTTAATACTTTGAATAATTCCTTAGTCCGTAGTTAGCATTTCGATGTTAGTAATTCAATTTTAATGGTTCATTTTTAGATGTTTAATATACCCGCAATAAATAAACCCCCAACGAAATAAATAAAACTCCCATAAAACCCCATCGTATATGTGTTGGTCGAGATTAATCTTGACCCATGGTACCGGTGTTGTCAAATGACGTGTTGCGTACATAAAGTACCGGTGTTGTCAAATGACGTGTTGCGTACAATCATGGGATCTTATGATTAATCTTCTCGTGTTGTTTACGGGTGATCCTGAACCATATGAAATTGAATTATGAGTACATATATATAAAATATCATGTTATCTTAGAAATATGTGATTTATATAATTTTTTTCCAATTGATCCCGTAGTTGAAATGATCTAGGATAACCAATTTTGTTTCGGTCATAGTTTCTTCGTTACAAGTCCGTTTTCGTTGATTCAAATTGCCATCTTCTTGGATCGAGTTCTTCTTTAAGACTATGAACTGTAAATACCTTGGTTTGTATTCAAAATCATACGGCATAAGTGAAACATTAGTGAAACATATGAAGTTAAACATTTTGTTACAAAAAAAATCATTTAATGACCATTTTTCTAAAAATACTTATACTTTGAAAAACCAAGTTTTACCTTATTAAATTAGCATATATTTAAGTTATATTACAGGTCTTGAAGTATTTTAAAAGTTAAGTTAGAAGGATCTATTTAGTTTGCAAACAAGTTTGAAAACATTCAAACTATGTTCTTGTTGTTAAACTTTTGTACCACAAAATAAGATAGCTATATATATATGAATCGAACAAGGTTATGAACATAGATTCTACCTCAAGTTCCTTGGATAAGTTTGCTGTAAAAGAGGAGTAAGAAGCTAGAATCAAAAGGGTGATAGAAGTGGATGAAAGATTGGAAGTAAGTTGGTGTTCTTGGAAGGTTTTCTTGAAGTGTTTTTGTATGGTTTTCTTATGGTGTTTATGTAAGGTTTTTGAAGCTAGATCTTCATGGAACTTTGCTGAATGTTTATGGAGTTTAATGTTCTTGTGAGTGTGGGTGTTTTTAGCTAGAGAATGGAAGTAAAAATGAAACAAAATGAGGATACATATATACTCCTAAAAAAATGTTTATGTAGTAGACATGGACAAATTTTTAGTTTGTATTTTTGTAATTAGTCTTACAATCATTCAAAAGTAATTACCTTATACATAAGGCATGAACAAGGGCTGGTTAGGTGGTGATTTGATGTGTATATACCAATAGTAAATACGTATAGAAGCTAGGTATGATACGAGTACAAATACTCTAGATATACGTATAGAAATTTTGTGAAAAATGGAATGAGGATTCAAATATAGCTATCTTTTGTGAATACACTTATATGATTTTATGTATTTAAGTCTTTAAAAGTGATTAAATACATTACTTATACGATATATGTATAAACATTATAAGTCTTAAGTATTTATGTCAAATAACGTTACGTATAGTTATCGTTTTGAAAACTTAAGTTAGTAGTTTCAAAATATACTTATAACTTATTGTTATTAATACAAAATGAGATATTAAAACATTCATTAATCATGTTAAATATGTATATATACATATATATACACAAACGTATAATTATCATATATTGTATAGTTCGTGATATCATCGGTCAAACTAGACGGTCAAACGTTGTGTAAAACTCTTTTCGGAAACATAAATCTCAACAATTTGGATTGCTTATCATGTTGGTAAGGTTTAATTTATGTAAATATTAATCTTATAAGTATAGAATGATCGAAAAAGTGCGGGTCAACTTTAGGGTTTTTGCTTATCGTGTCGGAACCATATAGAGATTAGAGTTTAAATTTGGTCGGAAATTTCCGGGTCGTTACAGTACCCATCCGTTAAAGAAATTTCGTCCTCGAAATTTGGTAGAGGTTGTCATAAACAACAATAGGAATGTTTTCATGACGAATATGAGGTAATAATGAAATTTTATCATTATTGAAAGATTTAGATAAAACGATTTGGTTATGTGAGACGCACGAGCGAAGCTATCACAAAAGAGTGAAATGAGTAAATATAGAATTGTTGTAACCGATGACGTGATTATGATCGATTTCCGGGATTTAAGGGTTTTAAAGAAAATCTTATGTAATAAGATTTAGTTTTGCGGCGATCAGGATCTTCTTTGATTTAACGCGGCAATCTGTTTTGATTTCTTTGTCGAATATTTCACTATAAATTTACCTCCTTCCCTTTCTTTCTTCCCACATCTTTCTATTCTTTCTCTTTAATTCCTACTTTAAGACATTCGCTAATATGCTCCATCCCATTCTAACCCTTGTTATATTTCTAACTTTCATATCTTTCATTCTTCTTTTTCATCTATCACCAGAAGAATCTATTCTCTTTTATCCTTTCCTTGGAATTATAATGTTTTTAATTCTCCCGTGCCTTTACGTTGCAATACGTATTGATATGCACGGTTTGTAGTTTCGGGGTTGTTGTTAGGTTTTATACCTTCCCTTATATTTCGATGTTCCTACTCCCGTCCCTTAAAATCATTGTCATCCACAGTTAATGCTCTCTCTTATTTGCTGTGGTTTATGTTCCTATTTCTATTCTGAAGTTTTGTCCCTTCATTTCTTCTTCCCGTCCTCGAGCCAAGCGAACAATGGTCCGAAATTCGTAGGTAGGAAATTTGGAATGAACCTTGCTATTGGTTTTAGAATGAAATTGTAATGGCACGATCTTGATTCGTTAAATTACTCGAATATTCCGAAAAAAAATAGAACTATCAAGGTGATACGTTCTAATATGTTTGAAGACTTGATAGAATGTAAGAGCCGTGTAACATGGCACATGATGACGGTACTGTGAATCATCACATTCCATTAGAAACTTAACATGACTTACTGTAATATAATGAAGTTGATCAAGTTTCATTATATTATACTAATTCATGTATCAGTTCCCAACACTACTTCAAAACATTCCTATTTTAAACTTGAAGGTTTTAGAACTTAGAAACTAACACAGTTTCTTTTATATTGTAACGCAGATATTACGGAGAAATACATGATTTTGGATAAGAACAGTTGTGAGAATATCTCCAGAAATATGGAGGATATGTATAACGAAAGATATGAAGATATCTTATAATATCTAAGATAAGATGATGATGAAGAATATCATCGGGAAAGGTTTAGGATAAGGGGTAGGTTTTTTTTTTTACTAATGGTTTCAGCAAGCACTGAATCGTTTGAATCCTTTGAAAGCAGATTCAGTTCTTGTGATTTATCTACATCCTCCTTCATACTTTGCTCAATCCGTTTTCCAGTTCCAACTCTCCTCTTTTTCTAAGCTTTACCAATACAATGTACTTCATCATTAAACTTTTGACTGTTAAAGTCGTTTACAGTTTTTTTTTTTTTTCTGCTTCTTCAGCATTTCAAGAACTACTTCAAAGTCCAGGATGTTTTTCAGAACTTCACATTCGAAAAATGTAATTCTTAGGGATAGTCGTTCTCGGTATAACTGGGAGAATTTCTACGAGATTTTCAAAATACTGATTGCGGGTTTCGCCAAAGAGATAACGAGTTGCTGGTACGTCTGCTGATGATGTTGTGAAAAAGGTTCTCCGGTAACAACGTCGAAAGGACAAAGTATAAATATCGAGATTATAATAGGAGTAGTCTCACTGAGAAGTCGAAGTGGAGCTGTGACAAAATTAGCTTCTTGAAAAGGAATCGTATGATTGTTTTTGATAATGAATGATAAGGAATTCGACGCGGATACGTTTTAACTATAACTTCGGTTTCGAAAATTTTTCAGGTGCATCACTGTATGCATAAATCTTTCTTCCGTAAACGAGGTGCGGCTGGTTCAACTTCTCGATCGAGGTGTTTTCAAGAATCATGAAAAGATTTGAATGAGGATTATAATTGTCGAAGTACAAATGAGGTTTAGGATGAAATCAAGTGGCAAAATTGAAGAATTGTTTAGTTTCATATGTTATAATCAACATTTTATTTCATTTTAATTGTCCAATGTTTCTTCTTTATGCCACTTGTTGGATTTGGATAGGTAAAAAAAATTTAAATATGAAATTTAAATGGAAATGGTTATTCTGGGGTGAACGGATACGTATATCGATGGTTGTAAGTAAAATAACAAATGACCGTTGAATCAGATTCAAGAATGTACAATATAACTTATTAATGTGAATTCTAAATATTCCTCGGGTACTACCCACCCGTTAAAATATTTTCATCATTATTAGTTTGTACGAAGAAATTTTTAATTACTATCTTTATGAAAATATACTTGCATATATATTTTCTTCAGAGATAATCATAGATTTAATGAGTCAATAAGATAATAAACTCATTTGATTTATCGTTAATTCTAGATTACATAATCTCTAAGACTTTAGAAATTACATAATCGTCATACGATACGTAAAGCGAAGATAATCGATGTAGAACGATATATAGAACGAAGATCATACTCGAAGTACAGATATTGAGTCGTGTGATGTTGATATTCGAGATACAGATTGTGATGTTGAGATTTTGGGGGTGACAAGAGTACTGTCGGCGTTGATGATGGTGGTATAGATTATGCTGCTGGTGCTGCTGCTGGTGTTTGTAACCTTCGCACCGTATTTTCTAAAGCCACTACCCGAGCGCGAAGCTCGTTGACTTCTTCTATTATACCGGGATGATTGACGGTTGGAACGAGCGAATGAACAAGATTCGAAATATGGGATAGTATGTAATCATGACGAGATACTCTAGAAATGAGCGAGAAAATGGTGTTTCGAATAGGTTCACCGGTAAGTGCTTCAGGTTCATCGTTAAGAGGACAATTTGGTGGATGGAATGGATCACCTTCTTCTTGCCTCCAGAGATTTAGTATATTACGAACCCATCCCCAATTCATCCAAAATAGATGATGGGAAATTGGTTGATCCATTCCGGTGACGCTGTTCTCGGAGCTCGAATGGAAATCCATATCGGCGTAGCTATCGAAGTCGGAGGAATTCGAACTGGATGAAGAATCCATCTTGTATAGTCGGAGAAGTGAATTTTTGGTTTGGAATAGATTATAGGAGTTGGGTTTGGTACTCTTCAATACATAATTTACATATGTATATATAATATCAAAATCCCATGAATTACGGAGAATCTTTGAAATACGTCAGGCAATGTCTATAGTAACAGATACGCTAAGATATGAATTTTGTCTATACACTATCGATGCACTAAATGCAGTAAGACGTGTCTAGACTTAAGAATGATAAGCAGGCAGTTCCCTAAGGATGATAAGCAGATGATTTCCGCCTAGGATTGATAAGCAAAACTTTTGACAGGCAGACACGGTCAAAGTCCAGACTCACTTAATGTATCCTAACAACTACTAGTTAGACACACTAATGCAAGGCCTGGTTCGCTAAGACCAACGCTCTGATACCAACTGAAAGGATCCGAAACTAATCATCCGGACGATGTCCATATTGATTACAAACGAATTACAAAGTTGATAACATCGCGAGGTACTTGACCTCTATATGATACATTTTACAAACGTTGCATTTATTCTTAAAAGGCAATCTATCTTTACATAGAAAAATTAATAAACTCGTCAAACATTTCTCGATATCCAAATGACCTAAACTGTCATTTACTTAATAAATGTCTTTAATGATCTTCAATGACTCGAATGCAACGTTCTTGTATCATGGCTTAAATGGTCCCAACTAGTATCTTTAATATGAGCTAACGCACAGCGGAAGTCTTAATTCATACCTGAGAATAACATGCTTTAAAACGTCAACATAAAGTTGGTGAGATATATAGGTTTGATGCTAGCAGCGATATAACGATGGACCACAAGATTTCATATATAAACATTTTAATAAAAATATTCTAAGTGGTTGAGCACTTGGTAACCATACTTAACAATTAATCACGTCGCATATTCCCTTTAATATGAAATCTTACTACACTGTACCAAGTGTAGTCACGAAACGAAGTACTGTGCAACCGTTGAATACTGGTCGTCCAGTCCGGTTGGGGTTGTCAGGCCCGATAGATCTATCAACAGGATTCGCGTTTACAATACCGCTGTAAATATTAGTTACCAAGCTACAGGGAAGTATGCCAGTGGTACAACTCAACGTAGAACATATTTTTCAGTTACTTGTGTCCATATCGTAAAACATAAAATACATGTATTCTCATCCCGAAATATTTAGAGTTTAAAAGTGGGACTATATACTCACTGTTGTCTCGAAGATATATATATTTTTGACTTGGTCTTCCGGTTGATATCACGAACCTATCCATATATAATATATCAATATATTTTCATTTTAAACAAACATCTCGTATATATATTTATAATACTTTTAATACTTTGAATAATTCCTTAGTCCGTAGTTAGCATTTCGATGTTAGTAATTCAATTTTAATGGTTCATTTTTAGATGTTTAATATACCCGCAATAAATAAACCCCCAACGAAATAAATAAAACTCCCATAAAACCCCATCGTATATGTGTTGGTCGAGATTAATCTTGACCCATGGTACCGGTGTTGTCAAATGACGTGTTGCGTACATAAAGTACCGGTGTTGTCAAATGACGTGTTGCGTACAATCATGGGATCTTATGATTAATCTTCTCGTGTTGTTTACGGGTGATCCTGAACCATATGAAATTGAATTATGAGTACATATATATAAAATATCATGTTATCTTAGAAATATGTGATTTATATAATTTTTTTCCAATTGATCCCGTAGTTGAAATGATCTAGGATAACCAATTTTGTTTCGGTCATAGTTTCTTCGTTACAAGTCCGTTTTCGTTGATTCAAATTGCCATCTTCTTGGATCGAGTTCTTCTTTAAGACTATGAACTGTAAATACCTTGGTTTGTATTCAAAATCATACGGCATAAGTGAAACATTAGTGAAACATATGAAGTTAAACATTTTGTTACAAAAAAAATCATTTAATGACCATTTTTCTAAAAATACTTATACTTTGAAAAACCAAGTTTTACCTTATTAAATTAGCATATATTTAAGTTATATTACAGGTCTTGAAGTATTTTAAAAGTTAAGTTAGAAGGATCTATTTAGTTTGCAAACAAGTTTGAAAACATTCAAACTATGTTCTTGTTGTTAAACTTTTGTACCACAAAATAAGATAGCTATATATATATGAATCGAACAAGGTTATGAACATAGATTCTACCTCAAGTTCCTTGGATAAGTTTGCTGTAAAAGAGGAGTAAGAAGCTAGAATCAAAAGGGTGATAGAAGTGGATGAAAGATTGGAAGTAAGTTGGTGTTCTTGGAAGGTTTTCTTGAAGTGTTTTTGTATGGTTTTCTTATGGTGTTTATGTAAGGTTTTTGAAGCTAGATCTTCATGGAACTTTGCTGAATGTTTATGGAGTTTAATGTTCTTGTGAGTGTGGGTGTTTTTAGCTAGAGAATGGAAGTAAAAATGAAACAAAATGAGGATACATATATACTCCTAAAAAAATGTTTATGTAGTAGACATGGACAAATTTTTAGTTTGTATTTTTGTAATTAGTCTTACAATCATTCAAAAGTAATTACCTTATACATAAGGCATGAACAAGGGCTGGTTAGGTGGTGATTTGATGTGTATATACCAATAGTAAATACGTATAGAAGCTAGGTATGATACGAGTACAAATACTCTAGATATACGTATAGAAATTTTGTGAAAAATGGAATGAGGATTCAAATATAGCTATCTTTTGTGAATACACTTATATGATTTTATGTATTTAAGTCTTTAAAAGTGATTAAATACATTACTTATACGATATATGTATAAACATTATAAGTCTTAAGTATTTATGTCAAATAACGTTACGTATAGTTATCGTTTTGAAAACTTAAGTTAGTAGTTTCAAAATATACTTATAACTTATTGTTATTAATACAAAATGAGATATTAAAACATTCATTAATCATGTTAAATATGTATATATACATATATATACACAAACGTATAATTATCATATATTGTATAGTTCGTGATATCATCGGTCAAACTAGACGGTCAAACGTTGTGTAAAACTCTTTTCGGAAACATAAATCTCAACAATTTGGATTGCTTATCATGTTGGTAAGGTTTAATTTATGTAAATATTAATCTTATAAGTATAGAATGATCGAAAAAGTGCGGGTCAACTTTAGGGTTTTTGCTTATCGTGTCGGAACCATATAGAGATTAGAGTTTAAATTTGGTCGGAAATTTCCGGGTCGTTACAGATGTTCATTACGGAGGTGATTTCCGGAATCAAATGAAGGAATATAAGTGGGGCGACAGTATTTCGTTTGAAGATATCGACATTCGTGATGTTGGTTTACAAGACTTGTTATCCTTTCTAAAGGAAAAAGTTCCGTGTGAATTCACGTCTGTGTTATTTTATAAAGACGATTATGATGCGGATTATAGGGCAAGTTTTCTATGTACCGACGATCAATGGTACTTTATAAAAGATACCATTGAAGATCGCGGTAAACGCATTTCTTTGTATGCAGTTCTTGAAGATGAAGAGACGTTGGGTTATCGTTACCTCGATGAATCAACTGAAGCAGCAGTTGAAGCATCAAGAGAAATACCAATGTCTCCAGAGTACCTCACGGATGGTGAAATGACTGGTGAACGCTACTTTGCAGATGACAATTGACGACGACGAGTAGTTTGATTGAAATTTTTTTAATTTTTAATTGTCGTGATGTTTTAATTTTTAATTATTGTAATTTCAGTGTTGTTGTCGAGTTTTATATCTTCCTTTATGTTTCGGAGCTCTTTGTCTTTTTAATCTCCTCTCGATCTCTAGTAAAACGAGTAATGGTCTAGAATTTGTAAGTATGGAGTTTCGAATGAATTTAATGTTATAATCAATAAAGAACGTAATAGCACGATTTCATTCGTCAAATTACCAGAATCATTGAGAATAGAGCTATCAAGAATATACTTTCTTGATATGTTCAGAAGTTAATTAGAATGAAAGAGTTATGTAACATGACACATGATGGTGGTATGATCTACTGTGAACCATCATGTCCCATTAGAACTCAGCATGACTTACTGTAATATAATCACGTTGATCAAGTGTCATTATATTATACTAGTTCATGCATCAGTTCCCAACATTACTTCAATAACATTCCTATTTTAAGCTCGAAGGTTTACAGAATATAAAAACTAACAGTTTCTATATGATGTAACACTGATAGCGTGAAGAGATAATAATTTTGGACGAGAATATTTATGAAAATATCTTCAAAAATTATCGAAGATATTTATGATGATATTTTGGAATTTCTAAGTTCGATGGTTGATGAAGGAAGATTTTCTGCAAGGTTTTAACATGAGTACGGAGCAAGATATTCACTAAAGATTTCATCAGATTCAGAATTACCTGGATTCTTTGAATATAGGGTTTGACCCTTGTATTTGTCCTTGGTCTCCTTCGTGGTTAGCTCAATCCGTTTTCCAGTTCCAACTTTTCTGAGCTTTTCTAACATACTATTCTTTATCATCAAACTTCCGATGGTTAAGGTCGTTTACGGTTGTCTATGGTTTCTACTGCTTCATTCAGCTTTTTCAACATTCAGAGTATTGATTTGTGACTGAGTGCTTTTCAGAATTTCAGAATGAGAGATCATAATTCTAAGAAATAAATGTCATACATATAACTGTTGATGTAGATATGCTGTGAGTTTTCAAAGTACTGATTGTTGATTTCTCGGTATTTGGTATGGCAGTTCTCTTTACAAGATGCGGATGGGTATATGATAGGACTTTAATGAACAATTATAATGGTTTTTCAGAGATAAACTTAAGTTAATGAATAATGAATTTGCTAGTAAGTTTACTGCTAATGTGGTGGTATATAAACGGTTCTCTGGTAACGATGATGAATGGGTAATCTTTATAATAAAGTTTATTCGAATGAAAAATTGAAGTGGATTTGTTGGAGCTGTGACAAAATTGGCTAATTGTGAAAAAGAATTGCAATCTTATTTTGGTTGATAATAACACTAAGGAATTAGCACAACTACGTGTTAAACGTTCACTCAGTTTCCGAGAGTTTTTCAGATGCATAACTATATGCATAAGTTCTTTCTTTCGTATGTATCGTGTGGTTGGTTCATCTCCTCGATTGAGGTGTTTTCAAGAATCATGAAAGGTTTGAACGCAGATTGTAATCGTCAAGATACAAATGAGGTTTAAGATGAAATCAAGTGGCAAACTTGAAGAATTGTTTTAGTTTCATATGTTATAATCAATATTTTAATTCATTTTAATTGTCCAATGTCGGCAGTCTACAGTTGATAGTCCACAGTTGACAGTCCAATAATTCATATATAATTTAATATATAATATTCGAATTGATTAATATGTATCGTGACCCGTATACGTCTCAGACTCGATCACAACTCAAAGTATATATATTATTTGAGAATCAACCTCAACCCTGTATAGAGAACTCGATCATTACTGCATATAGAGTGTCTATGGTTATTTCAAATAATATATATAGATGTGTCGATATGATATGTCAAAACCTTGTATACGTGTCCCGATATTTAAAGTGCGTAAAAATAAATAACAGAAATTTAAATGATGATAAATAAAGTGCGTAAAGTAAATAACAGAAATTAAATGACGATAAATAAAATTGCGAGAATGTAAATTGCGATAATTAAATTTCGATAAATAAAATGTAATCAGTTAGCTAGGAACAATTAGCTAGGAACAGTTAGCGTGGATTCTTAACAAAATTTCTCATAGTTAATTTGTTTGTTTCTAACAAATTTTATTTTGTCAAATGTTTTCTTCATTATGCCACTTGTTGGATTCTGATAAATCAAAATCCAAATATTAAATTGGATGAATATGGTTATTCTGTGGTGAACGGATTTGTATATCGGTGGATGTAAGTAGGATAGTATATGACTGTTGAAACATATTCGAAGAACGTACAATGTAACTTATTAATGTAAAATTTAAATATTCCTCGGGTATTACCTACCCGTTAAAATATTTTCACCATTAACAGTTTGTACAAGAGAATTTTTAATTACAATCTTTATGAAAACATATATACATATATATTTTCTTCAGATGTATTCATAGTTTTAATGAGTTAATATGATATTAAACTCATTTTCTTTTCGGTTGGAACTAGAATAAATAATCTCTAAAACTTTAGAGATTACATATTCGCCATGTCGAACGAAGATAAATGAGGTAGAACGATACGTAGAACGAAGATCATACTCAAAGTACAGATGATGATATTGAAGCATGGATTGCTGATGGTACTAGTGCTGTTATTGATGGTACTGTTGGTGCCGGTGATGTTGCTGAAGCTGGTACATTTTGCACCATATTCTCCGAATTGATTATTCGAGCGCGAAGTTCGTTGATTTATTACTCCAGGATAATTGTCGGTCGGAACGAGTGGATGAATAAGATTCAGAATTGTGGATAGAATATAATATTGTCGAGTTACCCTGGAAATGAGACTGAAAATGGTGTCTCGAACAGGTTCGCCGGTAAACGCTTCAGGTTCATTGTCAAGAGGTGAATTCAGTTGGTGGAAAGGATTGCCTTCTGCGCGTTTCCATTAATTAAGTCGACTACGAACCCATCAGATGAATTGATAATGGCTAATTGGTTGATTCATGTTGGTGACGCTGTTTTCGGAGCTTAGGTGAACATCTATGTCGGAATAGCTGTCGGAATAACTATCAGAATAGCTATCGAAATCTGAGGGACTCGAACAGGTTGCAGGATTCATCTCGTACGATCAGATGAAGGATTTTCGATAAGAAATAGATTATAGGATGTAGATTAGTACCCTGCAATACATAATTTACATATGCATATATAATACTAACATCCCATAAGTTACGGAGGAATCTACGGAATATGTCAGGTAAAGTTACAGTAACAGATACGCTAAGATATAGATTAGCAGATACGACAAGATATAAATTTTGTCTATACACTATTCATGCAATCATTGCAGTAAGATGTGTCTAGACTAAGAATGATAAGCAGGTAATTTCCTAAGGATGATAAGCAGATGATTTCCGACTAGAAATGATAAGCAAAACTTTTGATATGCAGACACGGTCGAAGTCCAGACTCACTAATGTCTCCTAACGACTTATCAGTTAGACACACTAATGCAGACCTGGTTCGCTAAGACCTCTGCTCTAATACCAACTGTGAAGACCCGTCCTAATCCATCCGGACGAAGTCCATATCAATTACAAACGATTCACAACAGTTGATTACATCGCGAGGTAATTGACCTCTATATGATAAATTTTACAAACATTGCATTCGTTTTTAAAAGACAAACTTTCGTTACATCGAAAGTTGACAGGCATGTAAAGAATTTCATAATATATCCACATATAATTGACTTAATAATAATCTTGATGAACTCAACGACTCGAATGCAACATCTTTTGAAATATGTCATGAATGACTCCAAGTAATATCTCTAATATGAGCAAATGCACAGCGGAAGATTTTTTTCATACCTGAGAATAAACATGCTTTAAAGTGTCAACCAAAAGGTTGGTGAGTTCATTAGTTTATCATAAAGAATCATTTCATAATTTTAATAGACCACAAGATTTCATACTTCCATTTCTCATAATCATAAGTCCCATGCATAGAGACAAAAATATCATTCATATGGATTGAACACCTGGTAACTGACATTCACAATATGCATATAAGAATATCCCCATCATTCCGGGATCCTCCTTCGGACATGATATAAATTTCGAAGTACTAAAGCATCCGGTACTTTGGATGGGGATTGTTGGGCCCGATAGATCTATCTTTAGAGTTCGCGTCAATTAGGGTGTCTGTTCCCTAATTCTTAGATTACCAGACTTAATAAAAAGGGGCATATTCGATTTCGATCATTCAACCATATAATGTAGTTTTGAGTACTTGTGTCTATTTCGTAAAAACATTTATAAAAATTGCGCATGTATTCTCAGCCCAAAAATATAAAGGGTAAAAAAGGTAAATGAAACTCACCGAATGTATTTTGTAGTAAAAATACATATAACAATATTGAACAACTGAACAATGCAGGGTTGGTCTCGGATTCACAAACCTATATCATTCGTATATATATATATTAAAACATATACTGGTGATCGAATAAATATATATATATATTATTACTAGTGATATAATTTTTATATTATTAATTTATGTATCTCATTGTTACTATTTAAAATATAGCTTTTGTCATGTTATACGCATTAAATATTTTATATGTATATATTTCATTTGTTTGTTAAAATTTGTAATCATATTAATACTAAAATAATATTAGTTGTGGTTAAAATAATGATAATGATAATACTAGTGTTAATAAAAATGATGATCTTATTAATAACAATATTCATAATAGTTTTAAATAACAAATCTTATAATAATGATAATAATAGTAGTTTCAAATAAAATGAAGAGTTTAATAGCAATACTAATGAAAATAATAATTTTGATAATAATACATATTACTTAATAAATATAATTATTACAACGATCTTGATCTTAATATAATACTTTTGTTAGTAATAATATTAATAAGTTTACTATGATACAAATACTAATATTAAGGATAATAATAATAGTTTGTGTTATTTTCGTAATAACAATAATAAGAATAATCATATTCGTAATAATAATAATAATACTCATAGTTATATTAATAATAATAATAATAATAATACTTTTTGTACATAACGTTATTACTTAATAATAACTAAAACGCCAAAATTAATAATATCACTAATAATAATAATAATAATAATAATAATAATAATAATAATAATAATAATAATAATAATAATAATAATTATTGTATTTATCTTCATACCTAATAAAAGAAGCGAGTGTAGTGATATTCCCCAAATCAGATCGAAATACAGAGAAAATAATACAGTTCATTGAACCTTCGGTTCTTTACTCGATCGATCGATCCAACCATCATCAAGGTGTAACAGGTCATCGATTCATCAACAGATCAATCAAATAAGCAATAATTATCGATGTGAAGGAGGTCGTTTGATTCATCATTCATCATCAGCTATTCACAGGATTCAATTCTATGTCCCACTCGCTGCAGATAACACCACAAGGATTGGTTCGGTTCGGTTGATTCATCAGGTAACAAATCATCATCATCAGTCTAAATTTATATATTCAATCATCATCCTTCTACAATCAACTTTGTAATTGATTCAACGATTAATCCAGTGGGTAAATGGTTCGTTGATACTCTTAATTTCTTCATTCGATTATATATATTCTGTTCTTTTAATTGGATTGAACTCGTGCAGTAGTTTATGATTTCTAGATTGAGTGTGTTCAAACAGGAATTAAAAACTACCAGTTGTGGCGTAATCGAATAAGAGTAACCAGGTTTTTATGAATTTGTTTGTCATTATAGGCTATCATCCTCGTTTATGGGTTGCAGGTTATTGAAGCACGGAGATGATCATCAGTAATAATGGATTGATTTGCTTGAAGGTATTAATGTTTGGTTTGAGGATTTATAGTGTAATTTGTTGCAGGGCTTCGATTTTCAACAGGAACATGACATTACTTGTGGTCATATGATGGTTAGTTGATAAGTGGTCCAGCAAGTATGAATAATTTAATTATAGCAAAAGTGGACTTGCTGGTTGATATTAGAAGAAATTTACAGTGGTTGATATGGCTAGTAGGGTGTTAATTGCAGGTGGGTTGGGTTTGGTCAAAACATAACTAAAACAGCTTCATGTATGTATGGTTGGATCAAGGAAATATAGTTGTTTATGATTTTGATCTTTTAGAATTGTAAATATATATTGTATTATTTAATTATGTTGAGCAATAACATGTATAGCAGTTGCAGTAAAAACACCTACATAGCAGCAAGTTGTAGCTACAAGAAGGCTATCCTGCAGCCTGATTCGAGTAGCAGTTATAAACAAACAGTTACCAGTCCAGTTTAATGGTCTTACGGTGGTATTAGGCGATGGGGTGAAAGATGAATAATGACTTGGTGACAGATGGTAACAGTGAACCAAAAATTGAATGGTTGCAGCAGAAGTTGAATGAAACATAATATATAAAGTGCAGCAGCAGTAACAGTTATTTTGCAGTCGTGGTTATTTGATGGTGGTGAGAGTGTTTGAGCTATGGTGGTTACAGAGGGTTTTCAAATAGCAAACAAACAATTAGGCGTAGCAGAATTGACAGTTGTAGTGTGAAGGTGGGGTTGGTGGTGACTCTAATGGAAGTGGTAATGGCATTTTTATGGTGATCATCAAACAAGGGTTGGAGATTAATGGGTGATGGTTCACATAAGAAACAAGAGAAAAGGATGGTGGGTGTGCAGTTTATGTATTTATTTATGTATGTTTTTATTATCTAAAGAGAATATATAGATTAGATAGATGGTGGGATGTCAATTAGGAATAGGAGAGTGGTGTGGATGATTGAATTATGATTCAAGTGTTTATTTGATTGTACGAAAAAAAAATTAAAGTAGAAAGTGATTGAGAAAAGGAAAGATAACATAAAATTAATTCAAGTGGGTGTTGATTTGCACATTGCATATCTCGTGGGTGTATGTGTGCGGGTTAACCAAGCATGTGAACTTTATATGTAATATATAGAAAAATAGATGAAGACTTATAATAAATATCATATCATAAATTTTAATACTACTAATACTAATAGTAATACTAATATAGCAAATTTTATGTAACAACTTCACATTATAAGTTTAATAATACTAATAATATTAATATGAATATTAATAATGATAATATTAAATATAACAACTATAGTTAGTCTTGTAATATATAAACATTACCATTTATTAATTAGCTATTATTGTATGATAACATTTATTGAATATTTATTATGTATATATTTTATATGTAATACAAAATAATAATATTTATTAATAGAAATCATTTATATCCATATAGGTTCATAATAATATCATATGTATATTATATATATATATATATATATATATATATATATATATATATATATATATATATATATATATATATATATATATATATATATATATATTCATTTTTAATAATTCTTAATTATTCTGTATATTGTTTTACCTCCTTAATTTCAAATTGTTTAAAGTATATTTTATTGCTTTAAAATATTATATATACACTTATATACAAATATAAATATATATTTATACATACATATTTACTTACACACAACGGTTCGTGAATCGTCGGGATTTGGTCGAGGTTCGAATGATTACATGAATACAGTTTAAATTGTTTTGTGACTCAACATTATAGACTTTGCTTATCGTGTCGGAATCATATAAAGATTAAGTTTAAATTTGATCGGAAATTGCCGGGTCGTCACAGTATACCACGAAGTCATCTGAACCTTATGGTAAAGCTAACACTGGTGCCTGACACAGTAGCTGTTTCAAAATCTGAAAAGCCTTTTCCTGTTCATCAGTCCATCGAAAGGCTACATCTTTACGAGTCAACTTAGTCAACGGACCCGCTATTTTCGAGAAATCCTTGATAAATCTGCGATAATAACCGGCTAATCCCAAAAAACTCTTAATCTCAGTCGGAGTCTTCGGAGAATTCCAATTCATTACCGCTTCTATCTTTGTCGGATCAACTTTTATACCCTCGGCACAAATCACATGACCCAAAATCTGCATTTCACGTAACCAAAATTCACACTTTGAAAATTTTGCAAATAGTTGTTCACGTTTCAACATCTTCAAAACCTGTCTCAGATGTTCAGCATGTTCACTTTCGGTCTTTGAATACACTAGCATATCATCTATAACCACAATCACAAACTTATCTAAGAACGGGCGACACACTCTATTCATTAGATCCATGAAGATTGCTGGCGCATTCGTCAACCCAAACGGCATGACAAGAAATTCATAATGACCATACCTTGTTCTGAACGCTGTTTTCGGTATATCTGATTCAGCAACACGAACCTGATGATATCCGGATCGTAAGTCTATCTTAGAAAAGAATGAAGCACCCTGTAACTGATCAAACAAATCGTCTATTCGAGGTAACGGATACTTATTCTTCACTGTTCTTTTGTTCAATTCACGATAATCAATACACATACGCATTGACCCATCTTTCTTTTTAACAAACAATACCGGAGTACCCCACAGTGGAGAACTCGGTCGGATAAACCCACGATCTAATAGTTCTTGAATTTGTGACATCATTTCATGAATTTCAGACGGCGCTAATCGGTATGGAGCTTTTGCAACTGGAGTTGTTCCAGGAACCAACTCAATCTTTTATTCGACTTCCCTTACCAGCAGCAGACCTGGTAACTCATCTGGGAACACTTCAGAAAATTCTGATACTACCGGAATATCATCCACTGTTTTCTTTTCTTTCTTCGCATCAATTACATATGCAAGAAATGATTCACAACCCTTTGCCATCGACTTTTTCGCTTTCATCATGGTTATCAACGGAAAATTATACCCTCCCCGCTCCCCTTGGGCCACAATTCGGGTTCCATCGGTCGAACGAAAGGTAATCATTTTCCTATCACACTTAATATTAGCCCTAAGCGAGCTCAACTAATCCATTCCCAGTACTACATCAAAGCTAGAAATAGGTAACACTAAACAAGTCACCGGGAAAGGCTTCCCTTCGATCTGTATACAAACCCCAGTCACATAGGTTGTGACGGGTGTGGTCTTACCATCGGCTACTTCTACACTAACCGGCTTGGGTAACACAGTAGCTGGTAAATTCAACTTAGCACAGAAATCTAGGTACATAAAACACCTATTGGCACCACAATCAAACAATACGCGAGCAGGTATTGAGTTGATTAGAAACATACCGGTGATCACTTCGTCGGTTGCCACAGCATTTTCAACCGACATCTGAAAAGCTCTAGCCTCTGCTATTGAAGGGTTCTTCCTCTTCTGCCCACTCGAGGCAGTTGACCCTACGGCTGATGCTGAACGCGCTCCTGACCCTGCCCCAGAACTACCACTCTTCGACGGACAACTAATTGCACGATGCCCTGGTTTATGACAACTCCAACACACACTATTCGGATACGGGCATGCGGAAGACTCATGCCCAACAACACCACACTTTAAGCATCTTCTTGTAGCCTCAGAACACTGACCACTGTGAGAAGATCGACACGTGTGACACCAATTCCCTTTACCTGATCCAGATCCAGTACTACTCTGACCACTTTTACCCTTCGATTTAAACCCACTAGACTTCTTGGATTTAGATCCTGATTGACCAGATACTTGCCCACCTTGTTGTAGCAAATTACCAAACATTCTGTTTCTGGCGGCCTGAACATCACTTTCTACCATCTTAGCCATCACAACAGCTTGAGACAATGATGTAGCTGTTCTAACAAAAGTTCTGTACTCAGGCAGAATGATATTAAGAAAATGCTGGATACGAGATGCTTCGTCTGGCACCTATTGTTGTACAAACCTCAGTTTATCCATAAACTTCTCTACTACCTCATCGATTGTCATTTGAGGTGTCATCTTCATTTCAAGAAACTCAGTCTTGATTCGGTTCATATCAAACGGATTACAATACTGTTCACACACCTTTCCATAAAACTGCTCCCATGTGATCATACTCACTTGATCTTTCGGTATACTGGAAATTAAAGAATCCCACCAAATCATAGCCCTACCTTTCAACAGTCTACTAGCATATGTTACCTTCAGCCCGGGTTCACACTGACACGCTTCAAATACCCTTTCAACTTCTCGCAACCAATTGAGAGTTACAGTCAGATCAATACTTCCAGAGAACTCAGAGGGTTTACAATCACGAAAATTTTTATAAGTACATCTTTTGGGTGGTTGCAAGTAAGATTGATGGAACATTTGCATTTAGTATGGATTCATCATCATGGGATTTTGGTAAGTAAAGGTGTTTTGTGGTGGCATAAAATATATTGGTTAGGTATTTGATTCTGAAGCTGGTTCTGGGGCACATTAGGTATCGTTTGGGATTGCGCGGTTGGGAATCCAGGTGGTGTATCATCATTTCCAGAATGCCTCGCCAATTCAAGCTCATTAATTTTGTCTTCAGCCTCCTTTAGTTTGCTCTCTAACTGAAGAATGTAACTATTCTGATCATCGTCAGACTCAACACCCTCTTCTGGTGCTCTGAATGTTCTGGGGTTAGATGGGCCAGTTGCATTTCTATCAGCCATACCTGTGCTACAAAACAGCTCACACAAAAGCTTAGTGGATAACAGTTAGTTCAATCACAACTAACACACGTATATCCTATTTTTACTTAGCCCCCACTCCCACAGACATGTTTGACTTGCCTCAGAGTTTGGGAACAAAATACGCGCACGTATCTGCTGCCAAACCATGCTCTGATACCAACTTGTAACACCGGCCATTTTTTTTTTAATACACAGCGGAAGACTTTATTAACAAACACAATATAAGTCACGTCATTACGTTTAAGTTTACACAATGGTGTTACGTTATTACAAAACATTATTTATACAAAAGTCAACATCAGAGTTGGATTGTCAAACATGTCTTCTGCAATAGCACCCATCCCAACTGGCAGTACCTAAACCTGCAAGGGGGAAAATATGTGGGGGATTAGCGCACCGCTAAGTGAATGGAATCTATCTAACAGATATAGCTTAAGTCACACACAAGCTATATACTAACAACAACACATGCTACTACCAACTAGCATACAATAAGACAATACGAGGATCGGCTGCTTGTACAAGCACATGACTCCTAGCTGATCGGACTTGAGTCTACCGATAGTCCCTGCTACTCAATTCACAGTATAGTTATCCAGATGCAGGGGATGCATCATTTACACTATACTCCACAATCAGTAGCCTATGGACCCAACCTCCCCTAGGCACAGTTGACCTCATACGGACTCTAACCTCTCCTAGGCACGGTCTCGAGTCCCCAGTCTCCCTAAGCCCGACTGGTGCCATTCACACAGTGTACACATAAATCACATACAACATCAGGCATACTATATTATTCTAGCATGGCAATTTCTACACTATGCATGGTAAAAAAGTCAACCACAGTAGCATGATATGCTACTTAAACTCTATCCGGAGATAGACCCACTCACCAATTACTAGCAACTGCTCAGTTATTATTTCTGAGCTTCCTCCTTGTCCTTATAACCTGAGAACAACACAAACAAAGTTAATATACATATCCAATAAATAATATAATCATTTCATAAGATTAACTAGGTCATAACACCATATATTCATAATTTTATGAGTCTACATCATGACTCCACTCAATAACGGCATACAGGTGCGTGCAAAACACTACATACACACTAAAACTCCTTTTCTGACCCAAAAACAATTTGATCTAGTTTCTTAAAAGTTCACCATTGAAAAGTATTCTTTATTACAATTCTAAAGATAGTTTATTCATCAAAAACGGAGTTACGTTTTGAAAGTTACGCCCGTTTCAATTTCATGAAAGGCACTGTAGCAAATAGTGGCACTGTAGCTACTCGGGACTGTAGCAAATCGTGACACTGTAGCAACTCGGGCACTGTAGCAAAAAGTGACACTGTAGCAAATACCGAACACTGTAGCAAATAGTGACACTGTAGCAACTCGGTACTGTATCAAATTGTGACACTGTAGCAACCCAGGCACTGTAGCAACTCGGGCACTGTAGCAATTCGGGCACTGTAGCAAAATACTGTAGCAACTGGTTCGAACACATTCGCTGATTTCGTGATTTTTCCCCAAAAAACTCGATTTTTGAGCGTTTTTGATCAAATTTTAAGCACATGGAAGCTACTAAACATATATACAACCTATTTTTAACATCAATTAACACATACAAACACATAATATGAAGATTCAAGCTCAAAATTCATCAAAAACCCATTTACACCCAAAATCTAATTTCTATGAATTAAAGCACGAATTCAAGCTAACAAACCTGGATAAATGATCACAAGGATGATATGAATCAATCCTTAAAGCCTCACAATCCAATTTAAGACTTAGATTCAATTAGGGTTTGTGAAGGGATGAAGTTTGGGTACGGAGTACTTATTTTCTTATTTAGGGAAATGAGAAGAAACATACAGAAACATACATATAAATGGGTTATAAACCCATACCCCATATCACACGGGTATTTACCAGTTATCTTATCTGATAACCTTTTGTATCTCCTTAGGCGGACCTAACGGAGTCCAAATTAAATAAACCAACCTGTTCTGGGACCCTTCACAAACTGGTCACAACACAATTATAATAAAACACTAATTAAAATAATTAAAATAAAAGCACTTAAGACTAAGCACAAACCCTATGGGCAAAATAGGCAACTTACAACTAGCCCCGGTTTCAGTCTGTTACATTAAGCAAAAAATTTTAGCGGACAGTTTTTGATACAAAAATTTATATATTGTGTTATTTGATGTTAACGAACAGAAACTAACTTGTGTATATGTTTTTCTCAGGAGAAAAGGAGAAAGAGAAAGTTCAGTGATTAGATAGCTGAATACCTTCTCGTTTGCTGGTATTTGGTGAGTGGAACTAACTGGAGAATATAGTATATAGAAGCATGTTATTTTATGATTGCCATGCTTATTAGATATACTTAGTGTTGTGGTTAGTTAGTACTTGTGATGACTGCATGTTAGTTGATGCTTGTCTGCTGGAGCCCAGTGCGTCCCTATTGTGTGGTAGCCTCGGTGGGAGAGATCAACCTGCGGGTTGGGTTCCTCTGTGGTAGCCTAGACAACCGTGGTGTATATATATGTGAATGACGCATCCGTCGCGTGTGGATTATGTATATACATACGGTGGTGGAGGAACTTCTGGTAAGCCCCAATCCGATCAGCTGGTGGTTAATGGTTTGGCCGAGCCGCCAAAGTCTCTGTAGACGGCACATGGGTGATGTTTGTGTGTTAGACTACTGTGACATGATTAGTATAACACTTATGTATGCTATGGCCTGTAGTTAGTCGTACTCACTTAGCTTCCAGCTAATTCCCCTCCATCTCCTCCCTGCAGGTTATTAGCTTTTGTAGATATCGTGTTTTAGGGAGCAGAAGGACATGGTGATGTTATGTTTGTCAATGAATAAACTCTGATGTTATCTTGCTTTGTTTGAACAATAATCTTTTGTAAACTTGTTTTTTTGTAATGACACGTGACACTGGTTGTATTAACATAGTTAATGTTATTTTGTAATAAAATAATAAATGCTTCCGCCGCGTTTAAAAAAAAAAAAATCAGCGGTGTCACAATGCACGGTACCATACATCTCCCATAGTGGTTTTTCTCACATCGGTTACATCTAGGTTTCCCATCAGCTGGCTTCTTACCTGAGTTCTGACTGGAACTATTACTCTGTTTGTCAAACTTTCTTTTGTTATCCCATGTCCTTACCTCAGCTGGTTTACTAATTGCCTTCTTTCTTCTAGCAGCCATAACTAAATCTTGGGCTAACAGCATAGCACCCTCAATAGTTTCCTTACCAGCAGATATAACATTCCCCTGGATATCAGAAGGTAGACCCTCAACATACTTTTCTATCATCTTGTATAAGGGGGTGACCATAGATGGACACAAGGATGCTAGTTACAGAAAACGATGATTGTACGACTCTATGTCGTCATTCTTTACCACGTGTCCATAGAATTCGGCCTCCAATTTCTGGACCTGATTCCTAGGACAGTACTTATCGGTCATCATTCTTTTAACGGTTGCCCATGGAGTAGCGTTAGCAACATCAATCCCCACAGTTTGGCAATGGGCATTCCACCAGGTCAGAGCACTCCCAGAAAGGGTGTGGGTGGCATACTTAACACGATCAGCTTCTAAACAGTTGCTGATGCGAAACACGGATTCAAGTTTCTCGAACCAACGAATCAATTCGATTGGTCCTTCAGTTCCGTTGTAAGATGTAGGCTTGCAATCCATAAAATTTTTGTAGGAGCAAGTAACATTGTGGGGGCAGAGCTTGAGCAGCACCACCGCCTTGAGCTGCAGCGAGTAGCTGCTGAAATTGTTCTGCAGTTAAGGTATAAGTTGGAGTAGCTGGAGCTCGTGGGCGAACCTTTTCCTTCAAGAGACATAGACAAATCGAGTTAGATGAATAGAGTGGTAATGTCTAAACATTTTATGACAGGTGATCATTAAGTTCATATAACATTTGTAGTAATAAATTCAAGGTAAGTCATTAAAACACATAACAGCTTTTATTAATAAGTTCTAGAGGAAAATCCTCTTTATTACACTGAACTGAAAAAGGGAAATACGTGGGCAAAGCCGTTACAATCAACTATGAATTTAAAATTAACAACTAAGGAATGAAAAAACATGGATAGATATCCTAGTAGACATGACTACTACTTAAGATCGGGACCTTTCTTCTTTTTGTCCTTGAGAGTGTTTTGGGCATCTTTCATGAACTTCTCCACTTTTTCATTCTTTTCCTTCTGCTTATCATCAAGGTACTCAAGGTTGTTATAGAAGTTATCAACCCTGCCTCCGAGCACGTTGAGATGGTAGTCCATCATAGCAAACCGATTATCGACACGGGTTCTCTCCACTTTCATTTTAGCCTCCATGTCCTTTTCCAAATAAACCATGGACTGTTTTCCCCATCGTGTACCACGTTCCTCGTCAGCCTTTACCTTCAAGATCTCTTCTCTCAACCCCTTCAATTTGTTTTGAACAAGCTTCTCTAGTCTCTCAGTTTGAGTGGCAAAGGAGTCTATTACGATCTCTTTCAAGACCTTGTTCTCTTTCTCCAAACTGTTTAAACGCACTTCAATTCGAGCAACATGGCGATGTAAAGCTTTCTTACACTTTTCATTACTGCGCTGAAGGTTTATGAGATCACATTTGTTCAGCACATGCTCCATGTTATTACAGAATGGTGAGCTTGCCCTTTTTGATGGACCGGCTTCATCAGCAGTAGCAGTTTCTGGTTGCTTTCTTTTTAGAGATGCCTCCTTAGGAGTGGGCTCTTCTTCAGGCTCATAGTCTGAGAAGTCACTGTCGTAGTTTGGGAGACTTTCGTAAGCTTTGCACTTAGGTGTACTCATTGGCTTATACTTTGGTGAATCAGCAGAGTCTGCGGAGTCATTAGAGTGTGGTGGAGTAGCAGGAGAGTACTTAGGAGAGTTAACTGAGTTTTCTGACTGGCTCGACATTCTAAGAAAGAAATAAAGGGTGTAAGTATAAGCAGATAACACCTAAATGTGTCAATTAAAAGCACTAAGGTCAAGGAGAGGTATAGTCCTACATTGCTAAGGTACCTATTTGTATAAGGTACACATAAAATGCAATCCTGGTTCTCTATACTCAACCTGGCTCTGATACCAATCTGTCACACCCCCAAATAGGGCCGGGGGTATTTGTGACCAATTATATCAAAACAAGTATTGTACATAAACGAGAACGACTCTATATGAGACATTTTATAAAAGTAAACTTCTTTATTTGCAGCGAAAGTAAATATTGTCTTTACATTGAAATAACAATGTATTAAATGAAACTAAAATAAATGATGATAATATGCAGACTCCATGTAAAGCTAGCAATCCACATTATCAGCATCTTAATTACCTGAGACAAAACATGCTTTAAAAAGTCAACACAAAGTTTGAGTGATATCATAGGTTTATAATTATTCATGAATTGTTAAGACCACAAGATTTCAATAAAATAGACTGACATTCATCATATCAATCTTTAAAATATATGCCGAATTGTAATAACGAGACTAAACGGTAACCCCAAGGCTCTTTCTGGCCCCAAATCATTATTATGTGTCCACAACCATAGGTTAATGGACAGAGGCGTTACCCTCAACAGCGTTATTCACAATAAGTAAGCTCACTAAACATAGCAATTAACGATATTACTCTAAGGGGAATTTAATATGACTTAAGCATATAACATGGCATTTTAAGATTTTGTACTTGTGTCTAACATGTAAAACATTTAAAAGATAGCATGTGTCTCACCCCAATATATAAAAAAACAGTAAAAGAAAATGGGGCTATGAAATCACCTTAGTAACAAGAAGAGTTATTCCACGAACGAAATGAATGAACAGAAGTAGTAGACCGGGAATCTCAACCAAGAGATAGAACGTAAGAACGAATATAAGCATACTTATAAGTATAACAACATATATTCGCAGTGATGATTTACTAAAAGAATTCTATTTTTGAAAGTTACTATCTTTGGAACGTTTCCTATTACATTATAAGTTATATTATATTTATTTATTAATGACGTATTATTTATACTTATAGTAAAAAGTATTAATAGTTACATTATAATTATTTGCTATTAATGTGTTACTATGTTTATTATTATGAATTACTATTAACTTTAATTATTATATAATAACTAAAGTATTTTAATAATTTATAACGTAAGTATTTATTAATAATGTATTATTATTTTTTATTAATTTATATTATAAGCATTATATTTATTATTTATCTCCTTAAATTCGTTTTTAATTATAATAAATTCCAAATAAATATAAATAAAATTTTTATAAGTTTATTTAAGTATTTTAAACTGTGTAAAATTTTATAAATATAAATATAGCTCATTTTTATATTTATTTCCCATTTTCTTCATATATAAATATTCAATTCACTTTAATCAAGGTTAATTAGTTAATAATTATTAAATTGACCTAATTAAATAAATTCTATATTTTTTATAGGTTATATATTCTGTAAATATGTTATAAAAATTATAAATTCAAATTTAATATTAATATATTATTTATTTAATATTTTCTTATCATTTAACCATTAAATTGGGCTTATAATTGAATAAATAATATAAGTTAATTTAAAATTAATTTTTATAATTTTTACAGTACCTATACATCCTAATGATTATATAAAAATTTTATATTATCAGATTTAATACACTTTGGTATTTATTTTGTATTTCTTTTTCTTTTCCCTCTCGGTTTACAATTAAACACAAACAAATTCATATTAAATACTAATCGACCTATTTATTTATTTTTTATAATTTTTGCAGCTTTATACTGTTATAAAAATCTCAGAAAAAAATTTAGAATTATTTTTATTTCTGTTTAATATTTTTTACGAATTTCACTCAGTTTTTGTGTTTAATCACTACTTAATTCATAATTTAATATAAATAATATTATAAAACTTATTATAAATATTTTTATGAATAAATCTACTGTTATAATTAATTTCTAAGCAAAAATTACTGTTGCAAATATTTTTATTCAATTTAAACTCATTTTATTCATTAAACTAATTCGATAACTATTTAAATATAGGATAAATATATAAAATATTATTTTAATTAATTTTTCGTATTCAATAATATTTATATGACTAATAGCTTCTGTAAAAATTACCATAATGAATTATAATTATTTATAACAATTACTTTTAATTTTTGCATTTTATACGATATATATATATATATATATATATATATATATATATATATATATATATATATATATATATATAATCCAAAAGGCATGACAAGAAACTCATAGTGTCCATAACGAGTTCGAAAAGCAATCTTAGAAACATCAGCTTCCTTGACCCTCAATTGATGATAACCCGACCTAAGATCAATCTTCGAATAGATACTTGAACCCTGTAATTGGTCAAACAAATCATCAATACGCGGAAGTGGGTAACGGTTCTTAATGGTCAGCTTGTTGAGTTCACGGTAATCGATACACATTCTCAACGTGCCATCTTTCTTTTTAACAAAGAGAACGGGTGCTCCCCACGGAGACGAACTAGGACGAATGAAACCTTTGTCTAAGAGTTCCTGGAGTTGGTTAGATAATTCCTTCATCTCTGATGGAGCTAACCGGTATGGTGCCTTTGCAATAGGTGCAGCACCGGGAGTCAAGTCAATCTGAAACTCAACCCACCGTTGGGGAGGGAGACCAGGAAGTTCCTCAGGAAAAACTTCAGGAAAGTCTCTAACTATCGGTACATCTTCAACTCGTTTCTCATCCAGCTTGACTTCCTTTACATGAGCTAGAATGGCTTGGTATCCTTTCATTAGGTACTTGCGGGTTTTGATGCATGAAATGAGGTTAAGTTTGGAACCACTCTTTTCTCCTTGAATGATTAAGGTTTTATCATTCTCAAGGGGAATGTTAATGGTTTTATCGAAGCACATAATTCTCGCCTTTATTGGTGATAACCAATCCATCCCTACAACTACATCAAAGCTTCCCAACTCGACTGGCAATAAGTCTATCTTAAAGTGTTTGTCGGCTAGAATCAGATCACAATTTTTATAAACACTGTCTACTTTCATAAGTTTACCATTTTTTACTTCTACAAGACGCTTAATTTCTAAGACTTGCAGTTTTTCAGTGAATAAGGCACAAAATTCAGTAGACATATAACTTCTATCAGCACCAGAATCAAATAGAACAGTAGCGTAGAAGTTGTTAACAAGGAACGTACCCGTTATCACTTCATCATCATCACGGGCTTCTTCAGTAGTCATGACAAAATCCCTGCCTTTAGCATTACCAGCATCAGTTTTCTTCTTTGGACAGTTAGGCTTGATATGACCTTTTTCCCCACAACCATAGCAGGTAGGGACATAGGCCTTTACGGCAGAAGCTGTAGCAGCAGGAAGTCTACAGTTTTTGGCAAGATGACCTGTTTTCTTGCAGTTGGTGCACGATACCATACATCTCCCATAGTGGTTTTTCTCACATCGGTTACATCTAGGTTTCCCATCAGCTGGCTTCTTACCTGAGTTCTGACTGGGACTATTACTCGGATTGTCAAACTTTCTTTTGTTATCCCCTGTCCTTACCTCAGCTGGTTTACTAATTGCCTTCTTTCTTCTAGCAGCCATAACTAAATCTTGGGCTAACAGCATAGCACCCTCAATAGTTTCCTTACCAGCAGATATAGCATTCCCCTGGATATCAGAAGGTAGACCCTCAACATACTTTTCTATCATCTTGTATAGAGGGGTGACTATAGATGGACACAAGGATGCTAGTTCCAGAAAACGATGATTGTACGACTCTATGTCGTCATTCTTTACCACGTGTCCATAGAATTCGGCCTCTAATTTCTGGACCTGATTCCTAGGACAATACTTATCGGTCATCATTCTTTTGACAGTAGCCCATGGAGTAGCGTTAGCAACATCAATCCCCACAGTTTGGCAATGGGCATTCCACCAGGTCAGAGCACTCCCAGAAAGGGTGTGGGTGGCATACTTAACACGATCAGCTTCTAAACAGTTGCTGATGCGAAACACGGATTCAAGTATCTCGAACCAACGAATCAATTCGATTGGTCCTTCAGTTCCGTTGTAAGATGTAGGCTTGCAATCCATAAAATTTTTGTAGGAGCAAGTAACATTGTGGGGCGGAGCTTGAGCAGCACCACCGCCGCCTTGAGCTGCAGCGAGTAGCTGCTGAAATTGTTCTACAGTTAAGGTATAAGTTGGAGTAGTTGGAGCTCGTAGGCGAACCATTTCCTTCAAGAGACATAGACAAATCGAGTTAGATGAATAGAGTGGTAACGTCTAAACATTTTATGACAGGTGATCATTAAGTTCATATAACACCTGTAGTAATAAATTCAAGGCAAGTCATTAAAACACATAACAACTTTTATTAATAAGTTCTAGAGGAAAATCCTCTTTATTACACTGAACTGAAAAAGGGAAATACGCGGGCAAAGCCGTTACAATCAACTATGAATTTAAAATTAACAAATAAGGAATGTAAAAACATGGATAGATATCCTAGTAGACATGACTCCTACTTAGGATCGGGACCCTTCTTCTTTTTGTCCTTGAGAGTGTTTTGGGCATCTTTCATGAACTTCTCCACTTTTTCATTCTTTTCCTTCTGCTTATCATCAAGGTACTCAAGGTTGTTATAGAAGTTATTAACCCTGCCTCCGAGCACGTTGAGATGGTAGTCCATCATAGCAAACCTATTATTGACACGGGTTCTCTCCACTTTCATTTTAGCCTCCATGTCCTTTTCCAAATAAAGCATGGACTGTTTTCCCCATCGTATACCACGTTCCTCGTCAGCCTTTACCTTCAAGATCTCTTCTCTCAACCCCTTCAAGTTATTTTGAACAAGATTCTCTAGTCTCTCAGTTTGAGTGGCAAAGGAGTCTATTACGATCTCTTTCAAGACCTTGTTCTCTTTCTCCAAACTGTTTAAACGCACTTCAATTCGAGCAACATGGCGACGTAAAGCTTTCTTACACTTTTCATTACTGCGCTGAAGGTTTATGAGATCACATTTGTTCAGCACATGCTCCATGTTATTACATAATGGTGAGCTAGCCCTTTTTGATGGACCGGCTTCATCAGCAGTAGCAGTTTCTGGTTGCTTTCTTTTTAGAGATGCTTCCTTAGGAGTGGGCTCTTCTTCATGCTCATAGTCTGAGAAGTCACTATCGTAGTTTGGGAGACTTTCATAAGCTTTCCACTCAGGAGTACTCATTGGCTTATACTTTGGTGAATCAGCAGAATCTGCGAAGTCATTAGAGTGTGGTGGAGTAGCTGGAGAGTACTTAGGAGAGTTAACTGAGTTTCCTGACTGGCTCGACATTCTAAGAAAGAAATAAAGGGTGTAAGTATAAGCAGATAACACCTAAATGTGTCAATTAAAAGCACTAAGGTCAAGGAGAGGTATAGTCCTACATTGCTAAGGTACCTATTTTTATAAGGCACACATAAAATGCAATCCTGGTTCTCTATACTCAACCTGGCTCTGATACCAATATGTCACACCCCCAAATAGGGCCGGGGGTATTTGTGACCAATTATATCAAAACAAGTATTGTACATAAACGAGAACGACTCTATATGAGACGTTTTATAAAAGTAAACTTCTTTATTTGCAGCGGAAGTAAATATTGTCTTTACATTGAAATAACAATGTATTAATTCAAACTAAAATAAATGATGATAATGTGAAGACTCCATGTAAAGCTAGCAATCCACATTATCAGCATCTTAATTACCTGAGACAAAATATGCTTTAAAAAGTCAACACAAAGTTTGAGTGATATCATAGGTTTATAATTATTCATGAATTGTTAAGACCACAAGATTTCAATAAAATAGACTGACATTCATCATATCAATCTTTAAAAAATATGCCGAATTGTAATATTGAGACTAAACGGTAACCCCAAGGCTCTTTCTGACCCCAAATCATTATTATGTGTCCACAACCATAGGTTAATGGACAAAGGCGTTACCCTCAACAGTGCTATTCACAATAAGTAAGCTCACTAAACATAGCAATTAACGGTATTACTCTAAGGAGAATTTAATATGACTTAAGCATATAACATGGCATTTTAAGATTTTGTACTTGTGTCTAACATGTAAGACATTTAAAAGATAGCATGTGTCTCACCCCAATATATATAAAAATAGTAAAAGAAAATGGGGCTATGAAATCACCTTAGTAACAAGAAGAGTTATTCCACGAACGAAATGAATGAACGGAAGTAGTAGACCGGGGATCTTAACCTAGAGATAGAACGTAAGAACGAATATAAGCATACTTATAAGTATAACAACCTATATTCGTAGTGATGATTTACTAAAAGAATTCTATTTTTGAAAGTTACTATCTTTGGAACGTTTCCTATTACATTATAAGTTATATTATATTTATTTATTAATGACGTATTATTTATACTTATAGTAAAAAGTATTAATAGTTACATTATAATTATTTGCTATTAATGTGTTACTATGTTTATTATTATGAATTATTATTAACTTTAATTATTATATAATAACTAAAGTATTTTAATAATTTATAACGTAAGTATTTATTAATAATGTATTATTATTTTTTATTAACTTATATTATAAGCATCATATTTATTATTTATCTCCTTAAATTCGTTTTTAATTATAATAAATTCCAAATAAATATAAATAAAATTTTTATAAGTTTATTTAAGTATTTTAAACTGTGTAAAATTTTATAAATATAAATATAGCTCATTTTTATATTTATTTCCCATTTTCTTCATATATAAATATTCAATTCACTTTAATCAAGGTTAATTAGTTAATATTATTAAATCAACCTAATTAAATAAATTCTATATTTTTTATAGGTTCTATATTCTGTAAATATGTTATAAAAATTATAAATTCGAATTTTATGTTAATATATTATTTATTTAATATTTTCTTATCATTTAACCATTAAATTAGGCTTATAATTGAATAAATAATATAAGTTAATTTAAAATTAATTTTTATAATTTTTACAGTACCTATACATCCTAATGATTATATAAAAATTTTATATTATCAGATTTAATACACCTTGGTATTTTGTTTATATTTCTTTTTCTTTTCCCTCTCGGTTTACAATTAAACACAAACAAATTCATATTAAATACTAATCTACCTATTTATCTATTTTTTATAATTTTCACAGATTTATACAGTTATAACAATCTCAGAAAAAAAATTTAGAATTATTTTTATTTCTGTTTAATATTTATTACGAATTTCACTCAGTTTTTGTGTTTAATCACTACTTAATTCTTAATTTAATATAAATATTATTATAAAACTTATTATAAACAATTTTATGAATAACTCTACTGTTATAAATAATTTATAAGCAAAAATTACTATTGTGAATATTTTTATTCAATTTAAATTCGTTTTATTCATTAAACTAATTCGATAACAATTTAAATATAGGATAAATATATAAAATATTATTTTAATTAATTTTTCGTATTCAATAATATTTATATGACTAATAGCTTCTGTAAAAATTATCATAATGAATTATAAGTATTTATAACAATTACTTTTAATTTTTGCATGTTATACGATATATATATTCCAATATTACCTAATAATTCATTTTAAATATTTATAAATTCTAAAATAATTATTTCTGATCAATTTTATATCATATAATAATTAATAAACCTGTAAAAACTATTTTTATCAATTATATATATTTATTTACCATTTAACTCGAATATACATCCGAATAATACAAAAATTCGTTTTTAAATTGTATTATAAATATAATCCAAATATTAAATTCATAAAAATAATTTTATAACATGCTATATTACTTAAGATTAATTATAGTAGGATCATATATGTTTTAGCATTAAGTTTTAATTTATTAACAATTAAAAAAAATGAGATCGGCTAAAATAAATAAAAAATATATATATACCGAAACAAAAATATAAAAAGAATCGGTGGGTTATAGTTGTAGTGACCTGTCCTAATCCATCTGGACGAAGTCTTCAATAGTTGGTCCCATTGCGAGGTTCTGACCCCTATATGTCATGAACGTCTCCATGTAATATGAGCAAATGTACAGCGAAAGATTTCTTTCATACCTGAGAATAAACATGCTGTAAAGTGTCAACCAAAAGGTTGGTGAGTTCATAAGTTTATCATAAAATAACAAAATTCATTATTTTGATAGACCATAAGATTTAAATACTGCATGGTACAAATGGGCCCAAATCCTATACCCACCTATAATGTACATGCGATATCTTTTAAATACAGTACACATTTCTCGTGTACGAAATCTTTTTTTTCATAACTCTTAGTAACCGTACACATATTTCGTGCACAAAAACTAATACACATAACTTGTGTATAAAAATCATTCTCTTGATACATAACATTCTCATCAATTGGTGGCAATTATCATGTCCACATAATTCAATGGTGGCAATATTCATGTCCACATAATTCAATGGTGGCAATTATCATGTCCACATAATTCAATGGTGGCAATTATCATGTCCACATAATTCAATGGTGGCAATTATCATGTCCACATAATTTAATAATAATCCGCAGAACTTCTGTTTGCATAATAATTCGTTCGAGGAATGTTTTGCTTGTGTCTATCTCGTTAAACATTTATAAAAGCATTTCATGTATTCGCAGTTCAAAATATATTTCAAAAGCATTTAATAAAGCATTTATAAAAACAGCGCATGTATCCTCAGTCCCAAAAATATAAAGAGTAAAAGGGAGCAAATGAACTCACTATACGATATTTTGTAGTAAAAATATGCATACGACGATACTGGACAATGCAAGGTTGGTCTCGGATTCACGAACCTATATCAGTAATATATATCAAATAATATAAAGAACCTATATTATTTTAATTGTTATATATATATATATATATATATATATATATATATATATATACTTTCATATTCGTCTTAATATTTTATTAATTAAAAAGTTAATTAAATATGTTAGACACTTATTTCAAAATATATTTATATATATTCTAGCTTATATAAGTTAAATTAGTATTTAAAAATAAAATAGTTTTATAACTATTAATATTTACATAACTTATAAATATAATCTTTTAATAAGGATTACTTATAATTATATTCTTGGTATAGTTATCATATTTTCTATTTTTCTCATTATGTATATAATAACATTAGTAGTAGTAGTAGTAGTAATAATAATAATAATAATAATAATAATAATAATAATAATAATAATAATAATAATAATAATAATAATAATAATAATAATAATAATAATGATAATAATAATAATAATAATAATAATAATAATAATAATAATAATAATAATAATAATAATAATAATAATAATAATAATAAGTAATAAGTAAACTACCTCAAAGAAGTAGCCCTTAAAAAAATGCCCAAGTTCGGATTTGAACCCGTGACCTCCTGCTAACCCTATACCCAAACCATTACGCCATTCCTATTCCTCTGATTATATTCACAACTCATTTATATTTAACATACATATCTATGTTCTTTCATCTCCATATCACCATGATCATCATTCCCACTTCACTGTCATCATCTTATATTATCATCGACCTCATTCCATCATCATACGATTTATCATATACCATTATCATTATCAAAAAGTGTAACCTCATCGTCCTCACCATAACCTTATCAATATACTTATCATCATCATTGTACATCATCATCATCTTAATATATCCATCATCATCATCTATCATCACACGGCTTCATCATAAACATCATCAATTAGATCATCACATATGATCATCATTAATTAACTATCATGTAGTCCTCTTATCAACGTCAAACACGAAGAAGAAACAAAGTAGAAGCAACACTTTGTCATTGGGCCGAATAAATACAGGATTTAATTTAAGAGTATAATGGCTTCGGCCCATGCTGAATTTAAAATCTCGACCCACTTCAATAATCAATTTAATGATCCAGTTGCTTTTACGAACCCCTTAAACATAAACAAAATTAAAAGAGTTTCGGTCATCATATTCTGTTCGTTATGGAATTTAGGTTTAACCGAAAAAAAGATAAATAGTAAGGATCGAGCAGAAACCAGAAGTTGGTTAGCATAATCGTTTTCATCGCACCTTCACAGTTATCACTCATCAATGAATCATGTATATCGTTATCTCATTCTACCTCATTCGTTATTCATTACACAGCGAAAATCATCTTCATCATACTCCATCGTTGCAGTAGTAATAGAAAAATAATTTAGTGGTGATAGCACTCGGATAACAGAATATAAACACGTGCAGCACTAGCATGATAAACTTAGATGTGAAAGAGACAAGAATTTTCGGTTTCAAGTGGAGGGAAAAGCTCCTTTAGATGGCCGACCATTGGTAATGTATAATACTTTAATCACTAATTAAAAAGAACCCACTTGAATGGATGAGTTATCCTTCGGCCCACCTTGGTAAATTACGAGAATAAAGTTGGCACCAGCTGGAAAGAAAAGATACAAAAAACATTCTTTGCAGCACCATTTGAGTTATTTAAATAGCGTTTGATTCAATATAAAACAATCTAGTTCGACCAGCTGTTTTCTAGCTTTAAAAACATAAAAGTTTCGAACAAATAATGGGAACAAAAGGTGGCAAGTAACAATGTTCGAGTATTAATGGGTAGTAAACGATCGTGTTTAGTTGGTTTTGGTGGTTCACGAATGAAACAAGAAGATAGTTGCAGGTTTTAATATGATTTGATGATGATGAAAAATGGTGGTTTAGTTTATATTGGTGTTCGAATAGTGTGTTCTGGGTCTCGAGCTCGGTTTAAGTAGAAGGCAACAATAAGGATGATGGATTTCGTTTATTGAGGATGGTGTTCTTGTATCATGATAGAAAACAGAAGCAACATGTATAGTTCGTATGATGGTGAGGTGAGTTGATAATTTCATTATTATGTATGTATATATAAATATAAAAATAGATGGTTTTATTGATTCATTGAATGATTGATGCCATAATCAATAATTTTTTATGATTGTGAAGTCGACATGTAACAGAACGCAGACAGGGTTCTTCAAACAAGAAGAAGAAAACAAGAAGAATAAGTCTGATTATGACAGGTAACAAATTCGTACATTTAAATTGATGTAGATTGCTAACAAATTTTGTATTTATCTGTTTGATTTATCTCATTAATTTGTAGAAGGAATATATAAAGTGTGAGTGTATAATGGATGCTGTAAGAAGGTTGTATGTAGTGATGATATGGGATCGACAGGAAGAATCGATCAGAAATAAGAATCAACAGAAGGTATCAAAATGAATAAAGCTGATCATGATGTGTAACTGAATTGTATCTGTAGTTGTTTTGTAGTCTATTTAATTTGTAATGAATTTGATTATATCTAATTTATGTATTTAACAATTTTGTTTGTAATCCTGACTGAGTACGTGATTTAACAGTTAAATTGATTCCAGTTGATTTGTGAAGTTGGCCTCTACTCAACCTGGCCAGACAAGAAGTACATAAATTGTTCAATCAGAAGAAAAGAAGATAAATAAAATAATAAAAAAAATAAAAAAACTGATAACAACCCTCAACTGATTTTGTTGGGTTCTTGGATTTGAATTGGTTTTGTTAATCAATTAAGAGATATGGAATCAATTTGGATATTGTATGATAGCAACAAGAAACAGATTCATACGATTATGCTTTGATTTATAGTTTATAAAACAAATTCTAAAAACTAGTAAATGTATTATTAATATTAATATTAATAATTATATTAATAATAAATAATAATGATATTAATAATAATAAAAATAATAATAATCAAATTGTTAATGTTAATAACCATAAAATGTATTATTTTCTAATAAATATTAATAATAACACTAATAATTATTTTAATAATAATTATAATAATATTAGATAATAATAATGATATTAATAATAAAAATAGTAATAATAATATCATTCATATCATTCATAATACTAATAATACTACTAATTATTACAACATTAATATCATTAGTGATAATAAATAATAATAATATTAATATCAAATTTCATATTTATATCATAATATTATTAATAAAGATATTTATTTTACTAATAATGAAAGTAATAATATTATCATAACGATTATATTTTAATTTGTTTTAATATATATATATATATATATATATATATATATATATATATATATATATATATATATATATATATATATATATATATATTATTATTACTTAGATACATATATAATAACTCTTATTAACTATTTATTATTTATACATTTTATATATAATACAATTTTATAATTTTACATAGAAATCATATATATTTATATATAACTTCATTTTAAATTACACTTAATTATTTTGTATCTTATTTTATATATTTAATTATATTTTATCATTTTCAAATATCATATATACTATTATTTATATTCACATGTGTACCTACATATATACATATCTATTTACCAACACATGTTCGTGAATCGTCGGAAATAGTCAAAGGTCAAATGATTTCATGAAATGGTTCAAAAATTTTGAGACTCTATATTACAGACTTTGCTTATCGTGTCGAATTCATATAAAGATTAAGCTTAAATTTGGTCGGAAATTTCCGGGTCGTCACAGTACCTACCCGTTAAAGAAATTTCGTCCCGAAATTTGATCGAGGTCATCATGGCTAACAATAAAAATGTTTTCATGGCGAATATGAGTTGATAAATAGAATTTTATCATTATTGAGTAATATAGATAACACGATTCGATTATGTGAAACGTACGAGTGAAGCTGTCACAAAAGAGTGAAATGTGGAATATAAGATTCGTCTTACTTTTGACGTAGTCACGTTTGAATTCCGGAATTCAAGGGATTTAAAAGAAAATCTTGAAAATCTGTAAGATCTGATTCTTTGGGATTTTTTTATGGAAATTAAGATCTCTTTAATTAAATGTGATCATCTGTATCGATTACTTTGTCTGGTATTTCCACTATAAATGAATTTCTACCGTTCCATTATTTCTCGCCACTCCCATTTTCTATTCTCTAATTAATACTTCCAAATCATCAGTCAATATGCTTCATCCAGTTTTAATTCTGGATATATTCCTGACTTTCATATCGATCATTCTCCTTTTTCATTTACCACCGGAGGAATCTGTTTACTTCTACTATGCTCTTGGGTTTATAGTGTTTTTAGTTCTCCCGAGTCTTTATATTGCTACACGCATTGATATACACGGTTTGTAATTTCTGTGTTTGCGATCGGCTTTATATTTCTTGTTATGTTTTGGAGCTTCACGCTCTTGTTTTCTCTTTTCGACTTTAAGTCAAGCGAATAATGGTCCAGAACTCGTAGATATAGAGCTTCGAATGATTATAACGTTCTAAGCAAGAAGGAACGTATCCTCACGATTTGATTGGTTAAATTACTAGAATCACTGAGGATAGAACTATCAAGAATATATTTTCTTTATATGTTCGGAGATTAATCAGAATGAAAGAGTTATGTAACATGGCACATGATGATGGTATGATCTGTGAATCATCGTGTTTCATTAGAACTTTCAGCATGACTTACTGTAATATAATCACATTGGCCAAGCGTCATTATATTATACTAACTCATGCTCTAATTCTTAACACTTCTCCAGAATTCATTCATAATTTATACCTAGGTTTTACAGAAGTTTTCAATATAATGTAGTACAGATAGTACGAAGATGTATATAATTTCGGACGAGAATATTTATGAAAATATATTCAGAAATATAAGATATTTATGAGGATATTTTGGAATTTCTAAGTTCGAAAGTGGATGAAGAAAAATTTTTCGCAAGATTTTAACATGACTTCGGACAAGATATTCTCTAAAGATTTCATCGGATTCAGAATTACCTAGATTCTTTGAATATAGGGTTTGGTCCTTGTATTTTTCTTTGGTCCCCTTCATGGTTAGCTCAATCCATTTTTCAGTACCAAATTTTCTATCGAGCGTTACCAACATTCCATTCTTTATTATCAAACTTTTGGCCATTTAGAGCATCTACAATTTTGCTGTTTCCTCTGCATTTAATGCTATCATGACTGAATCATCGGTTATCAATCCAGGGTGGTTTCAAGAGAAGTGTGTTTTTAGATGATGTAACGACCCGTCAAAATCGCTATTGACGCGGCACGTTAATCATTGATTCCACAGTGAGGTTTTGACCTCTATATGATACGTTTTGATAAAATATTGCATTCATTAAAATAAGTGACTTTCTAAACATAGAAAGTTATAAACATGTGGGCGAGTGCTTAGGTATAAGCAAAACCCCGAAATACATAAGTCTTTAATTTACAGGTTGACATCACAGTCCAATTATTTATTACACAACGCAGTTTTATTTTGAATGCAATAAACTTTGTACAAAGCATGAGAGACTCCATGCAGGCAACAAGCACATCACAGCGGAAGCATTCTAAGGACCTGAGAATAAAACATGCTAAAAAGTCAACACGAATGTTGGTGAGTTATAGGTTTAATTGCTCGAGTCATAAACATATATAAAGATAGACCACAAGGTTTCATCAAAAGTTTATCAATAGATTCTACGTAACAGAGCACCCTGGTAACTAAACTTAACGCTATAGTGATAATTACCCCATTCGTTTTAATACACGCAAACCAACGTGTCTTAAACTCAAATAACATACGTCCGTTAAAAGGCTAGCGCTCTAGCTCGGACGGGGATGTCAAGCCCTATGGATCCATATACAATTATTCGCGCCCACCAGTCCATATCTTATGTACTGGCAGCTACTAGTTACCAAAGCTAAGGGATTTTCGGTTTAACTCAGTGTAGAATTTTGTATGTACTTGTGTCTTATTGCGTTTAAAATAAATTGCATGTATTCTCAGCCCAAAAATATTTAAAGTATTTAAAAAGGGATCTATAACTCACAGTTCAATATTGCGATTCAATATTGTAGGCAAATTGCGTAGACGTAGTGATGGTAGACGACTGTATGGTTGGTCTTGGATTCAAGAACAATACCCCGAACAATACCCAATATTTCCTTATTTTAAAACGGTTTGAAACCCGAATTAAAAATACCCTCGAATATACTTTATTATTATTAAACTTAAAATTAAAATTATAATTATAATTATAATTATAAAATTTACGTACATAAATTTTTATGAAATATTTCGTCGAGCAAAACTGACCTTTTATAGTACTTTTCGATTTACTGTAGCTCATGCGATCGCATGAGTTTTCAGTGTTTTTGCCATGCGATCGCATGGCCGCCTTTTCTGTTTCTGTTTGCTAGTTCGTCGACATCAAATAGTGTTTACTGTAGCAAATAGTGGTACTGTAGCAAATAGTGTTTTACTGTAGCAAATAGTGTTTACTGTAGCAAATAGTGTTTACTGTAGCAAATAGTGTTTTACTGTAGCAAATAGTGTTTTACTGTAGCAAATTGTGTTTTACTGTAGCAAATTGTGTTTTACTGTAGCAAAGTAATTTTTACTGTAGGAAAGTCGTTTTTACTTGTACATATATATATACATACATATAATTGTTCATGAATCGTCGAGAGTAGTCAAAGGTAATTGTATATATGTAACAGTTCTAAAATTTTGAGACTCAATCTAACAGACTTTGTTTAACGTGTTAAAATAATAAATCGTATAGAGAATTGGTTTAAATAAGTCAAAAATTTTCGGGTCATCACAGTACCTCCCCGTTAAAGAAAATTTCGTCCCGAAATTTTGAGTAGTACCTGTTTCATGAGCGATATCAGTGAACAAATGTGGATACTTTTGCTTCATTTGATCTTCACGTTCCCAAGTAAACTCGGGTCCTCGTCTTGCGTTCCAACGAACCCTAACTATCGGTATTTTGCTTTGTTTTAATTGTTTGACCTCACGGTCCATGATTTCAACAGGTTCTTCGATAAAATGGAGTTTATCATTGATTCGTATTTCATCAAGAGGAATTACGACATCCTCTTCAGCTAAACATTTCTTCAAATTTGACACGTGAAATGTGTTGTGAACACTACTAAGTTCTTGCGGTAGCTTTAATCGATAAGCAACTGTTCCAATTCTTTCGGTGATTTCAAAGGGTCCTACGTACCTAGGACTTAGCTTTCCTCGTTTACCGAATCGTACAACGCCTTTCCAGGGTGACACTTTCAACATGACTTTGTCGCCCACTTGAAATTCTTGCGGTTTTCTTCTTACATCAGCATAACTCTTTTGGCGACTCATGGCCGTTTTCAATCGCTGTTGTATTTGAATGATCTTTTCGGTGGTTTCATGAATAATTTCTGGTCCAGTAAGTTGTCTTTCTCCTACTTCACTCCAACATATAGGAGATCTGCACTTTCTACCGTAAAGTGCTTCAAATGGCGCTGCGTTGATGCTCGTATGATAGCTGTTATTGTATGAAAATTCTGCCAACGGTAAGTGTCGATCCCAACTGGTTCCAAAGTCAATCACGCATGCCCGTAACATGTCTTCCAATGTTTGTATTGTTCTTTCACTTTGACCATCTGTCTGTGGGTGATAAGCGGTGCTCATATCTAATCGAGTTCCCAATGCTTTTTGTAATGACTGCCAGAAACGTGATGTGAATCGGGTGTCGCGATCAGATATGATAGAGATGGGTACACCATGCCTGGAAACTACTTCCTTCAAATATAGGCGTGCTAATTTCTCCATACTGTCTGTCTCCTTTATTGGTAGAAAGTGAGCTGATTTAGTTAGACGATCAACTATCACCCAAATAGTATCATGACTACTTGCAGTCCTTGGCAATTTCGTAATGAAATCCATGGTTATTCTTTCCCATTTCCACTGCGGAATTTCTGGTTGTTGCAGTAATCCTGACGGCTTTTGGTGCTCAGCTTTGACCTTTGCACACGTTAAACATTTGCTTACATAAGTAGCAATTTCTGTTTTCATATTAGGCCACCAATAAAACTTCTTGAGATCGTGGTACATTTTTCCGTTTCCTGGGTGAATTGAGTACCTCGTTTTGTGTGCTTCATCCAGTACTAGTTGCCTTAGGTTACCATGTTTTGGTACCCATATCCTACCAGCAAAATACAGGGTTCCATCGGCTTTTTCTTCAAGTTGTTTTTCTAACCCTTTGCTTATTTCGCCTTTTCCGTTTTCTTCTTTTAAAGCCTCTAACTGTGCTGCTTGAATTTGCTTTGTGAGATCAGTACGAATTGTAATATTCAAAGCTCTGACCCTAAGAGGTTTTACTCTTTCTTTTCGACTTAGGGCATCAGCTACAACATTAGCCTTTCCGGGGTGGTAACGGATTTCACAATCGTAATCGTTTAACAACTCTACCCAGCGACGTTGCCTCATATTGAGTTGTTTTTGATCAAAAATATGCTGAAGACTCTTATGGTCGGTGTACACTGTACACTTGGTGCCATATAGATAGTGTCTCCATATTTTGAGTGCAAAAACTACTGCTCCAAGTTCTAAATCGTGCGTCGTATAGTTCTTTTCATGAATTTTTAGTTGTCGTGAGGCATATGCGATGACTTTTGTGCGTTGCATTAATACACATCCTAAACCTTGGCGTGAAGCATCACAATAGATCACGAAATCATCATTTCCTTCCGGTAATGACAAAATGGGTACAGACGTTAACTTCTTCTTTAATAACTGGAATGAGGATTCCTGTTCTGTGGACCAATCATACTTCTTTCCCTTTTGAGTCAATGCAGTTAAGGGTTTGGCGATTCTAGAGAAATCTTGAATGAATCTTCGGTAGTAACCAGCAAGACCTAAGAATTGGCGAATTTGTGTTGGAGTCTTCGGGGTTTCCCATTTACTAATGGCTTCGATCTTGGCGGGGTCAACTTTAATTCCATGTTTACTGACAACATGGCCCAAAAATTGTACTTCTTGTAACCAGAAATCACACTTCGAAAATTTTGCGTACAATTCTTCTTTCTTGAGTATCTCTAGTACCAGTCTTAAGTGTTGCTCATGTTCTTCCTTGTTCTTCGAGTAAATCAATATTTCGTCGATAAAAACAATGACAAATTTGTCTAAATACGGTCTACAGATGCGATTCATTAGATCCATGAATACTGCTGGAGCATTAGTTAATCCAAAAGGCATGACTAGAAACTCATAGTGACCGTAACGGGTTCTGAACGCGGTTTTAGGAACATCTTCTTCCTTCACTCTCAGTTGATGATATCCGGAGCGTAGATCAATCTTAGAATAAACACTTGATCCTTGCAATTGATCAAACAAATCATCAATCCTCGGTAATGGGTACCGATTCTTGATCGTTAATTTGTTTAATTCTCTGTAATCTATGCACATTCTCATAGATCCATCCTTCTTCTTGACGAACAGAATAGGAGCACCCCAAGGTGAAAAACTAGGACGAATAAATCCACGGTCCGATAATTCTTGCAACTGGTCTTGTAATTCTTGCATTTCTGAAGGTGCAAGTCTATATGGAGATCGGGCTACAGGTGCAGCTCCTGGTATGAGATCAATCTGGAATTCTACACATCTGAGTGGAGGTAGCCCCGGTAATTCTTTTGGAAATACTCCGGGATATTCTCTTACAACTGGCATGTCATCAATGCTTCTTTCTTCAGTATCGATCTTCTTTACGTGTGCCAGAATAGCATAACAACCTTTTCTTATAAGTTTCTGGGCCTTCATGCAGCTGATAAAGTTCAGTTTTGAGTTGTTCTTCTCCCCATAAATCATTAATGACGTTTCATCCTTACGAGGGATGCGGATTGCTTTCTCAGCGCAAACAACTTCCGCTCTTGTTTTGGACATCCAGTCCATGCCAACGATTACATCAAAACTTCCTAATTCTACGGGTATCAAATCAATTTTGAAGGTTTCACCAGCGAGATTCATTTCGCAACCATGGCAAATTTTATCGGCTTTTATCAGTTTACCATTAGCTAATTCAATAGTATATTTATCGTCTAGAGGTAATGATGCACATTTTAGTTTAAAACTAAAGTCTTTACACATATAACTTCTATCAGCACCCGTATCAAACATAATAGAAGCTAGTTGATTATTAACGGTAAACGTACCCGTGACAAGATTAGGATCCTCACGTGCTTTACTGGCACTAACATTAAATGCCCTCCCACGTGCGGGTTCTTTGTTCTTCTCCTTATCAGGGCATTGATTTATAAAGTGACCAGACTTCCCGCATCCATAACATTTCTTGACATCGGTCGATTTTGTCTTTACTTCAGAAACGGTGGCATAACAATCTTTCGCCACATGTCCTTTCTTGTTGCACTTATCACAGACCACTTGGCAATAGCCTGCATGATGTGTGTAACACCTTTTGCAGAACGGATGAGGTCCCTTATAGTTTGGACTTGCAGTTGCCCCATCTTGTTTACCTTTAAAAGTTTCTTGTTTCTTCAGGTGAGTACTTTTGCCCTTATAGTCTTCCCATTTCCTCTTTCCTTCAGTTGTCTTGACTTCGGTAATTGGTGCCTTAATCGAACTCTCTGTGATCTGGTCCATGAGTTGGTGTGCCATTGTCATGGCTTCCTGCATCGTATTTGGTTTGGACGATGTAACATTTCCTTTGATATTGATCGATAAACCGTCAATATACATTTCTATCTTTCGCTTCTCGTTTGGCACCAATTCGGGACACAACAAGGCTAGTTCCATGAAACGCTTTTCATAGTTATTGAGATTCGCGCCGATAACCTTCAGATTACGTAACTCAGATTCCATTTTTCTGATCTCGTTTCGAGGACAGTACTCCTCGATTAGCATCTTTTTCAGTTCTTCCCAAGAGATATCATATGCCGTATCTATTCCTTCTGCTTTAGCATAATTGTTCCACCAAGTAAGTGCACCATCTTGCAACGTGCACGAAGCATACTTTGACTTGTCTCCGTTCGCACAATTACTGATTTTGAAAACGGACTCCATCTTTTCAAACCATCGGGTTAGACCTACTGGTCCCTCGATTCCACTAAACGTCTGTGGTTTGCATCCTTGAAAAGTTTTGTATGAGCATCCGTTTCGTGAGTTTGTGTTTACGGCTGCTGCTTTGGCTGCTGCTTCGGCTGTTGCTTTTGCTGCCTCGGCTGCAGCAATTCTTTCATTCACACGTTTCTCGACTAGTTGCTCAAACTCAGCATCCGACATTTGAGACATGTTTCTTCAATAAACACAACAGATATAATTTAATCATATAGAATATTATAGGTAAAATGAGTTGTCAATAGTTAATCGTAGCATATTAATAATATGAACCGATTATTATAAAAGCTTTTTCTTCTTATTAGCATTTTATAATTATTTCTAGGGTATTACCTACCCGTTAAGTTTATACATAATAGCTAGTACAAGGAATTAACTACTAAAATCCTAATAATATTCCACTATGAAAAATTATAGCGAGTTACTACATTATTATGTAATAATAATAATAAGAAGTAGTAATAATACAAATAATCATTCCATGCATTTATTATTAATAAACCAAAATAATACAATACCATACAATACTGATATTTTACATATGCTTATTTTACATAACAAGATAGAGTAGCACACATAAGCAATAAAATAGCGCATGGAAGATTTATGGTTGCGAGGTCGTTCATTCAGAACTATCAGAAACTTCTTCCCATTTGGTTCTCTCTGCCAATTGTTTGTGTGCACATGGTCCGACAGACATTCTGGCAGTGTATTTTATTTTTAGTTGGGGTTTTGAGGTACCCGTTACCTCAGTGGGTTTTATACAATAAGGGTGGTTACGGATCGAATGGTCCTGTTCTTTTTTAATAACTAAGGACATTTTATTATTATGGTTGTTTTTATTATCTATTGCAAGTTGGAATTTCTCCTTAGTGATCTCTTTTATTTCATTAGCGAAATCCTCCTCCTTATTGATCTCGTCTGATGACGAACTGTCTGAGTCATGTGTAGGAGAATATGACGACGAACTGCAAGAATATGTACCGGTGGTCATGAACCGAAATCTGCCAGGCGTAATCGGCACAACCCGCCCGTCGGCGGTATATCTGGACCAATGTCCATATTTGTTTAAAAATGGACGATCCTCTTTTACTCCAGGGATCATGGGTCCATGCCAACGATACTGTGGCTCCGGAAAACTAAAGCTGGGTGGAGCTGGAACCTCCTCTGGGTTTACCGGGAGTTGAGATTCCCCTGCTAACACAATTTCTTCTTTAATAGGTATTTGAACGCCCTTTTCAGTTGTGGATAGAATAGATTCAGTGTCCGATTCCGAGTCGTACAAAATGATAGGATTAGAAGAAGTCATCTATCACATAATTGAAACAACAATTACGTTAGCATATAAATATATTACATATAATGTTTTTGACCAAATGATAAGCAAAAATCAGTAAAAACAAATATGGTCATAGTCCAGACTCACTAATGCATCCTAACAATTACCAGTTAAACACACTAATGTAATTTCTGGTTCCCTATGACCTCAAGCTCGGATACCAACTGTAACGACCCGTCAAAATCGCTATTGACACGGCACGTTAATCATTGATTCCACAATGAGGTTTTGACCTCTATATGATACGTTTTGATAAAATATTGCATTCATTAAAATAAGTGACTTTCTAAACATAGAAAGTTATAAACATGTGGGCGAGTGCTTAGGTATAAGCAAAACCCCGAAATACATAAGTCTTTAATTTACAGGTTGACATCACAGTCCAATTATTTATTACACAACGCAGTTTTATTTTGAATGCAATAAACTTTGTACAAAGCATGAGAGACTCCATGCAGGCAACAAGCACATCACAGCGGAAGCATTCTAAGGACCTGAGAATAAAACATGCTAAAAAGTCAACACGAATGTTGGTGAGTTATAGGTTTAATTGCTCGAGTCATAAACATATATAAAGATAGACCACAAGGTTTCATCAAAAGTTTATCAATAGATTCTACGTAACAGAGCACCCTGGTAACTAAACTTAACGCTATAGTGATAATTACCCCATTCGTTTTAATACACGCAAACCAACGTGTCTTAAACTCAAATAACATACGTCCGTTAAAAGGCTAGCGCTCTAGCTCGGACGGGGATGTCAAGCCCTATGGATCCATATACAATTATTCGCGCCCACCAGTCCATATCCTATGTACTGGCAGCTACTAGTTACCAAAGCTAAGGGATTTTCGGTTTAACTCAGTGTAGAATTTTGTATGTACTTGTGTCTTATTGCGTTTAAAATAAATTGCATGTATTCTCAGCCCAAAAATATTTAAAGTATTTAAAAAGGGATCTATAACTCACAGTTCAATATTGCGATTCAATATTGTAGGCAAATTGCGTAGACGTAGTGATGGTAGACGACTGTATGGTTGGTCTTGGATTCAAGAACAATACCCCGAACAATACCCAATATTTCCTTATTTTAAAACGGTTTGAAACCCGAATTAAAAATACCCTCGAATATACTTTATTATTATTAAACTTAAAATTAAAATTATAATTATAATTATAATTATAAAATTTACGTACATAAATTTTTATGAAATATTTCGTCGAGCAAAACTGACCTTTTATAGTACTTTTTGATTTACTGTAGCTCATGCGATCGCATGAGTTTTCAGTGTTTTTGCCATGCGATCGCATGGCCGCCTTTTCTGTTTCTGTTTGCTAGTTCACCGACATCAAATAGTGTTTACTGTAGCAAATAGTGGTACTGTAGCAAATAGTGTTTTACTGTAGCAAATAGTGTTTACTGTAGCAAATAGTGTTTTACTGTAGCAAATAGTGTGTAATGTAGCAAATAGTGTTTTACTGTAGCAAATTGTGTTTTACTGTAGCAAATTGTGTTTTACTGTAGCAAAGTAATTTTTACTGTAGGAAAGTCGTTTTTACTTGTACATATATATATACATACATATAATTGTTCATGAATCGTCGAGAGTAGTCAAAGGTAATTGTATATATGTAACAGTTCTAAAATTTTGAGACTCAATCTAACAGACTTTGTTTAACGTGTTAAAATAATAAATCGTATAGAGAATTGGTTTAAATAAGTCAAAAATTTTCGGGTCATCACAGATGATTAAACGCTGATTGTATCGTCAAGATACAAAGGATGTTTAAGATGAAATCAAGTGGCAAACTTGAAGAAATGTTTAGTTTCATATGTTATAATCAATATTTTAATACGTTGTAATTGTCCAATGTTAGTAATCCAATGTTTGTAGTCCAACAGTCCGATATATAATCTTAAAATTTTAAATATTTAAGATTAGAAGATGATGAAGGAATTTTACGTAATTAATTAATTGGTTACTAATAAATTTTATTTTTTCCATTATTTTCTTCATTATGCCACTTATCAAATCTTGACTTAGATTCTGATCGGTCAAAATCCGAATATGAAATTGAATTTGAATGATAATAGTTGTTCTTTTGGTGAACGGATCTGTATATGTGTGGTTGTGTGTAGGATAGTAAATGGCTGTTGAATCGGATTTGAAGGATGTACAGTGTAACATGTTAATGTGAAATCTAAATATTCCTCGGGTATTACCTACCCGGTAAAATATTTTCACCATTAACAGTTTGTACAAAAGAATTTTTAATTACAATCTTTATGAAAATATATATACATATACATATTTTCTTCAGATGTAATCGTAGATTTAATGAGTTATTATGATATTAATCTCATTTGATTTATGGTTAGAACTTAGAGTACATAATCTCTAAAACATTAGAGATTACATAATCGCCATATCGAACGGAGATAAATGATGTAGAATGATATATAGAACTAAGATATTCGATGTAGAACGAATATGTAGAACGAAGATAAATGGTGTAGAACGTCATGTAGAATAAGATTATGCTTGAGGTACAGATTGTGAGATTGAAGCTTATGATGCGGATGTTGAGGCTTGTGTTATTGGTGCTGATGCTGGTGGTGCTGTTGATGTGGGTGTTGTTGCTTAAGCAGGTAATTTTTGCACCATAATTTCCAAAGCCACTACTCGAGCGTGAAGCTCGTTGACTTCTTCTATTACTCTAGAATGATTGGCGGTTGGAACGAGTGGATGGATAAGGTTTAGAATTGTAGATATTACGTAATCATTACGAGATATCCTGGAAATGAGGGTTAATATGGTGTTTCGGACAAGTTTGCCGGTACGTGCTTCAGGATCTTCACCAAGAGGTGAATTTGGTTGGTGGAAAGGATCTCCTTCTTCTCGTCTCTATTGATTAAGCCGACTACGAACCCATCCCCAATTCATCCAGAATTGGTGATGACTGATTTGTTGATCCATTCCGGTTATACAGCTTTCGGAGTTCAAGTGTGTTTCCATATCGGAATAGCTGTCAGAATCCGAGGAACTTGAACTAGTGACGAGTTCCATTTCGTACGATTGAATAAAGGATTTTTGATATGAAATGAGTTCCGGCTATCGGATGGTATTCTAACTACATAGAATATATATATATATATATATATATATATATATATATATATATATATATATATATATATATATATATATATATATATATATATATATATATATATATATATAGAACAAAGGATTTCGTAGATTACGGAGGGATTTACATAATATGTCAGGCAAAGTTTTACAGTAACAGATACGCTAAGATATGAATTAGCAGATACGCTAAGATATGAGTTTTGTCTATACACTAATCATGCAGTCAATACAGTAAGATGTGTCTAGACTAAGAATAATGAGCAGGTAATTTCCTAAGGATGATAAGCAGGTAATTTTCGACACGAACCGATAAGCAAAACTTTTGACATGCAGACATGGTCGAAGTCCAGACTCACTAATGCATCTAAACAACTATCAGTTAGACACAATAATGCAAGACCTGGTTCGGTAAGACCACCGCTCTGATACCACCTGTAGTGACCCATCCTAATCCATCTGGATGAAGTCTTCAACAGTTGGTCCCATTGCGAGGTTCTGACCTCTATATGCCATGAACGTCTCCATGTAATATGAGCAAATGCACAGCGAAAGATTTCTTTCATACCTGAGAATAAACATGCTGTAAAGTGTCAACCAAAAGGTTGGTGAGTTCATAAGTTTATCATAAAACAATAAAATTCATTATTTTGATAGACCATAAGATTTAAATGCTGCATGGTACAAATTGGCCCAAATCCTATACCCACCTGTAATGTACATGCGATATCTTTTAAATACAGTACACCTTTCTCGTGTACGAAATGTTTTTTTCATAAATCTTAGTAACCGTACACATATTTCGTACACAAAAACTAATACACATAACCTGTGTATAAAAATCATTCTCTCGATACATAACATTCTCATCAATTGGTGGCAAATATCATGTCCACATAATTCAATGGTGGCAATTATCATGTCCACATAATTCAATGGTGGCAATTATCATGTCCACATAATTCAATGGTGGCAATTATCATGTCCACATAATTCAATGGTGGCAATTATCATGTCCACATAATTCAATGGTGGCAATTATCATGTCCACATCCGCAGAACTTCTGTCTGCATAATAATTTGTTCGAGGAATGTTTTGCTTGTGTCTATCTTGTCAAACATTTATAAAAGCATTTCATGTATTCGCAGTTCAAAATATATTTCCAAAGCATTTAATAAAGCATTTATAAAAACAGTGCGTGTATCCTCAGTCCCAAAAATATAAAGAGTAAAAGGGAGCAAATGAACTCACTATACGATATTTTGTAGTAAAAATATGCATACGACGATACTGGACAATGCACGGTTGGTCTCGGATTCATGAACCTATATCAGTAATATATATCAAATAATATAAAGAATCTATATTATTTTAATTGTTATATATATATGTATATATATATATATATATACTTTCATATTCGTCTTAATATTTTATTAATTAAAAAGTTAATTAAAAATGTTAGACACTTATTTTAAAATATATTTATATATATTCAAGCTTATGTAAGTTAAATTAGTATTTAAAAATAAAATGGTTTTATAACTATTAATATTTACATAACTTATAAATATAATCTTTTAATAAGGATTACTTATAATTATATTCTTGGTATAGTTATCATATTTTCTATTTTTCTCATTATGTATATAATAACATTAGTAGTAGTAGTAGTAATAATAATAATAATAATAATAATAATAATAATAATAATAATAATAATAATAATAATAATAATAATAATAATAATAATAATAATAATAATAATAATAATAATAATAATAATAATAATAATAATAATAATAATAATAATAATGATAATAATGATAATAATAATAATAATAATAATAATAATAATAATAATAATAATAATAATAATAATAATAATAATAAAAAGTAATAAGTAAACTACCTCAAAGAAGTAGCCCTTAAAAAAATGCCCAAGTCCGGATTTGAACCCGTGACCTCCCACTAACCCTATACCCAAACCATTACGCCATTCCTGTTCCTCTGATTATATTCACAACTCATTTATATTTAACATACATATCTATGTTCTTTCATCTCCATATCACCATGATCATCATTCCCACTTCACTGTCATCATCTTATATTATCATCGACCTCATTCCATCATCATACGATTTATCATATACCATTATCATTATCAAAACATGTAACCTCATCGTCCTCACCATAACCTTATCGATATACTTATCATCATCATTGTACATCTTTATCATCATCATCTTAATATATCCATCATCATCATCTATCATCACACGGCTTCATCATAAACATCATTAATTAGATCATCACATATGATCATCATTAATTAACTATCATGTAGTCCTCTTATCAACGTCGAACACGAAGAAGAAACAAAGTAGAAGCAACACTTTGTCATTGGGCCGAATAAATACAAGATTTAATTTAAGAGTATAATGGCTTCGGCCCATGCTGAATTTAAAATCTCGACCCACTTCAATAATCAATTTAATGATCCAGTTGATTTTACGAACCCCTTAAACATAAACAAAATTAAAAGAGTTTCGGTCATCATATTCTGTTCGTTATGGAATTTAGGTTTAACCGGAAAAAAGATAAATAGTAAGGATCGAGCAGAAACCAAAAGTTGGTTAGCATAATCGTTTTCATCGCACCTTCACAGTTATCACTCATCAATGAATCATGTATATTGTTGTCTCATTCTACCTCATTCGTTATTCATTACACAGTGAAAATCATCTTCATCATACTCCATCGTTGTAGTAGTAACAGAAAAATAATTTAGTGGTGATATCACTCGGATAACGGAATATAAACACGTGTAGCACTAGCATGATAAACTTAGATGTGAAAGAGACAAGAATTTTCAGTTTCAAGTGGAGGGAAAAGCTCCTTTAGATGGCCGACCATTGGTAATGTATAATACTTTAATCACTAATTAAAAAGAACCCACTTGAATGGATGAGTTATCCTTCGGCCCACCTTGGTAAATTACGAGAATAAAGTTGGCACCAGCTGGAAAGAAAAGAGAAAAAAAAAACATTCTTTGCAGCACCATTTGAGTTATTTAAATAGCGTTTGATTCAATATAAAACAATCTAGTTCGACCAGCTGTTTTCCAGCTTTAAAAACATAAAAGTTTCGAACAAATAATGGGAATAAAAGGTGGCGAGTAACAATGTTCGAGTATTAATGGGTAGTAAATGATCGTGTTTAGTTGGTTTTGGTGGTTCACGAATGAAACAAGAAGATAGTTGCAGGTTTTAATATGATTTGATGATGATGAAAAATGGTGGTTTAGTTTATATTGGTGTTCGAATAGTGTGTTCTGGGTCTCGAGCTCGGTTTAAGTAGAAGGCAACAATAAGGATGATGGATTTCGTTTATTGAGGATGGTGTTCTTGTTTCATGATAGAAAACAGAAGCAACATGTATAGTTCGTATGATGGTGAGGTGAGTTGATAATTTCATTATTATGTATGTATATATAAATATAAAAAGAGATGGTTTTATTGATTCATTGAATGATTGATGCCATAATCAATAATTTTTTATGATTGTGAAGTCGACATGTAACAGAACACAGACAGGGTTCTTCAAACAAGAAGAAGAAAACAAGAAGAATAAGTCTGATTATGACAGGTAACAAATTTGTACATTTAAATTGATGTAGATTGCTAACAAATTTTGTATTTGTCTGTTTGATTTATCTCATTGATTTGTAGAAGGAATATATAGAGTGTGAGTGTACAATGGATGCTGTAAGAAGGTTGTCTGTAGTGATGATATGGGATCGACAGGAAGAATCGATCAGAAATAAGAATCAACAGAAGGTATCAAAATGAATAAAGCTGATCACGATGTGTAACTGAATTGTATCTGTAGTTGTTTTGTAGTGTATTTAATTTGTAATGAATTTGATTATATCTAATTTATGTATTTAACAATTTTGTTTGTAATCCTGACTGAGTACGTGATTTAACAGTTAAATTGATTCCAGTTGATTTGTGAAGTTGGCCTCTACTCAACCTAGCCAGACAAGAAGTACATAAATTGTTCAATCAGAAGAAAAGAAGATAAATAAAATAATAAAAAAATAAAAAACTGATAACAACCCTCAACTGATTTTGTTAGGTTCTTGGATTTGAATTGGTTTTGTTAATCAATTAAGAGATAGGGAATCAATTTGGATATTGTATGATAGCAATAAGAAACAGATTCGTACGATTATGTTTTGATTTATAGTTTATAAAACAAATTCTAAAAACTAGTAAATGTATTATTAATATTAATATTAATAATTATATTAATAATAAATAATAATGATATTAATAATAATAAAAATAATAATAATCAAATTGTTAATGTTAATAACCATAAAATGTATTATTTTCTAATAAATATTAATAATAACACTAATAATTATTTTAATAATAATTGTAATAATATTAGACAATAATAATGATATTAATAATAAAAATAGTAATAATAATATCATTCATATCATTCATAATACTAATAATACTACTAATTATAACAACATTAATATCATTAGTGATAATAAATAATAATAATATTAATATCAAATTTCATATTTATAACATAATATTATTAATAAAGATATTTATTTTACTAATAATGAAAGTATTAATATTATCATAACGATTATATTTTAATTTGTTTTAATATATATATATATATATATATATATATATATATATATATATATATATATATATATATATATTATTACTTAGATACATATATAATAACTCTTATTAACTATTTATTATTTATACATTTTATATATAATACAATTTTATAATTTTACATAGAAATCATATATATTTATATATAACTTCATTTTAAATTACATTTAATTATTTTGTATCTTATTTTATATATTTAGTTATATTTTATCATTTTCAAATATCATATATACTATTATTTATATTCACATGTGTACCTACATATATACATATCTATTTACCAACACATGTTCGTGAATCGTCGGAAATAGTCAAAGGTCAAATGATTTCATGAAATGGTTCAAAAATTTTGAGACTCTATATTACAGACTTTGCTTATCGTGTCGAATTCATATAAAGATTAAGTTTAAATTTGGTCGAAAATTTCCGGGTCGTCACAATAGTAATACCTCAACTTTTGCTGTGATCTTTGAGAGCAAATTTTAGTAATGTGAGTGAGTGTAAAAAAAAAAATTAATGAACTAGGGTAGTATTTATAGGATAAATACATGTTAAATAAAATAAAAGAAAAAATAACAATAAAAGAAACCGAGAAAATATTTGGATAGAATTTTGAATACATCATCTAGTCAAATTGTTTAAACTAGTCTTCCTTAAAAAGCTAACAAAAAAAATTTAAGACGTGTTATCCCTTTTTTTTATATTTGGCCGATGCAAAATTAAAAGGAGGTATAAATTTTTTTTTTTGTTTATCCTTCGGCCAACCTTTTGTAAATATATATTTATGTTTTTTTTTTTTTTTTGTAAATAAGATGAAGATTATTCTAGAATTTTGATTTTTCATCTTTATTTTTATTTGAATTTTTTAATACGAATTTAATATACATTTCTATTTATTTTTGGTATTTAATAATATTAAACTTTTATTTTTAAATTGTTAACTTATAGTTTTTATTATTTATAATTGTGCCACATTACTTATCATATAATATTTTTGTTTTTACTTACTAAGTTAGTTATGTAGCATTTTAATTATTAACAAGTTAATATAGATTACATATATATTCATAATATTAATAAGTCATGTACTTAGTTAATATTAGATTTAGGGTTTATATGATGAGTTACTACTTAGGGTTAGGGTTTTGAATAATTAAGGTTTATAGTATTGATTACTAATTAGGGTTAAGCTTATAATATTAATAAATGTTTAGGGTTTTATGTCATTAATTATGGTTAGGGTTTAGGTTTATATTTTACGAGCATTTAATATCTCAGTAACAACCCTAGTGACAGTATACAGGATCAGACAAAGAAACCCTAAGGGTAAATTAGTAAATTCATAATGGAAAAGTGAGGGTTGTTATAGGGTGACCCTTAGATTGACTTTTGGGTTTAGAACCGTAAATTGTGTTATGTTGAGTACCCATGTATAGTGGATTTTTGGTCGACATGAGACTATTTGATAGTAACACTATTGTGGCTGATATGATAGGAAGAGGACCGTGTTGATTGGACAATTCCTTTGCTTAATCCGATGTATGACACTGCTAGTTGAGTGTATTTTGATATTGATGAATGTATGTTGTGATTGATATGACATTAGTGGACCTTATTGACTAGAAAATTTCCTATGCTTGTTGGATGTGCGACAATGTTGGTGGGTTATGCTTGGACAATGAATGGACAGTGTTTAGGTAACAATGATTGAACAGACCATTTGACTAGTTGTAAAGTAGCTAGTTTATTGTCGATGCTTTTAGAAGAGACCGATTGAGCTTAAGTTTGTGAATAAGACAAGTAGAATTTTCCGTTTCGAGCAACTCAGAATGAAAGTATGATTTACGAAAATATGCTTGTGTTTGGCCAACAGAAGTATATTGTGATAAGTCATACGAAATTTCTGGGAAGCTGAAGGAAAATTAGGTGGCATGTGCTATATTGGATTGTGATGTGACTGGACATGAGACGAATAATCTCTGAAGTTCTATTGACTTAAGGACAATTGCATGGGCATATGTATAGATTTTAACATGATGATTAATTCTATTAATTAAACTTGGGATAATTGTGAAATGTTGACTGTGTTAAAAGTTGAAATTAAGGACGTATCGGGAAATGGATAATACAAAGTAACCTTGAAACCTGAATTTTGACTTTGATTGTGGACTTGATTGTGTAATTGTGGGCTTAAGATGATTGACCGATGTTGATCGATGAAGATTGTGACAAATTATTTTGTATTAGACGTGTATTGATTTTAGGAACTATAAGTGTTCCTATACAATTGTGGTGGATGATGGCGGTATCGAGGAGATGATTGATAAAGTTTGACAAAGTGTTTTGATGGTTCAAGTAACAATTTTGGGTTTTGTTGACCATAGTTGACCCGATTCCGAGGACGGAATCTCTTTTAAGGGGGTAGATTTGTAACATCCTATAATCGGGCCTAGGTAAAATGACCATTTTACTCTTGCGTATGGCGTAATTAGTGATTTTAATAATTATATGTTTATAATTATTTGTGTATTTGGTTAAGACCAGTTTGTGACAAGGGTCATAGAACATGTTTGTTTGTTTATTTAATTTGGACTCCGTTAGGACCGCCTAACGAGGTACGAAAGATTTTAGATAACTGATAAATACCCGTGTGTTGAGAGGTATGTGTTTTAACCCAAATAAGTGACTATGAGCTGGTTGTTCAGCTCATTTCTCTCCATCTCTCTAGAAACATCACCTAAACACCCCGTACCTAACTTCATCTCCTTTTTGAAACCCTAATTCTCTAAATCTCGATTTGAAGATTGATTTGTGTTAGAAATCGATTCTTTGGGTTTAACTGATTCAAACAAGGTAAGAATTACCCATTTTCATTACCTAAATTTGTGTCAAATTGGGTTTGAAGTTAGGTTTTTGTCAAAGTGGGTTTTGATGTCAAATTGGTGCAATTTGTTGTTGTTTTGATGTAATATTTGTGGGTTTATGTCCCAAAAGGTTTTATAAACAAGATGTGATAAGTTTTGAGGTAAAAAAACGAGTATATGGTCGAGATTTGGTGGTTTTTGGCTCAAACCCGTCACTTTTCAAAATTTCAGTAGCTCAAGAACACACTCAGTAATGCGTCTTTTGAAAGTGGGCCGTGTGTCTACATACTCGACCGAGTGTCTTTTGAATTGGGCCGTGTGTCTACACACTCAGTAGTGTGTCTTTTAGAAAGACATTCGGTTGAGTGTCTCTACTCATTCGGCCGTGTGTCTACACACTCGACCGAGTGTCTATGACACACACTACCGAGTTGGGTAGTGTGTCTTTTCAGCATTTTGAGAAATTTGTTTTGGTCATAACTTTTAAACCGTAACTCTGTTTTTGATGAATCAAATATCATTGGAATCGTATTGAAGAGTACTTTTCAATGATAAACTTTTAAGAAGCTAAATTAATTTTTATATTAGTCTAAAAAAGAGGTTTTAGCGTGTATGTCCTGTTTTGCACGCGCTTGTTTGATGATATTGATTAGATACATGACGTGGACTTATGAAATGATGAATATTGATGTTATGACCTAGTATATGGTATGATTTGAATATAATATTGATTCAGATATGTGTATTAACTTCGTTCGTATTGTTCTCAGGTGATAAGAACACAGAAGAAGCTCAGAGTTAGATAACTGAGTTGTTGCTGGTAATCGATGAGTGGGATTATCTTTTGTTATAGTATAGAGTAGTAAGTTATGCTACTATGTTTATACTATAGTTAGTTGCCATGTTTAATAGTTACGTTGTACAGTTGATCGCAGTTAGGATTGCCATGCTAGTAGTAGCAATAGCAGTAGCAGTAGCAGTAGCAGTAGAAGTAGCAGTAGCAGCAGCAGCAGCAGCAGTAGAAGTAGCAGTAGCAGCAGCAGCAGCAGCAGTAGCAGTAGCAGTAGCAGTAGAAGTAGCAGTAGCAGTAGAAGTAGCAGTAGCAGTAGCAGTAGCAGTAGAAGTAGCAGTAGAAGTAGTAGTAGTAGTAGTAGTAGTAGTAGTAGTAGTAGTAGTAGTAGTAGTAGTAGTAGTAGTAGTAGTAGTAGTAGTAGTAGTAGTAGTAGTAGTAGTAGTAGTAGTAGTAGTAGTAGTAGTAGTAGTAGTAGTAGTAGTAGTAGTAGTTGGAACCTTGATCTATTAGGTTCAGCTCAGAGAGGTCAACCTAGTTGTGGTTGGGTCCAGTTGGCTACTGTTTGTTGAGTATAGTGCTGAATGACGCATCACCTGCTTATGGATGACTATACTGGGGATTCAGTAGTAAGGACTATCGGTAGACTCTAGCCTGATCAGCTAGTGGTCATGTGCCCGTGACACATTTTACATATTAAAAACACAATTTCATCTCTGCCATGAAGTATCCACCCATGACACATTTTCCATATCATTTGGGGGGTGAAGAGGGAGGGGGATTACTTGACTGTGCCCTTAGATCGGTTTCAAGGTTTCCTCCCGGACAGCGATGGGGGCGGGGTTATTATCGCTGCATCGGCATAGTTGAAACGGGAGATGATCGCAACGGGTGGTTTAGTCCCCCTAGTGTGATCCCAATCACTGTTCAATAATAATAATAATAATAATAATAATAATAATAATAATAATAATAATAATAATAATAATAATAATAATAATAATAATAATAATAATAATAATAATAATAATAATAATAATAATCTCTTCTCTTTATATATTATAACAAAAGTAATATAATATTAGCAAAGCAAAAATAATAAAAGCTGACATGGCAAAGTATTAGCTCTTGGATTACAAAGTATAATTATAAATAGACTATTAGATCAAATTAGCATGATTTATTTACTAACCCACATGTCACTAACCCCGGAGTGGTGTCTTAACACCGTGACTAACCCACTCGTCACGTAAAATGTGGTGTCTTAACACCGCGACTAACCCACATTTCACGCCACACAAATAAATACATTATATACATACACGTATAATTATTCCACTCACCTTGGAACACCCGCACAAGTCATTTATAACATGATCTCCATCCTCATATCCGAGCAAGCAACCATCTATATCACACATAGGCACAATATGCACATAAATAACAATTCTCTAAAAAAGAACCCGACACTCACATCCCTTAGTCGAGGAATCTCACCTTGCTCGGTTGACCCGCCCATTTATCTCCTAATGAGCTCAACCCAATTACCACTTTGAGTGGTAATTCAAACCCACGCTAATAAGTACAAGTTAACCCAATTTGTACTTTACACTAACTAGACCAACCTAGGTCCCGACATTAGATTACTACTCAGGTAGTGATCATTTCAAACATCATTTACACTAAAATTACAACATGTGCAATATTGACCCATATCGCCCTTGACCACATTTGACTTATATTAAAAACACCACTTTGACTCAAAATCACTTCTCATGAGTGATTACTTCCAAAAACGCCATTTAACAATTAACACAAGTGTTTAAACATTCATTTGACCCAAAACTAGTGTCATTACCATTTTGACATTAGTCCCAAAAACGCTCAAAATCACTAATGGCTAGTGATTATATTTCCAAGACACCAATTACCACCTAAATCAAGTATTTACATTCTTAATTCACCAAAACTTGACTTAAAACTCATTTTGACACCAAACCAAAGTCAACACCCATTTTAACTAACAACTTGTTTTTTAAGAACATCAAAATCACAAATCCACTTACAACCTAGTGTTTTAACACCCAAACCATGACAAAGACTTCCAAATTCATCATCAAACCCAAAACTTACAATAATCGGGTTCACTTATACTAACAAAACATCAACCCCCCCCCCCCCAAATTTCACAAAAATGGGGTTTATAACCATAATAAACTCAAACTCTAACTCAAAAAAAGAATTAAACACTTACAATTCTGATTAGGGTTTACCTCAGCACCAAAACGAAGCCAAGAAGCTAGACACACCAAGAAGAACCAAGATCCACTCCAATTTGGGTAAAAACCACCATACTCACCCATTTAAGCTTTCTCACTCTAGAACTCTCATCTCTCTCTAAAGTTTGGTTGGTGAGTCTAAGGATGAAAAATGAGGATAATATAAGCTTGGAACCAGTTTTGTGGCCAACAATTCGACCCTAAAGTGAAAAGACAAGAACACCCCTCAAATACCCCTTAAAAACGAGTTTAGATGGCAATTCTGGCACAACCTCGCGACCGCGAGGCCATAAATCGCGAGCGCGATTTTAATAGGAAAAGTTGATGTTCAGACTTCTACATCTCGCGACCGCATTTCATCATCTCGCGACCGCAATTCAAATCTCGCGACCGCAAGGCCCACTGTCGCGATCGCGACATGCGGTTTTCAGCTTTTTCTTCAATTTTCGTAGTCCAGGGACTGAAGTTGTCTGATTCTGATTCTGATTTAAATTCTGAAAATGCATAAGTATATGTAGACTCTTCCTGACACTTTTGAGAATACTTTCTGATGCATAAAATTCAGGATCTTACAACTCTCCCCACTTAAACTAGATCAACGCATTATGAAAAACAAGTTAAACCTGTGAGCATTTAACAAAACTTGACTAACGATCGTTAATGAATTTGACAATATTACCCTCAATTGCACATTTTTCAAATCATAAATTTTTTTGAGCAAAAATTGGAACACGTAATCCTTTTCGGACACCAGTAAAACTAATATTACTTTTATTGACAAAACTTGTAACTTATGTTATCTTTACGAGCCATTTACCCTTATCTATATAGTTATGGTTATACTTCGTATGTTTTTTTTCTTATTTACAGCGTATTATCAATAATATTTCTAACTAGAGAAAGTTTGGACCGCGTGTTACAACGGTGTCATTTAGATATACGTTGTTTGATACCCGTTTTTAGTATCAGACGATATTTATGTACAAAATGCCTATTTAAAAAGAAAAAAAAAAGGTCAGGAGGACTCGAACCCAAATATTTTCCATTACAAACTCACGAAATCACCACTTACTCTAGTCATCTATATGTTAAGGTTATATATATATATATATATATATATATATATATATATATATATATATATATATATATATATATATATATATATATATATATATATATATATATATATATATATATATTATAGGGTCATAATTGTAATAACCCGACTCTTCCGTTACTATCGTTACTTGTCAGTTAAATATTTAACGGTGATTACTTAGACTTTATGTGTTTAACAGAATTAAATGCAAACTTGATCCTATTGGATTACTTGAATTAATATGTTATATTAATTTATGAACTTATTTCGGATAGCGAAATAACTAGAAAACGTTACGATTAAGTTAATCGCCTAGAAAGCTTTTCAGTTTACGGAACTTAGAAAAACGAGAAAATAATTATTTTTAATAATTATTTATTTTACTAAGAACTTATTTAATTTATTATTTATTTAATGAATTTAATCTGGTGATTGCGTTTCAACGACTAGTTAACGTTCCGGAGACCCGGTACGGTTAACGGCACTCGAAACGGACCATGCGCGTACGAGTATTTAAGCAAAACCGAGCCTAGGACACCTCTTAAGGGTCCATTCGACCGAACCCTCGCCCAACACTCCTTAATGGACTCTAGTTTGGCTTATTGGGTCACTAGCTATTTTAATTAGGGCCTAATCTAGACTATAAATAGAAAATTAGACCACAAACCCTCATAATTCTCTCCTGCTAGTCAGTTTTTCTCTCCCCTCCCCCCTTGGAAGCCGTCGGCCATCACCACCCCACCATAACCATCAAAACTCAAAATTAGAAGAAACCTTGTGCACGAACGTTGTTCCTTGCATCGTTCTCTATGTGTACGTACTAGCAATTTGATATTCTAAGGTATATTTGCAAACCCTAATTTTTATAAATCAGTTTTTTTGTCAATTACTGTAACAACCCGACTTCGTCATCACAAAAACACACTAAAAAAAATAAATTCTGATGCAGTACATCTGGACGGTGTCCAGACATCTGGATGGCATCCAGCAAAGAAGCCTTGGAAGGCGTCCAGAAGATCTGGATAGCATCCAAATGAACTAAAGTCTGCTGTTTCCGGGGTCCAACTTACATGAGCGGAAAACCCGCTTCCCGACACTTTTAAATGAAAACCTTTTCACAACATGTCATAATAAGTTAAACTAAGAGATTTTCATCATCAAAACAAGTTTTACATCGCCGGGCCCACATCGGCCAGAGTTACACGTTTCGTACAAAATACAAGTTTCGACCTTTCTAGTTTAATTTCCAAACGACACTAGAGCATGGTGTTTGGGGTTAAACTACCCAAATCTTGGCCGAACTTCCAAAAAGCTAATCCCCCGAGAATCACTAATCCAACTGAATACCTTTGCTCTTATCCTCGCCGGAGCCTAAAAAAGGTAAACAACGAGAGGGTAAGCAAAACTCTTAGTGAATGCAATAATTATACACATACATATATAATATACCTACTTGCAAACACTTACACACATTCCGCATACATGCTAGAAACACAATTAGCTTATCATCTCAAATACAAAGCTATTAACCTCCGATACCACAAGCTAGCACAACAATAGCATATATATAACTCGAAGAATGTAATATGCTTACGCTACAACACAATAACCATGGTTAACCAATTTTACAAGGGAATGGCACTCGCGAAAGGCCATCGGTGTTCATAACATCCGTTAGTGTACTTAACACCTCGTATCACTAAACCCTCGGGTGGCATCTTAACACCTCGATGCTTTACCCTTTATGTTATAGAGTGGTGCCTTAACACCTCGACACTTCACTCCTAGGTGGAATCTTAACACCTCGATGCTTGTAACGACCCTACATTTTCCGTTATCTTTTACCGTTAATTATTTAACGACCGTTAACTGTTATTCGTGCCACGTCATTTCTATGACCTATATTATTATTTTTGTAATAATATATTAATTATTATGTGTTATATGAATAATTGTATTCATATCTTAAATTGTACGTTTCTACGTGTCGCGAATTTCTATCAGGCGAATCTTTTCGGTTTTCAAACCAACGGTCGAGCTTTTGGGATTTTTAAGTCCTAATTATTTTAAATATGATATTTTAATGTCATATGTTTATATTTAGTGTTTATATATTTTATTCGTCGCGTATTTGTTATCTCTCCGAAAAATCAATCGCATAGTAGTGTTTTCGCGTTTCGGGCTTCGATCGGGCGTTCGGGCCACAAGCTAATTGATTTTTTAACATTTTGGAATAGTGGGGCCCACCCCTTGCTGATTTTGGCCAAAAATTCCCTTAGGGAGGGGGAGTTTGTGCCATTTCTTCTAACTTGGAGCATTTTGATCAAAACCTAATACACTCCTCATTTCTTTCATTTTCCACATTTTAATTTTTGCTCTCCTTATCCCTTGTTCTTGGCCGTCGCCACCATCAACAACCATCATCATCTTCATCAATTAATACTTGGATCAAGAAATCATTCACATATTCGGATTCTACGCGTTCTTCTCTACACATCTACATCATTTGATTCTCGATTAGGGTATAAACCCTAACCCTAACTTTTTGATTTTTATCCAATTTTACTGATTTTGATGTGAATATGATAGTATAGTGCTTGTATGTTGTTGGATTATTGACTGTATGCATAGAATCACTCGTTATCGCATGTTTTCGGTTTGATTGAATTGGGACAGCAGCTTTTTCGTTCATTTATGGTTGTTTAACTGATATAAAAGTGAAATTAAAGTATCTATATTAGTTCCTCTCATCAAGACATTAATTTTAGACTCCGGATTCATGTCATTACGATTCCCAGAACTCTAGATATGATTAAAATGGTGTTTTGTTAAGATTAAATTGTGAAAACGAATTGGTACAGGTATGGTCTGACTTTGTGATAATTTTTAGAGTCTTTAGGGTGTACTAGTGTGTTAGGAATGATGAGGGGATGAACTTTCATGTTTGGGCCATCGAAATCTGAGCCACGGATCACCCGTTATGACTAAAACACATTTTTGAGCGGATTGAAGATCCAAACTGATTAGTGGCTTTAAGTCACGACTTGTTTGCTGTTCTTGGGGTGTTCTTGAGCACACTAAGGTGTCGGGTGAGTTGGTTAGGCGAAGATATATATAAGACTCGCCGAAAACTGATTCCCGGAGCTCAAGTTATGACCCGATGAACTTTTAATTAAAACTTGTGGATATTAATTATGACTTATGATAAAAATAATGATTTTCATTATTAATAAATTACTTATGATATAAAAAGTAATTAATTTAATTTAATACTTATGATATATATTTATTATATCATTTATTAATTACTTATGATTTAATTAAACATTTAATTAAACTTATGATTAATAATATTTTTATTATCAATGAAAAATACTTATGGTAAGTATTAAACTTATATTATGAGATTATTATAATAAGACTTATAATAAGGATTAATTAATTATTTAATTATTATAAGGCTTAGTTATTGTTTAATTATAATTTAATTATTAAATACTTATGATTTAATAATTAAAATTAGAAACTTATGATATGATTAATAATTCATTATTAATTAACGATACTTATGATATGACTTAAAATTTATTATTAATTAATAATACTTATATTATGATTAATATTTAATTAATTAATTAAAAAAAATACTTATGTTATATTAATTATATCATTTAAACTTATGTTAACTTTAATAATTCATTTTAATTTAATTAAACTTATGTTATAACATAATTATACATATTTAACTTTAATTAACATTATAACTTATATTATTATTACAACTTACACTTTAAAAACTAATGTTGACTATGTTTGACCAAGGTTGACTTTTGAGTTGACTTTCGGTTGACTTTGACTTTCAGTTGACTTTTGTTGACTTTCTAATTAAGGAAACTTTCCTAGCTTATAAACTTTCCAAAAATAGCAACTTTCTAAATTTGAAAACTTTCCTAAAATAGAAACTTTCCAAAAATAGAAACTTTCCAAAAATAGAAACTTCCAAAAATGGAAACCTGCTAAAAATAGAAACTTTCTAAAAATAGAAAGTGTGTGTCCGTACGCTGTTCCGATCAAACCGATGCATGTTGAGTGTTGTTCTATGTCTACTTGCAACATGTACAATAGCTATCATACTAAGACTTGGCCTAAGTTAGTTATCTATATCGACCTGCTTTATTTATAGGTCGGCGTTGTGATCATTCCTGATCACTTTACTTTGTTTGCTGTTCGCATTATTGTGTGGTTACTTCGTTTGCTTTAAGGTGAGTTATAGTCCCATTTTTTTTTCTATTTTAAATCTTTTGGGATGAGAATACATGCATTTTATTTTTCATATTGGACACAAGTGGAAGTTGGTTTAAATTATTCATTGTGGGTTGAACAAAAATATTCCCTAGTCTGGTAACTGTAATCACTGGTTTCTACTAGTGAACGCGAATCTTATGGATAGATCTATCGGGTTTGACAACCCCATTTCGAGCTAGTCGCGCTAGCAATTTATAATCGGAATGTTTAGTACTTCGTATTTAGTTGAAGATACACTTGTTCGGTGTATATTATTTATTGTGTTTGGCAAGGGTAAATAAATGGTTAAGTGGTTACCAGGTGGCTCACGGAAAATGGAATAATGTTTTTATATGTTTTATAGCATATAATTTTGTGGTCCAAAAAGGAGTTTTTATGTTTTCAAACATAAATTTTATTGGTTAAAAATAAATATTGTTTGCAATATTAAACCTATAATTCGCTCAACATTTTTGTTGACAGTTACTCGCATGTTTTATTCTCAGATTCATGATTGATTGCTTCCGCTGTGCTTAGAGAGTCTGCATATTTATGATGGCAGCTTTTGTTAAACATTAACGTGCATTCTATTTTGATACATTTAATTGTGGATGTTGTTGACTTGTTTTGGTCAACTTTTGGTTAAGTAATAATGTATGATTTTTCTAAACTTACATATTTTGGTAGGTTTCCTTTATAAGAAATCATTTTTAAATAAAGAATGCAAGGTTATTTATCAAATTCATATAGAGTTATGATCAAGCTGTGGGACCAAGATAACGATGGTCGTCAAGTGTACTTTGACGGGTCGTTAAAGTTGGTATCAGAGCGTTGGTTGTAGGGAATTAGGCTATATTGATGTCGTTACCCGAGTCAATAGGGTGCATTAGTGAGTCTAGTCTACAGTTCGGCCTATAATATATTATTATATGTAATTATTTGTATCATATTGGTATGTATATTGTTTACATATACGTACATCTCCTTCATATGTTCTGAATCCGGGAGGAACTCCCATTCCGATTTAAACGTATCCTCCGACTCATGCGAGTTTATCTTTTATAAGGACACGTCGGTTAGTGAAACCGAGGGATGTCATTTTTGACTTCTGGAATTTTCGACATTTCTATGTCATCTATTATGGTTATATATATATAACGTTTGAGTTATACTACGCGAGATGTCATTCTTGAATTCTAAATGCTCGGCATTTCAATGTCAGCTATTATGTTTAGGTATATAATATTCTTGTAATATTACGTGCCTTTGTGTCGCTGTGCCTATGTGCTTTGGTTTTTGAACCGAAAAACGTCATTCTTGACTTCTAAAGATTCTTGGTACTTCGAAGACATTTTTATGTCATCGTTACTCCTATTCATTACTTTTGATGTTTTTGTCTCTTGTGCTATCCTTAGCACATTGTTTAAGAGATCGTTTTAGAGAAATTGTGTGGAAATTCGAGGTTGATCGCGTGTCCTGGACTCATGTAGTGCTATTGGAATGGAACTACGAATTAGTGAAATATAATGGCGTCAGGCCAACATGATTATATTACATTAATTCATAAAGAAGTCCCAATATTGTGACATGAGGAATAGAAAGCGAGTCAAAGAAAATTTTTACACTACTCATTCAGAAATTCCGATGTATTACATGGGTAGGGAAAATATTCATTATCTTATTTGTTGATATACGAGAAGCTTGTTTTAACCAGATTATCTATCTCATGCTCTATCCTTCATAACTCGCTTGTTAGCAACAGCTTCGCTCGGGAACAGTTTTGACCCAGGGACTTATGTCCTGATAACAGTCAAAACAACATTGAACTCATTGGTTTTCATGACCTCGTAACATTTGGTCAAATGTCGCAGGACGATTCAAGTCCTTTATTCGATCTTCCACGATCTTACTTCAACTTGTAACTTCTAAAATACGGATACTCTGTTTATCATCAGGAGTTTCACACATTTGTTTAATTGGGCGCTTCTCACAAGATTTATGGGCGAATAGAAGTAATGAAATATTTTTGTCACGTATACAATAAATAAAATCATATATGTACGTATGGATTCAAATGAATAAATTTACCCTTACCTATTTTGGCTAGTATATACTAAATCATACCTTCAAAATTATTTTAAAACCACTCATTTATTGAGCTGTTTGACTAAGTTAATTTGTTTTATATAAAATGGTACACGTTGTACATACTTCTAAATTTACTAAGAACTTCATTCCGTTTATGTTGTCACGCCAAACGTTTAAAGCTTTTTCAAAACTCCTTTGATTGATTTTATCAAATTTTCGCATTACTCTACAGAGTGTTTGGATCCCAGTTCTTCTCATCTCCTGTTTAAGGATGAATAATTTACCATTAAGTTCATTGATAGAAACTCTTACACCACTTTGGATGCCGGTTTTATAAAATTTATTGGAAAGTCTTTGCGCTCATAAACTTTTCCCTCTTATGGTTGGACATGGCCAAAACGCGGACCGATAAATCAATTTTCTGGGGTACAATCGGTGGTCACCCTATTGTAGAGAAGGCGCTAGGTGGGTTTCTACCCCAACTGTTGTTATAGTGGGTATCATGGATATATATTACACTAGACCGTTTGAAGAATTTCTACTCTCAATATTCGCTGTCAACCGCAACACCCTCGTAAACATCAATCCTAGGATTCAATACTTTGAGGTGCATGAAACTATTTTTGGAGATTCATCTCACCTGGAGTCGGCCATTCTTTATAACCCATGATTCGTACGTCTTCCTTTCGGAAATGTAATGAAAATTTACTTTGAAGTCCAAGATCCCTCTTATCCCCTTTGAAGGAATCGCCATAAACATCTATATCACTGATGTGGCCACTCTATATAATGTTTTCTTTGTTGGTTGCAACTATATTTCATTCGTCCCAGTTCGTCCCCTTGGGGAACTTCTGTTTTGTTTGTTAAGAAGAAAGGTGGTTCGTTCCGATGGTGTATTGATTATCGTGAGTTGAACAAGCTTACTATTAAGAATCGTTACCCTTTTCAGAGAATTAATGATCTGTTCGATCAGCTTCAAGGTTTGTCCATTTATTCTAAGATTGATCTCCGTTCTGGTTACCACCAATTGCGCGTTAAAGAAACTGATATTTCAAAAATTGCTTTTTGTACCCGTTATGGTCACTACAAATTTCTTGTTATGTCGTTCAGATTGACTAACGCACCTGCTGTGTTCATGGACCCCATGAACCGTATGTGTAGCCCATATCTGGATAAATTCGTTATCGTTTTCATCGATGATATCCTTATCTATTCCAAGTAGTGATCAAGAGCACGAAGATAAGTGCTTGATTTGTTAAGAAAAGAAGAGCTGTATGCTGAATTTTTCTAAATGTGTGTTCTGGTTGAGAGAAGTTCAATTCCTTGGACATATTGTTAGTAAACAGGGAATACAGGTTGATCCTGCCAAGATTGAGGCGATTGAGAAGTGGGAAATTCCGAAAACTCCTACTCAGGTTCGTCAGTTTCTAGGGTTGGCAGGTTACTATAGAAGGTTCATTCAAGATTTCTCTCGTATAACGAAACCTCTGATTGATTTAACGTACAACGGGAAGAAGTATGAGTGGAAGGATGAACAAGAGACTGCTTTTCAAACTTTGAAGAAGAAGTTGACTACCGCTCTGATATTGTCACTACCTGAGGGGTGATGGATGATTTTGTTGTTTATTGTGATGCTTCGCGTCAAGGCTTTGGTTGTGTTTTGATACAACGAAAGAAAGTTATTGTGTACGCGTCACGTCAGTTGAAGATTCACAAGCAGAATTACATAACCCATGATTTAGAGTTGGGAGCTGTTGTGTTTGCTCTTAAGATTTGCAGACATTATCCATATGGGCTCAAAGGTACAGTGTACACTGATCACAAAAGTCTTCAACATACCTTTGATCAAAGACAGTGGAATATGAGGTAGCGAAGATGGGTTGAATTGTTGAAGGATTATGATTGTGAACTCCTTTAGCCATTCCGGAAAAAAAAGCCAATGTCGTGGCTGATGCTTTGAGTCGAAAAGAGAGAGTTGAACCTCGTAGGTTTAAAGCCTTAAATATAACCATTCGAACAAACTTCGCAAGGCAGATTCTTGCAGCATAACAAGAAGCCTTGAAGGAGGAGAATTTTGTAACGGGAAGGTCCGAGGCTCGAGTAAACAGTTAGAGGTATGAACCGATGGCACTCGGTATTTTGCGGGACGCCATTGGGTTCTGAAATTTGGTAAATTGTAACAACTTGTGTTAGATGAGGGCACGAGGCTCATAAGTCTAGGTACTCTATTCATCCTGGTTCAGGAAAGATGTATCATGATCTTAAGGAGCTGTATTGGTGGCCTAATTTAAAAGCTGATGTGGCTACTTATGTGGCTAAGTGTTTGACTTGTGCTAAGGTTAAAGTCAAATATCAAAAACCGTCTGGACTTTTGGTGCAATCTGAGATTCTTGAGTGGAAGTGGGAAGGTATTACGATGGATTTTATTACAAAGTTACCGAGAGTTGCGGGTGGCTATGATACCATTTGGGTGATTGTAGATCGACTCACAAAGTCAACTCACTTTTTGCCAATTAAAGAAATGGATTAGATGGAGAAACTACTCGTTTGTATTTGAAGGAGATTCTTTCGAGGCATGGTGTTCCCGTATCTATTATTTCAGACCGAGACAGTCAATTCACATCGAGGTTTTATCAGTCCTTACAAGAAGCTTTGGGAACTAAGTTGGATATGAGCACTGCTTATCATCCACAGTCGGATGGTCAGAGTGAAAGGACCATCCAAACGTTGGAAGACATGCTGCGAGCATGCGTAATTGATTTTGGTAATGGTTGGGATAAGTACTTGACACTGGCTGAATTTTTTTATAATAACAGCTATCATGTAAGTATTAAAGTCGCACCGTTTGAAGATCTGTATGGTAGGAAGTGTAGGTCTCATATCTGTTAGAATGAGGTTGGGGATGCTCAACTCACAGGCCCAGAGATTATTCATGAGACTACCGAGAAGATTGTACAGATTAAGGAAAGATTGAGAACCGCCAGAAGTCGGCAAAAGAGCTATGACAATAAGAGAAGGAACGATATTGAGTTTCAGGTTGGTGACCGTGTTATGTTGAAGGTATCACCTTGGAAGGGTGTGGTACGATTTGGTAAAAGGGGAAAGTTGAATCCTCATTTTGTTGGACCATTTGAGATTATTGAAAGAGTTGGACCCGTGGCTTATCGTTTGAAATTGCCACAAGAACTCAGTGATGTTCATGATGTTTTTCATGTATCGAATTTAAAGAAGTGTTTGGCCGAGGCCGATAAAACCATTCCTCTGGAGGAACTTCATGTTGATAAGCAACTACATTTTATTGAGGAACCTGTTGAAATTATGGATCGAGAGGTTAAGACTCTTAAGCAGAGTAGAATTCCTATTGTTCGAGTTAGATGGAACGCCAGACGCGGTCCCGAGTTCACTTGGGAGCATGGAGGTCAGATGAGGCAGAAGTACCCGCATTTGTTCCCAGATGCCGAGTCAACCCCTGCACCTGCTTAAATTTCGGGACGAAATTTCCATAATGCGAAGGTACTGTAACGACCCTACATTTTCCATTAGCTTTTACCGTTAATTATTTAATGACCGTTAACTGTTATTCGTGTCACGTCATTTCTATGACCTATATTATTATTATTTTTGTAATAATATATTAATTATTATGTGTTATATGAATATTTGTATTCATATCTTAAATTGTACGTTTCTACGTGTCACGGATTTCTATCCGGCGAATCTTTTCGGTTTTCAAACCAACGGTCGAGCTTTTGGGATTTTTAAGTCCTAATTATTTTAAATATGATATTTTAATGTCATATGTTTATATTTAGTGTTTATATATTTTATTCATCGTGTATTTGTTATCTCTCCGAAAAATCAATCGAGTAGTAGCGTTTTCGCATTTCGGGCTTCGATCGGGAGTTCGGGCCACAAGCTAATTGACTTTTTAACATTTTAGAATAGTGGGGCCCACCCCCTTGCTTATTTTGGCCCAAAATTCCCTTAGGGAGGGGGAGTTTGTGCCATTTCTTCTAACTTGGAGCATTTTGATCAAAACCTAATACACTCCTCATTTCTTTCATTTTCCACATTTTAATTTTTGCTCTCCCTCTCCCTTTTTATTGGCCGTCACCACCATCAGTAACCATCATCATCATCTTCATAAATTAATACTTGGATCAAGAAATCATTCACATATTCGGATTCTACGCGTTCTTCTCTAAACATCTACATCATTTGATTCTCGATTAGGGTATAAACCCTAACCCTAACCTTTTGATTTTTATCCAATTTTACTGATTTTTATGTTTAATATGATAGTATAGTGCTTGTATGTTGTTGGATTATTGATTGTATGCATAGAATCACTCGTTATTGCATGTTTTCGGTTTGATTGGATTGGGACAGCAGCTTTTTCGTTCATTTATGGTTGTGTAACTGATATAAAAGTTAAATTAAAGTATCTATATGAGTTCCTATCATCAAGACATTAATTTTAGACTCCGGATTCATGTCATTTCGATTCCCGGAACTCTAGATATGATTAAAATGGTGTTTTGTTAAGATTAAATTGTGAAAATGAATTGGTACAGGTATGGTCTGACTTTGTGATCATTCTTAGAGTTTTTAGGGTGTACTAGTGTGTTAGGAATGATGAGGGGATGAACTTTCATGTTCGGGCCATCGAAATCCGAGCCACGGATCACCCGTTATGACTAAAACACGTTTTTGAGCGGATTGAAGATCCAAACTGATTAGTGGCTGTAAGTCACGACTTGTTTGCTATTCTTGGGGTGTTCTTAAGCATACAAAGTTTTCGGGTGAGTTGGTTAGGCGAAGATATATATAAGACTCGCCGAAAACTGATTCCCGGAGCTCAAGTTATGACCCGATGAACTTTTAATTAAAACTTATGGTTATTAATTATGACTTATGATAAAAATAATGACTTTCATTATTAATAAATTACTTATGATATAAAAAGTAATTAATTTAATTTAAGACTTATGATATATATTTATTATATCATTTATTAATTACTTATGATTTAATTAAACATTTAATTAAACTTATGATTAATAATACTTTTATTATCAATGAAAAATACTTATGGTAAGTATTAAACTTATATTATGAGATTATTATAATAATACTTATAATAAAGATTAATTAATTATTTAATTATTATAAGGCTTAGTTATTGTTTAATTATAATTTAATTATTAAATACTTATGATTTAATAATTAAAATTAGAAACTTATGATATGATTAATAATTCATTATTAATTAATGATACTTATGATATGACTTAAAATTTATTATTAATTAATAATACTTATATTATGATTAATATTTAATTAATAAATTAAATACTTATGTTATATTAATTATATCATTTAAACTTATGTTAACTTTAATAATTCATTTTAATTTAATTAAACTTATGTTATAACATAATTATACATATTTAACTTTAATTAACATTATAACTTATATTATTATTACAACTTACACTTTAAAAACTAATGTTGACTATGTTTGACCAAGGTTGACTTTTGAGTTGACTTTCGGTTGACTTTGACTTTCAGTTGACTTTTGTTAACTTTCTAATTAAGGAAACTTTCCTAACTTATAAACTTTCCAAAAATAGCAACTTTCTAAATTTGAAAACTTTCCTAAAATAGAAACTTTCCAAAAATAGAAACTTTCCAAAAATAGAAACTTTCCAAAAATAGAAACTTTCCAAAAATGGAAACCTGCTAAAAATAGAAACTTTCTAAAAATAGAAAGTGTGTGTTTGTACGCTGTTCTGATCAAACCGATGCATGTTGAGTGTTGTTCTATGTCTACTTGCAACATGTACAATAGCTATCATACTAAGACTTGGCCTAAGTTAGTTATTTATATCGACCTGCTTTATTTATAGGTCGGCGTTGTGATCATTCCTGATCACTTTACTTCGTTTGCTGTTCGCATTATTGTGTGGTTACTTCGTTTGATTTAAGGTGAGTTATAGTTCCATTTTTTTTTTTCTATTTTAAATCTTTTGGGATGAGAATACATGCATTTTATTTTTCATATTGGACACAAGTGAAAGTTGGTTTAAATTATTCATTGTGGGTTGAACAAAAATATTCCCTAGTCTGATAACTGTAATCACTGGTTTCTACTGGTGAACGCGAATCCTATGGATAGATCTATCGGGTTTGACAACCCCATTTCGAGCTAGTCGCGCGAGCAATTTATAATCGGAATGTTTTATACTTCGTATTTAGTTGAAGATACACTTGTTCGGTGTATATTATTTATTGTGTTTGGCAAAGGTAAATAAATGGTTAAGTGGTTACCAGGTGGCTCATGGAAAATGGAATAATGTTTTTATATGTTTTCTAGCATATAATTTTGTGGTCCAAAAAGGAGTTTTTATGTTTTCAAACATAAATTTTATTGGTTAAAAATAAATATTGTTTGCAATATTAAACCTATAATTCGCTCAACATTTTTGTTGACAGTTACTCGCATGTTTTATTCTCAGGTTCATGATTGATTGCTTCCGCTGTGCTTAGAGAGTCTGCATATTTATGATGGCAGCTTTTGTTAAACATTAACTTGCATTCTATTTTGATACATTTAATAGTGGATGTTGTTGACTTGTTTTGGTCAACTTTTGGTTAAGTAATAATGTATGATTTTTCTAAACTTACATATTTTGGTAGGTTTCCTTTATAGGAAATCATTTTTAAATAAAGAATGCAAGGTTATTTATCAAATTCATATAGAGTTATGATCAAGCTGTGGGACCAAGATAACGATGGTCGTCAAGTGTACTTTGACGGGTCGTTAAAATGCTTCACCCCGAGTGGCGTCTTAACACCTCGACGCTTCACTCGTCACATGAAACGTGGTGTCTTAACACTTCGACACTTCACATTCCAACAAATAAATACATTATATACCTACGCATATAATTACTCCACTCACCTTAAAGTCTTTTGTGAAAGATAACCGAGCTTGCAACCTTCAACGTAACGTACCTATCACATTATGTATATAATCAATCACAAACTCAAGTTGGTCAACCAACTTTCTAACCATCCTAAAGTCATTTTGACCATTGGTGCAACTTCGACCCATTTGCACACTTACCCCTAACATCGGGTCAATTTTGCCAAAACCCTAACACTAGCCAAATATGGTCTTAAAACACATTTTAACACAAGTTTATCGTATTTTCACATTCATAAGGCAACTTGGGCCATCAAAGACTCCCTTGACCCATTTCAACGTTTACACACCCATTTGGGTCACCACATACCCAATTAATACCCACTTACATAACATCTAGGTGTGCTAGTAGTTAACTAATCAATTAAAGACCCATAAACACATTTAACATTTCAAAACCCTAGGTTACTCATCTTTGAGTCCTCATGACCTAAACTTACCCAAAAACCCCAATTCACTAACAAAATGGGTTTCATGTTCAACACTACCCGAACCCTAACTCTTAAACTAATTAAAATAATTAAGGAAATCAAGGTTAAGGCTTCCCACCACAACCACTACGTAGCTAGAAACTATATGGACAACTTTAGAACTTGCACTTTAACCCGAAACAAGCTTCTTCTTCCTTGATTTGAGCTCTCTCACTCTAGATCTTTCTCTCTCTCTAGAATTTAAGTGGAAAAAATGTGTTGAAGATGGAGTAAATGGTGCTCCAAAACTGATCTAGAGCCTTAAATTCGTCCACAAAGTGAAAAGACCAAACTACCGCCATTAAAATATCTAAAAGAACACAGCTGGCCTACCAGTTCAACTGGACGGCGTCCAGATTTTAGGACGGCGTCCAGTCCTTCACATTAGGACGGCATCCCACCTGTTTGGATGGCGTCCCACACTACTGGAAAACAGGATCTTACAACTCTCCCCCACTTGAACCGGATTGCGTCCTCGCAATCCAAGCCACATGACAAGCAGGAAGATAGACCAAAACAAAATCCTCGGATTCCCATGTAAACTCGGAACCCTTACTACGACGCCATTGAACTTTAAAAGTTCTCACCGCTTTATTTCTCAACATTTTCACCTTTTCATCAAGAATTGCCATTGGTTCCTCAACATACTCTAACTTATTATTTAGCTCAATTTCGTCTAATGGCATCCATGAAGAATCGTCCGCAAGACACTTACGGAGATGTGAAACATGAAATGTATTATGGATCCCCGCAAGCTCTTCGGGTAATTCCAAACGATACGCAACTTCACCAACGCGAGCTAAAATCTTGAATGGTCCAATAAACCGAGGAGCTAACTTTCCCCGTTTTCGAAACCGAATAATACCCTTCCATGGCGAAACCTTAAGCATCACCATGTCACCCTCTTGGAACTCAATCAATCGCCTACGTTTGTCGGCATACGAATTTTGTCTATCTTGACCCGCTTTCAAATGAGTCCTAATCATCTCAATCTTGCTATTCGTCTATAAGACCAAATCGGTGCTCCTGATTTCTCTTTGACCCACTTCACCCCAACAAATCGGAGTTCGACACCTCCGCCCATAAAGCATCTTATAAGGTGGCATCCCGATACTAGTATGATAACTATTATTGTACGAGAATTCCACCAAAGGTAAGTGCTCATCCCAACTACCCCCGAAATCAATAATACATGCCCGTAACATATCCTCCAATGTTTGATTCGTACGTTCGGTTTGACCGTCCGTTTGAGGATGGTACGCCGTGCTCATTCTCAATTGTGTACCCATATCTTCATGAAACTTATTCCAAAACCGAGATGTGAAACGAGTATCTCGATCCGAAATAATAGATATAGGAACCCCGTGTCTCGATATCACCTCCTTGATTAACAACTTTGCCAAGGTCTCGACGATATCGCTTCCCGAATGGGAAGAAACAAAGCACTTTTCGTCAACCGATCAACTATCACCCAAATCGTATCAAATTGGGTTCTCGCCGTCTTTGGTAGCTTTGTAATGAAATCCATGGTAATGTGCTCCCATTTCCATTTCGGGACTTCCAACGGTTGTAACTTACCATATGGATTTTGGTGCTCGGCCTTAACTTGCAAACACGTGACACATTGTTCAACATACTTTACAACATCACGTTTCATGCCCGGCCACCAATGCTCTTTCTTCAAATCAAGATACATTTTCGTCGCGCCCAGATGAATGGAATACTTTGACTTATGTGCTTCATCAAGTAGCACTCGTCGAAAATCTCCCATTCTAGGCACCCACACTCGTCCTTGAAAGGATAACAAACCATGTAGACCTAAAGTAATAGACTCCGTTTGTCCCACGATTTGTTCCTCATGCTTATTGTTAACAAAAGCTTCAATTTGAATCTCACCGAGCTTTACAAGAAAATCGTTAGTAATAATCATGCATAAGGATCCAACTCGTATCGCCGGATGTTGACTCTTCCGACTCAACGCATCCGCGACCACATTCGCCGTACCCGAATGATAAAGTATTTCACAATCGTAATCTTTTACCACATCCATCCATCTACGTTGACGATAATTCAAATCTCGTTGATCAAAAAGATGTTTTAAGCTCTTGTGATCCGAGTAAATCGTACACTTGACACCATACAAGCAATGGCGCCAAATTTTCAACGCATGAACAACCGCCGCCAACTCAAGATCATGAGTCAAATATCTCGTCTCGTGTTCCTTTAATCGTCGAGAGGCATAAGCGATGACTTTACCTCTTTGCATTAGAATACACCCGAGCCCATTTAAAGATGCATCACAATAAACCGTCATGTCTTCTACACCTTCCGGCAACACTAACACCGGAGCTTGACATAACTTCTCTTTTAATAATTGAAAAGCAATTTCTTGCTCGTTCTCCCAATTAAATCTCGCGTTCTTTCTCGTCAATTTCGTCAATGGAGAAGCGATCTTAGAAAAGTCTTGGATAAACCGATGGTAATAACCGGCCAATCCGAGAAAACTTCGGATTTCCGTAGGCGTAGTTGGTCGTCCCCAACTTTTCACCGTCTCAATCTTCCCCGGATCTACTTGAATACCATCCTTCTTCACGATATGGCCAAGGAATTGAACTTCCCTTAGCCAAAATTCACATTTGGAGAATTTTGCATACAACTTCTCCTTCCGCAACGTCTTCAACACACCACGCAGATGATGTTCATGTTCCTTCATACTCTTCGAATAGACAAGTATGTCATTAATGAACACGATCACCGACTTGTCTAACATAGGTTGGCACACTCGGTTCATAAGAACCATGAATGCTGCCGGTGTATTCGTAAGACCAAAAGGCATAACTACAAACTCAAAATGCCCATAATGCGTTCGAAAAGCCGTTTTCTCAATATCTTCCTCACGGACCCGCATTTGGTGATAGCCGGACCGTAGGTCAATCTTAGAGAAATACGTTGCACCTTGAAGTTGATCAAGCAAGTCGTCAATCCTAGGCAATGGATAACGATTCTTGATCGTCACTTTGTTCAACTCCCGATAATCGATGCACATCCGCATACTACCATCTTTCTTCTTCACAAATAAAACCGGAGCGCCCCATGGCGAAGCACTCGATTGAATAAAACCCTTCTCGAGCAACTCTTGGGTTTGATTTAACAATTATTGCATTTCGGTCGGCGCTAATCGATAAGGAGTTTTAGCAATGGGAGTAGCACCCGGAACCAACTCAATGCGAAATTCAACTTGTCTTTTCGCCGGAATACCCGGCAACTCATCCGGAAAAACGTCTTTGAACTCATTAACCACCGGAATTTCACGAATGGATGGTGGCTCTTCATGAGTATCAACTACATGTGCAAGAAAAACCATACCACCACTATTAAGAAAACGACGTGCCCGTACAAGAGTGCATAACAGCACAAGTCTTCTCCGTCTCTCACCATGAATAATTAGTTCTCCCCCACTTGGGGTCTTTACCCGAATAAACTTTTCATGGCATGCAATATCGGCTCTATAACGATCGAGCCAATCCATACCAATGAAAATATCAAACTCGCCCAAAGTCATCGGAATGAGATCAATTTTAAAGGTTTCGGCACCAAACACAATATCACAATCATTACAAACATCAACCCCTAGCACCGTCTTACCATCCGCTATTTCTACTTCTACCGGATGACTTAACTTAGCTAGTGGTTTATCAAGCTTAGACACAAATTGCGGAGACACAAACGATAAATTAGCACCGCTATCAAATAGGATCCTTGTCGGATTAGAGTTAACCATGAAAGTACCTGAGAGAACTTTGTTTGATTGCTTGGCCTCATCATTAGTCATCAAATAATTTCGTCCCCGAGCCGTACCCGTCGCCTTCTCTAACCGTTTAACATGATCGGTGTTCAAATCGGGATACTCCAACTTTCAGTATCCTTGCTTTTGGCAATTGAAACATGTGAGGTTATTTCCGGAAGATGGGTTCAGACAATCACGAGCCATATGGCCCATTTGTCCACAATTGTAGCATGTATAAGAAAAACCCCCGGAAGCACTCTTCTTCACGCTATTGACACTTTTAGAACCCTTCTTGCTCTTGCTCTTTTTGCTTGAAAAGCTCGAATGACTCGAACCTTCAAATTTTCTCTTAGAAAAAGAGAAATCACTTCTTTTTGGAACCTCCGGCTCGAAACCCCGGGCTAACTCAAACAATTCATCAAAAGACTTAGCCATTCCCCGACTAATCTTACGCTTCAACTCATCGCTTAGTGTACGATAAAAATCTAGCATCAACATTCGGTCATTACCTACATACTCCAGACAAAAACGAGTCTTTGACAAGAAGGTAGACTTGGGAGTGACCAAGTCCATCGAACCTTGTCGCAAATCGCGCAACTCGTCCTGGATTTTGTTAAGATCAGACGGAGTCCGATATTCATCAAAGAACTCCGTTTTAAACTCATCCCACGACAAGCCCATACATTGCTCTTCACCATACAACTTAATCTTATCGTCCCACCACAACTTTGCCTCTTTACGCAACATACTAGAACCGTATCTCGTTTTCTTCTCGGGAGGACACTCCGCGGTACGGAAAGCCCCCTCGATGTCGGAGATCCAACATGTGCTTTTCAACGGATCCCTTACTCCATTAAACATAGGAGGTTGAGCATCCTTGAAATTTTTGGAATGGAAGTCTCGCCTTCCATGTCCGCCGTTACCATCACCCCCTTCACCACGAGGATAAATATTTCTAGCTTCTAATGCCTCTTCGATCGCGGCATTCATTCGTTCATTTATTAACTCGGTTACTTGCCCATCAACCGATTCTTGGAAAACCTTTCGGACATCCTCAAGGAATTCTGCTCTTTGCTTTTTAATGATGGCCTCGACTTTGGCCGTGAATTCGGAGTCCTCGCTCGAGCCTCCATTTTTGGTATCATGACCATTTCTCATCTTCATTCTATAAAATGGAATAGGTTAAACAACGAAACGAAGGACAAGTCATAAATATACCACACCGCTTCATCTTGCTCAACAATCATCGTACATTGCTTGTTTGACACGACTTGAACCCGTAACAATGGTAGCTAATCATTGTTACGCGAGCACGTCGCATTAACTCGATAGTACAACGTCTATCTCGCTTGATGATTGCAAAACACAACACAAAACAATTAGCGCATAGTTAGTTTACTTAAACCTAGGCACTAGCTAAATCCCGGTCCGACCCGTCTCCTACAAGTCCCGCATAATGTGCATACACAATAAAGTCTAAGTCTAGGCACCTATCTCAAGTCACCTAAATCCCTTAGACCATGCTCTGATACCACTTGTAACAACCCGACTTCGTCATCACAAAAACACACTAACAAAAAAAAAATTCTGATGCAGTACATCTGGACGGCATCCAGCAAAGAAGCCTTGGACGGCGTCCAGAAAATCTGGACGGCGTCCAAATGAACTAAAGTCTGCTGTCTCCGGGGTCCAACTTACATGAGCGAAAAACCCGCTTCCTGACACTTTTAAATGAAAACCTTTTCACAACATGTCATAATAAGTTAAACTAAGAGATTTCCATCATCAAAATAAGTTTTACATCACCGGGCCCACATCGGCCCGAGTTACACGTTTCGTACAAAATACAAGTTTCGACCTTTCTAGTTTAATTTCCAAACGACACTAGAGCATGGTGTTTGGGGTTAAACTACCCAAATCTTGGCCGAACTTCCAAAAAGCTAATCCCCCGAGAATCACTAATCCAACCGAATACCTTTGCCCTTATCCACGCCGGAGCCTAAAAAAGGTAAACAATGAGAGGGTAAGCATAATGCTTAGTGAATGCAATAATTATACACATACATATATAATATACCTACTTGCAAACACTTACAAACATTCCGCATACATGCTAGCAACACAATTAGCTTATCATCTCAAATACAAAGCTATTAACCTCCAATACCACAAGCTAGCACAACAATAGCATATATATAACTCGAACAATGTAATATGCTTACGCTACAACACAATAACCATGGTTAACCAATCATAAAAGGGAATGGCACTCGCTAAAGGCCATCGGTGTTCATAACATCCGTTAGTGTACTTAACACCTCGTATCACTAAACCCTCGGGTGGCATCTTAAAACCTCGATGCTTCACCCTTTATCTTACGGAGTGGTGCCTTAACACCTCGGCACTTCACTCCTAGGTGGCATCTTAACACCTCGATGCTTCACCCAGAGTGGCGTCTTAACACCTCGACACTTCACTCATCACATGAAACGTGGTGTCTTAACACTTCGACACTTCACATCTCACGCTACAACAAATAAATACATTATATACCTACGCATATAATTACTCCACTCACCTTAAAGTCTTTTGTGAAAGATAACCGAGCTTGCAACCTTCAATGTAACGCACCTATCACATTATGTATATAATCAATCACAAACTCAAGTTGGTCAACCAACTTGCTAACCATCCTAAAGTCATTTTGACCCTTGGTGCAACTTCGACCCATTTGTACACTTACCCCTAACATCGGGTCAATTTTGCCAAAACACTA